>NC_044037.1:272308537-272621065 GCF_901765095.1 Microcaecilia unicolor | reverse complement strand
CTCAAAAAATATCTGACCTTGAACTACAATGAATGCCTAATGGAGCATAAAATGGTCTAGCGTCAGATGTGCTCAGGCATCTTGCGATGCCAAATTGCACACTAAAAAATATTTTAAATTTGTTTTGAGGGGATGTGTTTGGGGGCAGAGAGTAGGTGTTCCTGTGCTTATCAGGTCAGTTACATTACCATACGCTAACTGGTTAATGCAGAAATAGCATGTGATCCCTTACTGTACTACTACTACTGCTACTTATCATTTCTATAGCGCTACCAGACATACGCGGCAGTTCACACTTGAACATGGAGAGACAGTCCCTGCTCAATAAAGGGAGGAATTCAGTAGTACTTCTGTTTTTTTTTTTTAGGATCTCTGAGTTATGATAAAAGAGTAATGATACATAAGGGTCTTTTTACTAAGGTGCTTTGAAAAATGGCCTGTGTTAGTGTAGGCACGCGTTTTGGACGCGCACAGAACCAATTTTCAGCGCACCTGTAAAAAATGCCTTCTTTTTGGGAGCCAAAAATGGGCGTGCGGCAAAATGAAGATTGGTGCGTGTCCATTTTGGGTCTGAGATCTTACCACCACCCATTCACTTAGCGGTAAGGTATCATGCATTAAGCAGGTGGTAATGGTCTATGCATGTACAATGCCTTTTACTGCCCGGTTAGCGGCACACGCCGGAAAATAAAATGTATTTTCCGGTGCGCGTAGTGGACGCCTGTAAAAAATGAAATTACCGCCCAGGCTACGCGGTAATTCCAAATTGACGCGTGTTGGGAGTTTGTAGGCACCTACGCGGCTTAGTAAACGGACCCCATAGTTTGTGTGATGGTTACAGTGTTTTTAAGTATTATAAATGAGAAAACATCTCGATAGGAGAAGCGTAAGAAATCTACACTCAGCCTAAGCCAGCGCAGTCTTTGCTAGTAATTTGGTTCTTGTTGAATGCACAGAAATAAAAGTTAACAAACGAATAAAAACAACAAAAGTTAAAGTGCTTTCTACACTGGAAAAACTGACAGATAGACGTTGGGGGATATATAATCCTGAGGCAGAGGAATGGAAGCATCTAGAATACATTCTGAATGATGATATAAATTAAGGGGTTGTTTAGATCAATGGAGCGGGGGAATAAAGAGAAAGGGAATGGAAGGGAGAGGGGGGGAAAGGAAGATCAAGGTGGGTTATGGGGAAAAATGCCAATATGTAAAATTTTTCATTTGCTTTCTGTATATGAGGTGATGGGAGCATTTGGGGAGCCATGGGCTCCATGTTGTTTATGATATGTTATTTGCAATAAAGTTTATAAATTGAAAAAAAAAAAACAACAACAAAAAAAAAGATATCACCTTTCTATTGAATTTACTTAATACATAGCTTGAGTAGGTTTGAAGACCTGACACTTCTTTCCTCAGGTCCAAAAAAAATGAGCAAAAGATTATGTTATGCCAGAAAATACAAGTGAATCCTAGTTAGATTGTTTTTTAATGATTGTGTGAAGGGGAAGGGGGTGAGTGATGGGTCTGACCATCTGAGTGATAAGAAGGTGACTTGTTTTGAGTTAGGAAACCCAGGTCTCTTGATGATTTCTTTCTTGTCAGTTCTGAAGTATTTGCTCATTTTAATGTCAAATGTCTTATGCTTCTAGATAATTTTAAAATTCCCTTTCCAGTTTTGAAGCTGCTCTTGAAGAAAGATGTTTTTTTTTTTTTCATGTAACATCATCTTGTTAAAGACAGTGGTCTCATAGCATTTTGATCCTGAGCTTTTGAAAGAGATGCTAGCTCTGTTTCTGGAGAAGGGAGGCTTTTAAGCTTAGAAGGAAGAGTCATTTGAGATTACTGTATTTATGTTTATACTATGTCTGTGTCCATGTCCCTTGCAGCTTTTTGTTTATTGTCTTAAAACCATGTCAATTTTCAGGACAGCAGAAGGAACATGAGGACAGTGGGGTTTTTTCTTGCATGCTGCCCTCCCCCTTTGATAATGCATAACATCCTAGAGAGTACATCCCTTTAGTTCTGAAAGTAATTTCTTATTTTATTCTCATACTAGGAAAAAAGGCCCATTTCTCACTGAAATGAACCGACGCTAGCAAGGGTTTCCTGTAATGTGTTTAGTTGTTTAACAAACGGTGATGATACATCTGATGTCTTGATAATTAGTCATTTTGAAGGGTTTATATTGAGCATGATGGGCCAGGAGATTGATACAGAGAGTGTGTATGTGTGTGTCACAGAGAGAGATGGTGTGTGTGTCTGAAATTGAGAGAGGGTGCGTTGAACTCAGAGGGGCGAGTGTGTGTGTGTGTGTTTGATGGTTGGGGGAGTGTATGGTGAGGTGGAAAGTTTTTAGACAGGGACATAAATCTTGAATTGTAATAATGTCTCCTCCCCCCCCCCCCCTGAGGTTGACGTTCCTCCTCCCCCCGAGGTGGACACTCCTCTTCCCCCCGAGGTCGATGCACTTCCCCCCCCCCCGAGGTAGACGCAGGCATCGCTTTCAAGTAATTCACCTGACTGAAGTCCTGCCGATTGTAAAAGAAGCACAGAAGAGCAGAGGGCAGGCTCGCCTTTAGCCTTCCCCTGCTATCTCAGAGTCCCGGCCAACAGGAAATGAGGGCGGGGTGCTCAGAGAGCAGGGGAAGGCTGAAGGCGAGCCTCTCCTCTGCTGTTCTGGGCTTCTTTTACAATCAGGAGGACTTCAGTCAGGTGAACTAGTTGAAAGCGATGGCAGCGTCGACCTCGGGGGGGGGAGGAGTCGCGTCGACCTGGGGGGGGGGGGCGCGGTGGTAAGTGTGAGCTGTGCATCCACTCCTTCTGTCGCAGCGGTGGGGCGCTTTCTTTGGAACACAGCTGATGTCGGACGGAGGGAGGGGCGGCGATGTGTGAGCTTGCTGTGCATCCGCTGCTGCTTTCGGTGCGGTGGGCGGGTTCCATTTTAACACAGCTGACGACGGAGGGAGGGGGTGCGGCGGCGATGTGTGAAGTGGGCATTGGGGCATCGCTGTTGCTGCGGTGGGCCGTTTCGTTGTGAAGACAGCTGAGCTGACGTCGGACGGAGGAGGGGGGCGATTCGCAGAGTGTCATAGGCCCACCCTTGACATCATCACGTTGTGACGCGAGGGCTGGACCGACACTCATGGAGGAAAATACACATTCCGATCTACACCACCATGCAAGAGGAAGTTGCAGCTTTAGAATGTTGGGGTTGCGAATTATGAGTGAGAGTGAGTGGTGCATGAGTGAAAGTGAGTGGTTCTGATAGCCTCAGGGCTTCATTGTTTCCCTGCCACAGAGTGAGCGTCAGAATGTCTGAGGTGAGAATTATTTATATAGATGCGCTGCTTTCTCAGTTACTGTTTTAGGGGTCCTTTTACTAAGCAGTGTAAGCGTCTGCACGTGCCCAACAGACACCAAAATGGAGTTACCACCAGACTACCGCGTGGCTCTTGCAGTAATTTCATATTTGGCGCATGTACGATACATGATGGACGTGCGCCAAGTGGCATTTGGTGCATGCAGGTCATTACTGTCTGGCTACCGTTTGAATCTCAGACCCAAAATGGACGTGCGGCAATTTTCATTTTGCCACACGTCCATTTTCAGCAAAAAAAACAAAACAAAAAAAAAAGGCCTTTTTTACAGGCGCACTAAAAAATGGATTGCTGCATGCCCAAAACCCATGCCTACACTATCGCAAGCCATTTTTCAGCACACCTAAGTAAAAGGACCCCTTAGTTTTCTGAGCAGATGCAAGTACCACTGCCACCACTGTCTCCTTCTCCTCCCTTCAGTAATTCAGTGCTGCCAGCTGGAGGATCCTATTGGCCTCATTTTCGAAAGAGAAGGATGCCCATCTTTCGACATACATTGGAAGATGGGCGTCCTTCTCACAGGGTCGTCCAAATCGGTATAATCGTAAGCCGATTTTGGACGTCCCCAACTGCACTCCGTTGCAGGGATGGGCAAGGTTCAAGGGGGCGTATCGGAGGAGTAGCGAAGGCAGGAATTGGGCGTGCCTAACACTAGGACGTCCTCGACCCATAATCGAAAGAAACAAGTACGTCCCTGACGAGCACTTGGACGTTTTCACCCGGAACTGTTTTTCTTACGACTAAGGCGCAAAAAGGTGCCCGAAATGACCAGATGACCACTGGAGAGAATCGGGGATGACATCCCATTGCTCCTCCAGTGGTCACTAACCCCTCCCACCCTCAAAAAACATATTTCAAAATGTTTTGTGCCAGCCTCAGATGTCATACTCAGGTCCATGACAGCAGTATGCAGGTCCCTGGAGCAGTTTTATTGGGTGCAGTGCACTTCAGGCAGGCGGACCCAGCCCCCCCACCCCCACCCCACACACCTGTTATGTTTGTGGAGGAAACAGCGAGGCCTCAAAAACCCACCAGAAATCCCACTGTATCCACATGTAGGTGCCCCCCTTCACCCTAAGGGCTTTGGTAATGGTGTACAGTTGTGGGTAGTGGGTTTTGGGGGACTCAGCACACAAGGTAAGGGAGCTATGTACCTGGGAGCAATTTATGAAGTCCACTGCAGTGCTCCCTAGGTTGCCCAGTTGGTGTTCTGGCATGTCAGGGTGACCAGTGCACTACAAATGCTGGCTCCTTCCACGACCAAATGGCTTGCATTTGGTCATTTCTGAGATGGACGTCCTTGGTTTCCATTATTGCCGAAAATCAGAAACAACCAAGTCTAGATACAACCATCTCTAAGGATGACCAAATTTCAGGATTTGGGCATCCTTGACTATATTATTGAAACGAAAGATGGACGTCCATCTTGTTTTGAAAATACGGGTTTCCCCTCCCCTTGATGGGGACGTTTTGTGAGGACGTCCTCATCAAAACTTGGACGTCCTTTTCGATTACGCCCCTCTATGTGTATCATTGAAGAAGACGAGCTCTGGCCATGAAATTGAGACAACTGATGCATTTTTGGACTCCTGATGTAGGCCAGTAAGCTGAAACACAGCCCATGTTGGGTCTTCTTTTCTTTTAATAATTACTCGTTTATTTGTTGTTTTTCCTTTAGGAAGAATTGGATTTCTTTCCTAATTTTTCTTCATTGGCTTTGCTGTGCAAGTGTATTTCTTGCTTTCTAATTAATAATCTGAGAAATAAAAAAATAAAACATATATTCAACATAATAAAAAGATGTGTGCGTGTGTGTGTGTGTGTGCATGCGTGTGCACTACTAGATTCAGGTCAGTAGACTGAATAAGAGGGCTCTTTCTAGAGTACACACAGTTTTGTGTCACCCTGATGGATTTACCTGTTGCAACCCAACTGATGTTAATGCTGACTGAAATTCAGCAAAAAATTTGCATATTCATTGGACTATTTACTTTAGGTTTAATGGGAGAATTTCCACGTGAAAAGCAGAAAATGGAAAGTCTACCAGTTTCAGTTAAAAAAGGAGAGCTTGCTAATGGAGAAAAATGCTGAATTTCCTTGTAGTTATTAGAGTGTAATACTGCTCCATTAATTGCTATTGTCTTTGTAAACATTGCATTTGCCTCAGGATACACATTAAAAATACTGCAACTCTAGTCCTGGATGATTTCTTCATCATTTGAGACTGTTGAAGAGGGGGGCCCTAACTTCCCCTCCCCCAGCTCAAAGTGAAGGAGTCCCTGTACCCTCTAGACACACTGACCTGAAGAGCAATTAGCTGTTCTCCTGTTCATCCCAGTGGAACTAAAGAGGATGAATTGGTTACCTTTCTCCCCCACCCCCCAGAAGAGTAGCCAGGTTGAGATGTCAGGGAGAGTGGAGAGCGGACTGCGCAGGTGCACGCAGGTGCGATGGACTGGAGGGATTGTGTAAAAGAATAGGTGCCGGCGCCTTCAGAAGTTCATTTGGGGGAGCAGCCGCTCCCCTGGTACATAAGTATTGCCACACTGGGACAGACCAAAGGTCCATCAAGCCCAGAATCTTGGTTCCAACAGCGGCCAATCCAGGTGACAAACACCTGGCAAGATCCCATAAGTACATAAGTAATGCCATACTGGGAAAAGACCAAGGGTCCATCGAGCCCAGCATCTTGTCCACGACAGCGGCCAATCCAGGCCAAGGGCACCTGGCAAGCTTCCCAAATGTACAAACATTCTATACATGTTATTCCTAGGATTTTGGATTTTTCCAAGTCTGTTTAGTAGCGGTTTATGGACTTGTCCTTTAGGAAACCGTCCAACCCCTTTTTAAACTCTGCTAAGCTAACCACCTTCACCACATTTTCCGGCAATGAATTCCAGAGTTTAATTACACGTTGGGTGTAGAAAACTTTTCTCCGATTTGTTTTAAATTTACTACACTGTAGTTTAATCGCATGCCCCCTAGTCCTAGTATTTTTGGAAAGCGTGAACAGACGCTTCACATCCACCTGTTCCACTCCACTCATTATTTTATATACCTCTATCATGTCTCCCCTCAGCCGTCTCTTCTCCAAGCTGAATAGCCCTAGCCTCCTTAGTCTTTCTTCATAGGGAAGTCGTCCCATCCCCGCTATCATTTTAGTCGCCCTTTGCTGCACCTTTTCCAATTCTACTATATCTTTCTTGAGATGCGGCGACCAGAATTGAACACAATACTCAAGGTGCGGTCGCACCATGGAGCGATACAACGGCATTATAACATCCTCACACCTGTTTTCCATACCTTTCCTAATAATAACCAACATTCTATTCACTTTCCTAGCCGCAGCAGCACACTGAGCAGAAGGGTTCAGTGTGTTATCGTCGACGACACCCAGATCCCTTTCTTGGTCCGTAACTCCTAACGTGGAACCTTGCATGACGTAGCTATAATTCGGGTTCTTTTTTCCCACATTTATCACCTTGCACTTGCTCACATTAAACGTCATCTGCCATTTAGCCGCCCAGTCTCCCAGTCTCGTAAGGTCCTCTTGTAATTTTTCACAATCCTGTCGCGAGTTAAAGACTTTGAATAACTTTGTGTCATCAGTAAATTTATTTACCTCGCTAGTTACTCCCAACTCTAAATCATTTATAAATATATTAAAAAGCAGCGGTCCTAGCACAGACCCCTGAGGAACCCCACTAACTACCCTTCTCCATTGTGAATACTGCCCATTTAACCCCACTCTCTGTTTCCTATCCTTCAACCAGTTTTTAATCCACAATAGGACATTTCCTCCTATCCCGAAAAAGTTCCGATTTGTATTACCTACCTACGCTACTGACTCTTCCCCCACAGCTTGCCAGATCTAAAGAGCAGAAGACCCCATTGGACCCTCCTAGGCACTTGTACACACAAGCAACACGTTTTTAAAAAATAAAATAGGGAGTTTTTTGGACTTCTCACATAGGGTCCCTTTTACTAAGCCGTGGTAGGGCTAACGTGCGAGTAGCATGCGCTAAATCAACACTACTGCTGGGGTAGCATGGGCACCAGGTGGTAATTCCGAAGTTGGTGTGCACTATTTCCCGCAGTAGAAAATAATTTTCTATTTTCTACCACATGGGAGAGGGGTGACGTTCACAGCGGTAGTCAGCAACATGGCCACATTAATGCACGCAGTCTGATTTCCGCATGAGTAGTGCATGAGCCCTTGCCATCAACTAAATAGGTGGCGGTAAGGACTCAGGCATTAAGTAGCCATGTGCTACTTTTAATAGTAGCACACATCCATTTATTGCCCTATTTTTTAAAAACCTGGCATGGTAAAAAATGGCCCAGCATGCCCTAATTTCATGTATCCAAACTAGCACAGGCCAGTTTTTACCGCAGCTTATTAAAGAGGCCCCATAGGTACCCTGTTGTAAAATGACTTCCATAGAGTATATACACACATTTACAGCTTCTTTGAAGAAGGTATACATTTTGTGTAAGAATTTGTGAGCTATGACAGAGTCTCTTGCTCAAAATTAAGCCCACTCTGAAAAAGTCTGTTTTATAAAAACACTAGTAAAAAAGGCCCGTTTCTCAAAACAATGAAACGGGCGCTAGCAAGGCTATCTTGTAATGGTGATTATGTTTTTAAGACTCTCAGCGAAGCGATTTCTCCTCTCTCCCCTTGCAATCTGCAGGGCTTCGACCTGTTTCTGGGAGTCTGACTCAGAAACCAAAGGAAGGAAGAAGACTTCGGCTGGCGGGGGTTGGGGTCTCCCGCCAGCAAAGGTACCAGGCGCGATGGCGGGGCGATGGCGGGTTGGCGGCGGGAGGGTGGTTGAAAGGGTCATCAGCAGGGGGGTCCAGGGCCAAATCTATGGGGGCCCAGGCCCCCGTGGCCCCATAGTAGCTACACCCCTGTCCATGTAGTTCAAGAAATCTCACAATCCTCCTCTTTAGAAGCATTTCCATTAGCTTACTCACCACCGAGGTCAGACTGACAGGTCTGTAATTCCCAACCTCCTCCTTACTTTCACTCTTGTGCAAAGGAACCACATCAGCCCTTCTCCAGTCCACCGGGAGCACTCCAGTTTCTAAGGAAGCATTGAAGAAGTCCGTCAGCAGAGCCGACAGAACTTCTCCAAGCTCCTTAAGCACCCTTGGGTGTATCCCATCAGGCCCCATTGCTCTGTCTTCTTTTAGTTTGGCAAGCTCCTCACGAACACAGTCCTCCATAAACGGGTCTTGGTCTACCATACATCATCCCATTTAGCCTTTGTTTTCTGCAGCCCTATGCATTGTGGGAATCCTGAATACCTGACTTGTTCGGTGTATCCTGAGGACTGAGTTGAAAACCCCTACTTTAGAGGGACCTGGACTGTGAAGGCACATAGATATGTGTGTTGCGCCATTTTATAAAAGCAACTCATGTGCCTAGGTGCCTGTATAAAGCACCTCCCCAAAATGTCCTACATAAAGTTTTACATCTGCTCCAAGTGTTTTGCAAATAATGAATATTTTATAATATATGCACCTGTCTTTCAACCGTGCCCAATCTTTATCATGGAAATGTGTATGAAAACTCCACATAAAAGTACAGCTTTTGTGTCAGTGGCATTTACTTTGATGCATGTATATCCCTGGACAAATTGTACAAATGTTTATTTGTGTGCATAAACATGTTAATTCTGTAGTAGGGTGTTTAGAGTTAAATACCACTTTCTTGCATAAATATAGAGAAAATAGGTTCTCATATGCATAAGTAACAGTAAATCACAGTGGCACGGGGGAGGGGGGGTTGTTTCTATATACAAGGCCGAAAGTTAGGCATGGGAAAGATTAGCGATGAGCCCCTATTCCATAAAGGGCATCCGACTTTTATAGACGAGCAGCACAGCGTGCAAGTTGCCACTAACTTTGGACGCTGGATTTACGCCTGATAGAAACAGGTATAAGTCCAGTGCATAAAGTTAGACATGGATCAGCACTATTCTATAACTTGGCACCTAACATTTGGGAATGCCATTGACCTTCCCATGAGCACATCCCCTTTAGAGCTGTATGCGGGAAAATTAGGTGCCACATTTTAGATTAGCGCACAGGCGAGATCCACCCACAATTTCAATCAAGCATCAATTAAGAGGCCAACTGGGGCCCCTTCCTTTTACTAAAGGGTTGGCGCACAGTAAATGACTTGCCATACACCAAACTGGAGCTACTGCCAGCCTAATGTGGGCACCAGTAGTAGTTCTACCCCCAGCACACTCCATTTCCAGTGCTACAGAAAATCAAGCCTGGTTTTCTAGTGCAGGGGTTACCTGGAGGTAATCGGGCAGTGTTTCATGCTGCCTGGTTACTGCAGGGTTAGTGCGAGATCCAGTGGCGTAGATAGGTGGGGAGCCAGGGGAGCGGCCGCTCCACCAAAGGGAGTTCTGCCGGCGCCTATTTTTTCTTGTCATGTTGCATTGAAAATCTGCGCCGGCGGAAGTCCGCTCTCGTGCTGCTTTCGCTCCCCCCGTGCCGTCAACCTGACTCCGCTTCTGGCAAGATCCCTTACTGCCACCTCATTGGGTGGCAGTAAGTGCTGCCCCCAAAATGGTTTGCTTGGCAAGTGTGAACTTACTGCACGGCCATTTCTTTTTTTTTTGGGGCCTTTTTTACAGGCTGCGGTAAAAAGGGCTTCAGCGTACAGCGGTGCAGGACCCCTTTCTTCCGCAGCTCGGTAAAAGAACCCCCTACGTTGCACATGGATCTCAGATCTGCATGCAAATTCCGGGGCCCAACTTTGGGCAATCCATATAGAATCCGGAAGATAATGTGTAAATGCAAGGGGGTGGAGCATGGGATGGAATGGGTGGGGCCTGCTCTTACTCGTATAACATACAGAATACTAGAAATTATGCATGCTCATGCCATCTTTAGGCACCTGCAATTATACCAGGTCTATGGTTGCTGCAACCATGGACACATAAATGTTAGGCACATGGATACTGGTGTACTGCAGTGGAATCTGGATGCACAGAGGTAGCATCAGGGTGCCTAAAAGGAGGTGCCCACTTACAAAAATTGCCACCAAAATGTGGCTTTATAAGCAAAAAATAAATACAATTGTACCCCTTTTCTATTTATAGTGAAGGCCCCTTCAATAACAGACTATCATAATTTTTGTTCTGTTCCATAACCTGCTATTGTCATTCCAACCACAAATGTCCTTTGTATAATCCACTGAATTTACTACGGTTCAAGGCCCTGATTCACTAAGGGGGCCAGTTCTGGTGCAGCAAATGAGACTAAGCCCATTCAATTCCTATGTGTTTTGTCACCTTTGCCGCTTAGGAATCGCTAGTGTGGTTTTGTAAAAGGAACCCTAAGCTAATTCCTTGTAGATATAGAATGGCAGGCTGAAAAAAAACCCCTCAATGTCCAGTCCATAAATTTATACTAGGAAAAATCAGCCTACGTCTATCTCATCCTAATATCTTGTATTTCTGTTCCATTAACTTTCATCTAGGCATTGTTATGTCATTTCCAATTTCCAAAGCATATAACCTTATTGATAAATATAGGTTATTTGTATCCACTGTAGAAACATATTTACTTTTTTCTAAAATTACACTGCCTTAAATTCCAGCAGAATATAGCTTACAAATCTAGTTTAAAACTGGTTAGCTATCAAGATGTAGAGTAATGATGCATAACAAGAAGATTATAGATATAGAACTTTCATACAAACATTCATGTAGATTTCAATTTGTAAATTTGTAAATCATGAGTTATTTAACTAGTATTCACTAGTAGCCACCTATGTTTTTATCAAGATTTCTTGCCATGGAAAGAAATTCCCAACTACCATGGAAATAGTCATTGGAAGTATGCATATTATCACAAAAATAGCAAAGGAAACCATGTACATTACAGTATACATACTGACTTCAAATCTGTTTTTCTGTCATGAACAGTGCACAGGAATAACACAAAATCTCTAGTAATAACTAAGCATTTTTTTATTTATTAACCACATTTTCCACTTTGTGCCTATCCCTATATAAAAACTTAGAAACATGAAAGTGCAGAAAATTGGAACAGATGTGTGGCCAACCTGTACCAGTTACCAGGATCTATAGTCTTCCTTTCCCTCAGAGATCTTCTGTGCTTGTCCCATGCATTCTTGAATTCACAATAAATAATTCCCTAATCTCTTATTTGTCCCGCTTGTCCTGAATAGATTATGGGCCATTTTACTAAGCCATGTAGGCGCCTACGCACACCCAACGAACGTCAAGTATGAGTTACCGCCCGGCTACCGCGTGGCCCTTGTGGTAATTTCATTTTTGATGTGTGTCCGCTATGTGCGCTGGAAAATATTTTTATTTTCAGGTGCATGGGCGGAAATCGGCATTTTACGTGTGTTGACCATTACCGCCCAGTTACTGCATGAGACCTTAACGCTAGGTCAATGGCTGGTGGTAAGGTCCCAGATCCAAAATGGACGGACGGCAATTTTTTCATTTTGCGGCACGTCCATTTTGGCAAAAATTTAAAAAAAAACATTTTTTACAGGTGCGCTGAAAAATGGTTCTGCATGCACCCAAAACACGCGTCTACACTACCACAGGCCATTTTTCAATGCGCCTTAGTATAAGGGCCCCTATAAGCTCTGTCGAGCAGGGACTGTCTCGTATGTGTTTAGTGAACAGAGCTGCATACTGCTATAGAAATGATAAGCAGTAGTAGATACAGTTCTCACCTCCATCATCTCCCCTGGGAGGCTGCTTCAAGCATCCACCACTAAATATTTCCTCAGATCATTTCTGAGTCTCTACTTTCACTTTCATTTGATCTCCTCTCATTCCAGAGTTTCTATTCAATGGAAAGAGCTCACTCCCTGTGCATTTACACTTTGCAGGTATTTAAGTATGTCTTTCATACTTTCCTTCTCCTGCCTTTTGTACAAAGTGTACATATTAAACTCTTTAACCATGTCCCCCATATGGTGAAAACCACTGACCATTTTAATAGTCTCCCTGTGGACTGACACCATCTCCTGTTTCAACCATTTCAAAGATGGAGTTTCCAAGTTCAACACAGTACTCCTTAAGGGTCCCTTTTCCCGAGCTGTGGTAAAAAGGATCCCGTGCTATTGGCGGGGGACGTTTTTGGCGCTGCCCGATTACCACCGGACAGGGGCGTAGCCAGACTTCGGTGGGAGGGGGTCCAGAGCCCGAGGTGAGGGGACACATTTTAGCCCCCCCCCCCCACCATTGCCGACACCCTCTGCCGCTGCTGACACCCCCGCCACCACCACCACCACCTTGACCCTCCCCCACAGATGACCCTCTCGACCCCCCTCCCGCTGTTGCTGTCGCCGACCCTTGCTGGCGGTGGACCCAACCCCCGCCAGCCGAGGTCCTCTTCTTCCTTCGTTCTGTTTCTGAGTTTGACGTCCTGCACGTTGTACGTGCAGGACGTCAGACTCAGAAACAGAACGAAGGAAGAAGAGGGCCTTGACTGGCGGGGTTTGCGTGCAGGACGTCAGATTCAGAAACAGAACGAAGGAAGGAAGAAGAGGACCTCGACGGGCGGGGGTTGCGTGCAGAACGTCAGACTCAGAAACAGAACGAAGGAAGAAGAGGACCTCGACGGGCGGGAGTTGCGTGCAGGACGTCAGACTCAGAAACAGAACGAAGGAAGAAGAGGACCTCGACTGGCGGGGGTTGCGTGCAGGACGTCAGACTCAGAAACAGAACGAAGGAAGAAGAGGACCTCGACTGGCGGGGGTTGCGTGCAGGACGTCAGACTCAGAAACAGAACGAAGGAAGAAGAGGACCTCGACTGGCGGGGGTTGCGTGCAGGACGTCAGACTCAGAAACTGAACGAAGGAAGAAGAGGACCTCGACTGGCGGGGGTTGCGTGCAGGACGTCAGACTCAGAAACAGAACGAAGGAAGAAGAGGACCTCGACTGGCGGGGGTTGCGTGCAGGACGTCAGACTCAGAAACAGAAGGAAGGAAGAAGAGGACCTCGACTGGCGGGGGTTACGTGCAGGACGTCAGACTCAGAAACAGAACGAAGGAAGAAGAGGACCACGACTGGCGGGGGTTGCGTGCAGGACGTCAGACTCAGAAACAGAACGAAGGAAGAAGAGGACCTGGACTGGCGGGGGTTGCGTGCAGGACGTCAGACTCAGAAACAGACCGAAGGAAGAAGAGGACCTGGACTGGCGGGGGTTGCGTGCAGGACGTCAGACTCAGAAACAGAATGAAGGAAGAAGAGGACCTCGACTGGCGGGGGTTGCGTGCAGGATGTCAGACTCAGAAACAGACTGAAGGAAGAAGAGGACCTCGACTGGCGGGGGTTGCGTGCAGGACCTCAGACTCAGAAACAGAAGGAAGGAAGAAGAGGACCTCGACTGGTGGGGGTTGCCTGCAGGACGTCAGACTCAGAAACAGAACGAAGGAAGAAGAGGACCTCGACTGGCGGGGGTTGCGTGCAGGACGTCAGACTCAGAAACAGACCGAAGGAAGAAGAGGACCTCGACTGGCGGGGGTTGCGTGCAGGATGTCAGACTCAGAAACAGACTGAAGGAAGAAGAGGACCTCGACTGGCGGGGGTTGCGTGCAGGACCTCAGACTCAGAAACAGAAGGAAGGAAGAAGAGGACCTCGACTGGCGGGGGTTGCGTGCAGGACCTCAGACTCAGAAACAGAAGGAAGGAAGAAGAGGACCTCGACTGGCGGGGGTTGCGTGCAGGACCTCAGACTCAGAAACAGAAGGAAGGAAGAAGAGGACCTCGACTGGCGGGGGTTACGTGCAGGACGTCAGACTCAGAAACAGAACGAAGGAAGAAGAGGACCACGACTGGCGGGGGTTGCGTGCAGGACGTCAGACTCAGAAACAGAACGAAGGAAGAAGAGGACCACGACTGGCGGGGGTTGCGTGCAGGACGTCAGACTCAGAAACAGAACGAAGGAAGGACCTGGACTGGCGGGGGTTGCGTGCAGGACGTCAGACTCAGAAACAGACCGAAGGAAGAAGAGGACCTGGACTGGCGGGGGTTGCGTGCAGGACGTCAGACTCAGAAACAGAATGAAGGAAGAAGAGGACCTCGACTGGCGGGGGTTGCGTGCAGGATGTCAGACTCAGAAACAGACCGAAGGAAGAAGAGGACCTCGACTGGCGGGGGTTGCGTGCAGGACCTCAGACTCAGAAACAGAAGGAAGGAAGAAGAGGACCTCGACTGGTGGGGGTTGCCTGCAGGACGTCAGACTCAGAAACAGAACGAAGGAAGAAGAGGACCTCGACTGGCGGGGGTTGCGTACAGGACGTCAGACTCAGAAACAGACCGAAGGAAGAAGAGGACCTCGACTGGCGGGGGTTGCGTGCAGGATGTCAGACTCAGAAACAGACTGAAGGAAGAAGAGGACCTCGACTGGCGGGGGTTGCGTGCAGGACCTCAGACTCAGAAACAGAAGGAAGGAAGAAGAGGACCTCGACTGGCGGGGGTTGCGTGCAGGACGTCAGACTCAGAAACAGAAGGAAGGAAGAAGAGGACCTCGACTGGCGGGGGTTGCGTGCAGGACCTCAGACTCAGAAACAGAAGGAAGGAAGAAGAGGACCTCGACTGGCGGGGGTTGCGTGCAGGACCTCAGACTCAGAAACAGAACGAAGGAAGAAGAGGACCTCGACTGGCGGGGGTTGCGTGCAGGACGTCAGACTCAGAAACTGAACGAAGGAAGAAGAGGACCTCGACTGGCGGGGGTTGCGTGCAGGACGTCAGACTCAGAAACAGAACGAAGGAAGAAGAGGACCTCGACTGGCGGGGGTTGCGTGCAGGACGTCAGACTCAGAAACAGAAGGAAGGAAGAAGAGGACCTCGACTGGCGGGGGTTACGTGCAGGACGTCAGACTCAGAAACAGAAGGAAGGAAGAAGAGGACCACGACTGGCGGGGGCTGCGTGCAGGACGTCAGACTCAGAAACAGAACGAAGGAAGAAGAGGACCACGACTGGCGGGGGTTGCGTGCAGGACGTCAGACTCAGAAACAGAACGAAGGAAGAAGAGGACCTGGACTGGCGGGGGTTGCGTGCAGGACGTCAGACTCAGAAACAGACCGAAGGAAGAAGAGGACCTGGACTGGCGGGGGTTGCGTGCAGGACGTCAGACTCAGAAACAGAATGAAGGAAGAAGAGGACCTCGACTGGCGGGGGTTGCGTGCAGGATGTCAGACTCAGAAACAGACTGAAGGAAGAAGAGGACCTCGACTGGCGGGGGTTGCGTGCAGGACCTCAGACTCAGAAACAGAAGGAAGGAAGAAGAGGACCTCGACTGGTGGGGGTTGCCTGCAGGACGTCAGACTCAGAAACAGAACGAAGGAAGAAGAGGACCTCGACTGGCGGGGGTTGCGTGCAGGACGTCAGACTCAGAAACAGACCGAAGGAAGAAGAGGACCTCGACTGGCGGGGGTTGCGTGCAGGATGTCAGACTCAGAAACAGACTGAAGGAAGAAGAGGACCTCGACTGGTGGGGGTTGCGTGCAGGACGTCAGACTCAGAAACAGAAGGAAGGAAGAAGAGGACCTCGACTGGCGGGGGTTGCGTGCAGGACCTCAGACTCAGAAACAGAAGGAAGGAAGAAGAGGACCTCGACTGGCGGGGGTTGCGTGCAGGACCTCAGACTCAGAAACAGAAGGAAGGAAGAAGAGGACCTCGACTGGCGGGGGTTGCGTGCAGGACCTCAGACTCAGAACGAAGGAAGAAGAGGACCTCGACTGGCGGGGGTTGCGTGCAGGACGTCAGACTCAGAAACAGAACGAAGGAAGAAGAGGACCTCGACTGGCGGGGGTTGCGTGCAGGACGTCAGACTCAGAAACAGAAGGAAGGAAGAAGAGGACCTCGACTGGCGGGGGTTACGTGCAGGACGTCAGACTCAGAAACAGAACGAAGGAAGAAGAGGACCACGACTGGCGGGGGTTGCGTGCAGGACGTCAGACTCAGAAACAGAACGAAGGAAGAAGAGGACCACGACTGGCGGGGGTTGCGTGCAGGACGTCAGACTCAGAAACAGAACGAAGGAAGAAGAGGACCTGGACTGGCGGGGGTTGCGTGCAGGACGTCAGACTCAGAAACAGACCGAAGGAAGAAGAAGACCTGGACTGGCGGGGGTTGCGTGCAGGACGTCAGACTCAGAAACAGAATGAAGGAAGAAGAGGACCTCGACTGGCGGGGGTTGCGTGCAGGATGTCAGACTCAGAAACAGACTGAAGGAAGAAGAGGACCTCGACTGGCGGGGGTTGCGTGCAGGACCTCAGACTCAGAAACAGAAGGAAGGAAGAAGAGGACCTCGACTGGTGGGGGTTGCCTGCAGGACGTCAGACTCAGAAACAGAACGAAGGAAGAAGAGGACCTCGACTGACGGGGGTTGCGTGCAGGACGTCAGACTCAGAAACAGACCGAAGGAAGAAGAGGACCTCGACTGGCGGGGGTTGCGTGCAGGATGTCAGACTCAGAAACAGACTGAAGGAAGAAGAGGACCTCGACTGGCGGGGGTTGCGTGCAGGACCTCAGACTCAGAAACAGAAGGAAGGAAGAAGAGGACCTCGACTGGCGGGGGTTGCGTGCAGGACCTCAGACTCAGAAACAGAAGGAAGGAAGAAGAGGACCTCGACTGGCGGGGGTTGCGTGCAGGACCTCAGACTCAGAAACAGAACGAAGGAAGAAGAGGACCACGACTGGCGGGGGTTGCGTGCAGGACGTCAGACTCAGAAACAGAACGAAGGAAGAAGAGGACCACGACTGGCGGGGGTTGCGTGCAGGACGTCAGACTCAGAAACAGAACGAAGGAAGAAGAGGACCTGGACTGGCGGGGGTTGCGTGCAGGACGTCAGACTCAGAAACAGACCGAAGGAAGAAGAAGACCTGGACTGGCGGGGGTTGCGTGCAGGACGTCAGACTCAGAAACAGAATGAAGGAAGAAGAGGACCTCGACTGGCGGGGGTTGCGTGCAGGATGTCAGACTCAGAAACAGACTGAAGGAAGAAGAGGACCTCGACTGGCGGGGGTTGCGTGCAGGACCTCAGACTCAGAAACAGAAGGAAGGAAGAAGAGGACCTCGACTGGTGGGGGTTGCCTGCAGGACGTCAGACTCAGAAACAGAACGAAGGAAGAAGAGGACCTCGACTGACGGGGGTTGCGTGCAGGACGTCAGACTCAGAAACAGACCGAAGGAAGAAGAGGACCTCGACTGGCGGGGGTTGCGTGCAGGATGTCAGACTCAGAAACAGACTGAAGGAAGAAGAGGACCTCGACTGGCGGGGGTTGCGTGCAGGACCTCAGACTCAGAAACAGAAGGAAGGAAGAAGAGGACCTCGACTGGCGGGGGTTGCGTGCAGGACGTCAGACTCAGAAACAGAAGGAAGGAAGAAGAGGACCTCGACTGGCGGGGGTTGCGTGCAGGACCTCAGACTCAGAAACAGAAGGAAGGAAGAAGAGGACCTCGACTGGTGGGGGTTGCCTGCAGGACGTCAGACTCAGAAACAGAACGAAGGAAGAAGAGGACCTCGACTGGCGGGGGTTGCGTGCAGGACGTCAGACTCAGAAACAGAACGAAGGAAGAAGAGGACCTGGACTGGCGGAGGTTGCGTGCAGGATGTCAGACTCAGAAACAGACCGAAGGAAGAAGAGGACCTCAACTGGCGGGGGTTGCGTGCAGGACGTCAGACTCAGAAACAGACCGAAGGAAGAAGAGGACCTCGACTGGCGGGGGTTGCGTGCAGGACGTCAGACTCAGAAACAGAATGAAGGAAGAAGAGGACCTTGGCTGGCGGGGGTTGGGGTCCCCCGCCAGCAAAGGTAGGCGACGGCGGGTTGGCGGTAGGGGTGTCGAGAGGGTCATCAGCAGGGGGGTCCAGGGCCAAATCTATGGGGGCCCAGGCCCCCGTGGCCCCACATAGCAACGCCCCTGCTGCTGGATAACCCCCATGGGAATATTTTTTAAATATTTCCACTAGTGCTGGAAGTGTCACGTGCTGGGGATGGAACTACTGCCAACGCCTGTGTTGGGCCAGCAGTAGTTCCAGATTGGTGCACAGTAAGCCCGCAGTGGGCTTACCGCTGCTTAGTAAAAGGGCCCCTGACAGGGCCCTGTTTACTAAAGTGTGTTAGTGTTTTTTAGCATGCCTACACTTACTGTGCACACTAACCATGTAGGTACCTATAAAGATATTGTAGGCACATACATGGTTAACACACGTACATGGTTAACGTGTGATAAAAATGTTAATGCACGTATAACGCTGCTTAGTAAACAGGGCCCTGAGGGGTCCTTTTACTAAGGTGCACTGAAAAATGGTTTGTGGTAGTGTAGGCATAGGTATTGGGTGCGCGCCGAACCATTTTTCAGCACGCCTGTAAAAAAAAAGGCCTTTTAAAAATTTTTGCCAAAAATGGATGTGCGGCAAAATCAAAATTGCTGCACGTCCATTTTGGGTCTGAGACCTTACTGCCAGTTATTGACCTAGTGGTAAAGACTCATGTGGTAACCGGGCAGTAATGACCTATGCGCATCAAGTGCCACTTGGCGCGCATTCGATACGCACATTCACAAATAAAAATTATTTTTCGGACGCCCGTATTGGACACACGCCAAAAATGAAATTACCAAAGGAGCCATGCGGTAACTGCATTTTGACATGCGTTGGGCACGTGTAGATGCTTAGTAAAAGGGCCCCTGAGACTTATGCCGAGGCCCTATCTCCTTCTTTCTCCTGCTGATCATTGCTGTCCCAATGTACACAAACATTTTTCTTGCCTTTGCTGCTGCCTTTTCTACCAGTTATGGTTTTCAGGTACAATATGTCCCAGACTACTTTACCCCCTATATTGTACCATTCCCTTGGGGTTTGCAGTCCAAATGCATGACTCTGCATTTATTAGTATTAAATCTTGCTGCCAAGCTCTATATAATTCTTCAAAATTTGGTAGATCCTTCCTCATGTTATTCACATCTTCCAGGGTGTTGCAGATTTTTCTGACAGCAGTTTTGCAATGTTTCTTAGAAAAATGTTTAAAAATACTGGATCAAGACCAATCTCTGGGGTACAGCACTAGTAACAACCCTATCTTCAGAGAAAACTGCATTTACTACTACCCTTTATTGCCTCCAACTCCAACCCAATTATTCATATTAGGGCCCATACCAAGAATTTAAATTTATCTATAACATGCCTATGCAGAGCTGGGTTAGAGGCCTTGCAGAAATCTAAGTACACCATGGACGGCATTTTTGATATGATATCCAAATGGTGAAAAAACATTTATTAGAAAACATTCAAAAACCAGAAGACCATAACAGAAGAAAGAACTAAATGTTTTCCGATATACGAAAATACCCCCCCAAAAAAAGTTTTGAAAAAGGGCGTACTGAATAAGTCATAGATCTTTGAAGATAAATGCAGTGGCGTTCCTAGGGGGGCTGACACCCGGGGTGGATCGCTGATGCGCCCCACCCCCTGGGTGCAACGCCCCGCCCCCTGGATGCAGCGCGACCCCCCCTGGTGAAAGGACACCCCCCCCCCCGTGAAAGAACCTCCCCGGGTGCACGCCGCTGGGGGGGGTGCCGTGTGCACTTGTCCTTCGTTCGTTCCATGCTCCCTCTGCCCCCCAGCGGCGTGCACCCGGGGCGGACCGCACCCACCGCCTCCCCCCCAGGAACGCCACTGGATAAATGTTTCTGCCGCTCAAAAATACACTATGCAAAGGTGTGTTCAATGATGGTGTAGGTGCTCTTATGCCTCTTGTTCTCCTCATCTGCCTTA
Source organism: Microcaecilia unicolor (assembly GCF_901765095.1). NCBI lineage: Eukaryota > Metazoa > Chordata > Amphibia > Gymnophiona > Siphonopidae > Microcaecilia > Microcaecilia unicolor. Next base: position 272,600,881 of record NC_044037.1, on the reverse strand, counting down.
TTTTGGGGATGGACTATGGGAGTCATGAGCCAGGTTCGCTGGGGTTAGCCTCTGTCATCTGTGGGGGAAAGTAGAATCATAGACATGAGTGTGCATAGGCTGGCATGGTGACCTTGTTGAGGTGAGGTAATGGTTTGGGGTTGTGGGAGGCATCTAGAGGTAGGGAGTGTGATGAAGGTTAGGAGGGAGGAGGTGGTATAGATTTCGGAAATCCCTGTAATGCTTACCTAGGAGCCAGCCGCCGGTCATCTCCCCTCAGACCAACCTGTGGTAGATTCCTCAATGCTGAAGAATGTAGGCATCATGGATGGAACCTGGGTAGCGGACACACACATCCACAATTTCCCACTGTGCAACACACGCAACCTGCATGTTCATAGAGTGAAATGATTTTCTATTTTGCGGTAACTGCAAGGCTGCGATGAGAGGTCACAGCAGCTATTTTGTGAGGCTGACCGCTAGGGGCAGGACTGAGGGGGTGCTGTCAGGGATTAAAAGGTAGGCCTGGGGTGGGTCAGGGGGGCCTACCTAGCACTCTGGGGCTGGGGTTGGAGGGCGATGTTGTGGGAGGGGCAGACTTGGTTAATCTGTCCAAAGGCAACAGACATTCTACTACTGTTACTACTACTAATCATTTGTATAGCGCTACTAGATGTACGCAGCGCTGAGACTTCAGCATGAATAGCTATGAGTGTATCATTGCTTCCTGAACATAGCTTGTATGCTTAGGTTTTCAGGCACTTCACCTGGGTGTTCCATCCTATCTCTTCAATTTGATTTCTCCTTACACTCCTGCTAGACAGCTTCACACCATGGACACCCACCGTTTGATATTCCCTTCGCCCAAAACAGCCCACTATAAATCTACCAGGCTTTCCACCTCTTTTTTTCTTGGTCCCCTGTCTTTTGAATTCCATTCCCCAATCAATACATGGGTTCTCTCTGTTTAAACCATTTAAGGCTACCCTAAAAACTTTTTTTCTTTGAGCAGGCGTTCCCCCCATTACAGGGCTGTTATTTCCTGGGACAATGGTCTGTTCCAAGGTAGCAGTTTGTCTCTTTCTGAGTGTTTTTAAGTTATGTTGTTAGCATGTTCTATCTCTTGAATGAATGCTTTGTGGTCTTTGCTTTTCTTTACTTTCAATGATGGTGTTCCTTTCTCTTTCATATTTTCTTTTGTCCATATATGGCTTTGACCTATCTAGAAAAGGCAGTATAGAAAGTCTTCTAATAAATTATAAACTATAAAGCTGATGTCCTTTTTCCAGTAGTGTACCAAGGGCAGGGCAGTGGGGGCGGTCCGGTGTTCCTTTCTCTTTCATATTTTCTTTTGTCCATATATGGCTTTGACCTATCTAGAAAAGGCAGTATAGAAAGTCTTCTAATAAATTATAAACTATAAAGCTGATGTCCTTTTTCCAGTAGTGTACCAAGGGCAGGGCAGTGGGGGCGGTCCACCCCAAGTGCAGACAACAAGGGGGTCCACAGAGCAGGCACACAGAGCAGAGCTTGTTGGCCACCTGGGGTGGGTCGTCGCTGCACCCCTCCAATGCATCACCTCCCCCAGAGACCACACCCCATGAAGCACGTCACTTCCCCCCCCCCCCCCCCCGACCTTTCCTCCTAGCAAGGGGATGCATGGAGCAGGCATGTGGCTGTCGGCTCTGCTGTCCCCTAACCCTTCTGATGTTACTTTCTGTTCTGGGGCAGGGGACTAGCAGAGCCAACAGCCACATGCCTGCTCCCTGCATCCCCTTGCTAGGAGGAAAGGTCAGGGGGGGGGGAGGTGATGTGCTTCATGGGGTGTGGTCTCTGGGGGAGGTGATGCATTGGAGGGGTGCAGCGACGACCCACCCCAGGTGGCCAACAAGCTAGGAATGCCACTGCTTTTTGCTACACCAGTGGAATATCTCCTTCATGGCTAAGTATGGCATGTATTTGTCAGGGTTCCTTTCAATATTGCAAAAGCCATAAAGATGAATGAATTACCTTCTTTTTGCATCCAAAAAGTGCAGCAGTTAGCAACACAGCATCAACTTCCCTTTGTCAACATAGTTTCAAAACTGCTGTAAAATTGACATCTCTAGTACTGTAAAAGCCGAAAATGAAACTTCTTTTGCTCAGATGTGCAGCTTCTTCCAGGGCTGGCGGTGATACGTGGTTAATCATTCATTAAAAGTATGAGGGGCTAAAAGCTCTGTGTGTGACCTGAGAAGTTTGCCAAGCAATGTATGAGCAATAGCAGATGTTTAAATAATTTAAGAGAGCCCCTGAGGCAGGCAGAGTGTTTCAAACACTGGTATTGGGCATGAGAAATTTGGGATCAAAGAAATTTGGGTTCAAGCAACTATTTTCTGCATTGCCAGTTTTGTTTAAATGTGACCCACTGTGATGTGATACACTGCTGGCAGCCTGGAATAAGTTTGTTTTTTATGACTTAAAATTCAGATGGTTTAGAGCTCCTGCATTTAGAAATCTTTACGAATTGCTTTTTCTTTGTAGTCTGTGAACTGTTGACCTGCTTGTCAGCTAAGGCAGTATAGCACGTATAAATAAACTATAGATAATGCTGGTTTTAAATAGTTTTTAAAATATATGAATCAATAGATGTGATAAGGCATGAAAGGAGAGGATGTGGCCTAGTGTTTAGAGCAGGAGTTCTCAACATGGTGGCCAGTTCAAATCCCACTGCTGCTCCTTGTGATCTTGGGCAAGTCACTTAACCCTCCGTTGCCTCAGGTACACAATTAGATTGTGAGCTCTCCAGGGACAGTGAAATACCCAGTGTATATGAATGTAACTCACCTTGAGCTACTATTGAAAAAAGGTGTGAGCAAAATAAAAAAAAACATGGTCCTCAGGGATTCACCCAGCCAGTCAAGTTTTCAGACTTTCCACAATGACTATGCATGACAGAAATTTGGATTCCCTACCTCCACTGCATACTAATCTATCTAATTGTGGGTATCCTGAAAACCTGAGGGAAGCCAGGTGTAACGCCTGCTTATGCAACTGACGCTCATTGTGACTTTGAGTGAGTCATTTTGGGGCTCATTTTTGAAACAGAAAAACGTCCAAAAAGCAGCACAAAGTGGTATTTGGAGATTTTGTTTGCCAAAACATCCAGATCGTTATTTTCAAAACAAATTTTTAAGACATTTCTATGCAGTTTGTCTGCAATGCATCCAAATCACAGGGAACATGCCTGTGGCAAGTTGAGGGAGGAAGATTCCCACAACTTGAATGTTGTTCTGCTGTAATGGAACAAAGCAAAACTTCCAGGGCTAAAAGATGGATATTTTGCTGTGGACTTATTTCAATAATGACTAAGTCTTAAAAAGGTGCCATAAATGACCATGGAGGGATTAAAGCATTACCCCCCTTACTTCCCCAGTGGTCAATGACTCACTCCCACCCCCAATTCTGGTCACCTCATCTCAAAAAAGATATAGTGGAAGTAGAAAAGGTGCAGAGAAGGGCGACAAAAGTGATAAAGGGAATGGGATGACTTCCCTATGAGGAGAGGCTAAAGCTGAGCTGAGAGAGACGGGAAGGCTGAAGTGCTGAGCCTGCTCGCCTTTCATTGCTGCCGCCGGGATCCCGAGGTAAGATTACTTTTAAATTCTGGGTGGCACACAGGAAGGCGAGGGCAGAGGACTGTTGAGGGAGAAGAGGGCGGGCACCGGACAGGTCAGGCTGGCTGGGAAGGGAACTTCCGGCAGGTCAAAATATTGGGGGTGCTCGAGCACCGACAGCACCCACGGAGTCGGCGCCTATGTATCAAAAACCCATTGTGCCCACATGTAGGCGACACCTGCAGTTGGGTACAGTAGATTTTGGGTGGGTTTGGGAGGGCTCGGCGGCCATTTTGAATCTCGCCGAGACCGTCAGGCAGCATACAGGAGGACGGAGGAGGATGGAGAGCAGCGCGCTGGGCAGGAAAGAGGGGGCTCTTTCCTGCCCCGACGTCACTAGACCACCAGGGAACATCGCTGACGTGAGTAGGGGAGGGCGATCCCGAACTCGGGGGGGAGGGCGATCCGGAATCGCTACCTTCGGACTATAAGACGCACCCCCCATTTTCCTCCCAAATTTTGGGGAAAAAAGTGCGTCTTATAGTCCGAAAAATACGGTAAATTGGTCAGGCAAGATTTCCCCACACAAAAGCCGTGCTGACTCGGTCTCAGTAATCCATGTCCTCGGATGTGCTCTATAATTTTGTTTTTAATAATAGCTTCTGGCTTCTCCTATATCTCAATGGCTTGATTTGTGCGTTTGGATGTCATATCCAAAATGCCCTTCTTTATCACCTATTGTATTAGCTAACTACAAGATTGTAAATTCTTTGACACAGAGATATATTGTATCTGATTATTTATCCCTACTGTATGTCATTGCATATGCTGAATAACACTGTAAAAATGATAAGTATGAGGTGAATGATCAGGTCTTTACCACTGAACGTGGTTATTATATAATTATGGACCCCTTGTTCAGCAACCTGATCCCCCAGATTTCTCTTTTATTTTTCAAGTAAAACTAGGGAATAGAGACTGAACAGTCTTCATCTCATATTCTCAGTTTCCTCTTAGTTGCAGATAGTGCAAAGGATTAGGTTCTGAGTGCTTCCTGGCAAATTAAGATTTGACAAATAGAATTCACTTTCTCTTGATGTATCATGCACCCAGAGACCACTTATACTCCCTTTGGACTTTACATCAATTCCTTTCTGATTTGACAGTTTCATCAGAGGCTAATAATCTTAGGGGACCATAATATCCATTTTGAGGCATCAATCCATCTTTTGCCATTACCCTGACTCTATTCAAGACTAAAATATGCAGTGGTATTCCATCTAGCAACAGTTTTTCACCATCATACTCGCTGCCTCCATGGTGATTTGATGATGTCAGCATTGGGGGTTGAAACAGACGCTTACCTCTGAGGTGTTGCATCTCAAGTGATGCACCGATGGGGGTGTGCCAAAGCGACATGACCCTTTGTGAACCCCTTTGGTTGCACTTTGCGAGCTGGAAACACATGTGCTATTGTTTTTTATACAACTGGTTGCATTATTCATTCAAAATGGATTGTTACAGGTTATGAGCATGTATATTGCTACTTAAGGTTGGGTGGGGGGTTATGTTTCTTAATGGGAAGAACATTTTTTGTTTTGCAATGTCACTCCTCTTTTATAAGCTCTTCCACTATACAGTTTAATTATTTACTTTCAGCTAGATTCTTGGCCGATTATGCTGCGGTTTTACCGAGACAAATTGAGGTGCTTAATGCTTCTAAACAGAAATGTCAGCATAGGTTTTTTAAAGGGAGAGGTCTGAATAATTTAAGAATTAATTTAAGGTGTATTTTATATAACTATGAGAGTATGCAAATTTTGTTTGTAATAAACTCATATTATTAAGGACTGGCTAGATGAACATCAGTCAGGTTGTTGTTTTATTTATTAATTTTTTAAATCAGAAACACGTCTTCTTTCTTCTGAGGATCCTGTAATTAATGAATTATGCCCTACGGGTTATAAATCGCCTCCCTATCATGTGAGGAGAAAGGTGGGGGTATGCTATTACATTTAGTTTTAGGGTAAAAGTTTTATCTCCCCCCTCCTGTTTACTATACCATGCTAGTGGCTGCCATATGGGAATGCCGTCACAGCCCATTCAAAGTGAATGGCCAGTGTCGGCATTAGCACACTGCAGCTGCTAGTGTGGCTTAGTAAACGGGGGGGGGGGGGGGGGGGGGGGGGGGGGGGGGGGGGGGGGGGGGGGGGGGGGAGGTTAGACTACTGTTAGTCCAGGTTTGAAATTTTTTGCTTGTCCAATGTCTGATTACTATCAGTCTATTTCTCGTACCCGTTTTGAGTTTTATTGTCCTCCTAGGTGTTGTTTATCAGCAACGGAAGATTTCTGATTTTATTCTATGGAATTCCTTATAATTTGATTTTGTGTGATATAAATATTCACTTAGAGGATAATACAGATACTAAAGTGAGTGACCTATTTTCATTTCTAGAGGCTTTAAATTATTGTTTACCACCATCACAAACTACTCCCCGAGACAGGCTATCATCTAGATTTGTTTACTTAATCACATCTTGGGGCTTTGAAGCACAATGAGATTATGTTCTCAGAGGCTGTTTGGCCAAATATGATCTGGCCTGACCATTTTATGCTTCGGTTTAAAATGAAATGAGATCAACTTATGAGGGGGAAAAAGGTACAGTTTTTTCCCAGAGGGAAAATAGATGAGGCTTTTTTTTTTTTAGATAAGTTTGATCAGTATCGGACTGTTGCAGACCCTCTGTGTTTTGAAGAAAACTAGAGGAAATGTAGCTTGAAGATACTGGATGATATTTCTCCTATTCACATGAAAACCAAATGTAGTGGAGGAAGTGACGTCACCAACCTAGATGGACGCCTGAAAGATTAGCTCCGGTCTCCCCGCGGCGGCAACGGCGAAATTAGCGCTTTTAAGCAAAGCTGGAGGGCTAAAAATACAACTCACCAGATAGCGAACAGAACGAGAATCCGCATATGCAACCGCCGTCCTCGGGGGTGGATTTATCTTGGTTTGCGTTCGAGGGAGCAGGACTGCAACATACAAACAAGATGGCAGACGCGAGAAAAACGAAGAGCTTCACGGAGGCGGGAAGCGCCCAGTCTCAGGGCAGCCAGCTGGGGAAACAAGCGGAGGCAGAGCCCTCTGAGATGGATCAACTGAGCCTGCAGCAGTGGTTACAAAATATCAGCTCCGATCTCAAAGCCCTAAGGGCAGAGGTGGCGACAATGGGGGCTGATTTGAGAGGAGAGATCAGAGAGCTGGGAACACGTCTGGAAGAGACAGAAGCGCAGGTGGAGGCACAAGGTGAGGCTCTCGGGTCGCTGGACCAGCAGGTCGTGGGGCTGCAGAACGACCAACAACAGCTGCTGGACAAAGTAGAGTACTTAGAAAACAGGGGGCGCCGCAGCAATCTTAGATTCCGGGGCCTCCCAGAAACCCCAATTTACCAGGACTGTGAGAAGGTGGTTCAGGAAATAGTGCGTGACTTGTACACAGCGAATGGCGAAACGGTGGAGCCTGAGTCTATCCAGATAGAAAGAGCACACAGGGCACTAGGAGCAATGCGCAACAATAAACCAAAAGATATTATTGCCTGTTTCACCAACTATAAGCAAAAAGAAAAAGTGCTGAAACTTGCACGCCAAACACAGGAATTTAAATGGGATTCATATAATATCAAAATATACCAAGATCTGGCGGCGGCGACGCTAAAGCGGAGAGGGGACTTGAAACCATTCACGCGACATCTCAGAGATCTCAAGATCCAATACAGATGGAGGCATCCCTTTGCACTGGTGTTCTATAAAGATGGGAAGCAGCATCAAATTAGATCACTGATGGAAGCACAAGAACTTTTCCCGGAGACAACGACCACAGAGACTGGGCCGGACACGAGCAACAGACCAAAGCTTGGATCTCACCCACCCCCACCGAAATGGCAACGGGTTGGAAAGGGACCGAGAAGACTGCAGCGCCAACAATCTGCAACTAGAATTACCTGAAGAAACAAGGACGTTATTGTTGGTAAAGTTATAAGATGTTAAATAAGAGTTGTATTAAAGGTTAATTATGTGAGCTGTTAATCAGCTCAGGACAATAAGAGAAAGTTGGGAAGCTGTTGTTGCGGTGGGGGGACTGGAATGAGACAGGGTGTTCCTTCCTCCTAGACTAGGCATCCTCGGAGTTACAAGGGATGCCTAAACCTTATAGATGGGAAGGGAGAGGGGAATTTGGGAGGGGGGGTGGGGGATGGGGAAGAAACAATTTAGCATGGCATGGGATGCAGGCTGATTATAAGATAATGAATCAAAGGGCGGGAGAGGATAAAGAAAGGATTTATGTATATTAAAAGGCATGGGAGACATTAAGTGTTTGGTGCTCAATGTCAGGGGGCTAAATATACCCAGGAAAAGACAGCTGTTGTTCCAGGAACTGCAGCGCCATGGGTGGACATAGGGTTGATACAGGAGACCCACTTAAAAACCAAATATGAGCGACTATGCACACACAAAGCATATCCTATTGTGCACTTTGCCTCGAGCACAGATAACACGAAAAGCAAAGGTGTCCTTATAGCATTTGGTAGGGGGAAGCCATGGGAGATTAAAAAAGTTATCAAGGATAAAGGGGGGCGTTACCTGCTGATTGTCTTTGCTCTGGCGGGGCGAACATATACTTTAGTGAATATATATGGCCCAAACTCACAACATGGGGAATTTTTCAAAGCACTAGACCAAATACTTACCAGACACGTTGAAGGGTCCCTATTGATCGGAGGGGATTTTAATCTTACACTGAACCCACAATTAGACAATACGGTAAGAAGGATAAACTATGCAACAAGTGATAGAAGGCAATTTCATGAATTTATAACCCACTGGCAACTACAGGATTACTGGCGGAGAGACAATCCTAACCAGAGGGCATACACATACTTTTCCACAGTACATCAATCCGCATCCCGAATTGATATGTGATTGGGGGACTCATCTCTATTAGGAGCAATAGGAGAACATTCTATTTTGCCGTGGACCTGGTCGGACCACTCCCCGGTGCTCTTGCGGCTCCGGGGGGTGGGCCCGCCGGGGCCAAGGAGGCTATGGCGCTTGGATAACGCCCTGTTGTCAGACCCAGCAAACATAATACAGATAGAGCAACATATCAGGGAATACATCCAATTTAATGATACTGAGGAGACATCTCCGACCATGGTATGGGAAGGGTTCAAAGCAGTGATCCGAGGTCATTTGATAGCGTTGCGTTCTAAATGCTGGTAGGAAAGATGCGCGAAAGACAAAGATCTACGTTCGAGGTTAACACAAGTAGAAAGACAACTGCAAGAGGGGGCAGCTCAAAACCCGTTACAATTAAGGGGACAGGCATATGAACTGCGTACCCAGTTGCAGGAGCTTGAGTTAGCCGAAATAGCGGAAAAATTAAAGAGAGTACGCCAAATGCATTTCGAATTTGGCGACAAACCAAGCAGGCTTTTAGCCCACAAATTAGCACAACACACCAATAGGAATATGATAGGGGGACTTAGAGATGCAGGGGGGGGGGGATACACTCGGAACCAGAGTTCCTGGAATCGGCATTTAGACGATACTATCAAAAATTATACAGGGCAGAGGAGGGAGGAGGAGAAGAGGAAATAAGGGAATACTTGGCGAACGTAGATCTCCCAAAGTTACCGGAACAGGCTGCGCAAACCTTGGGCACACCCATCACATTAGAGGAGGTGGAGCAGACAATTCGAGCACTCTCCCCAGATAAGACCCCAGGACCAGACGGGTTTACTCCCAAATTTTATAAAATTTATGTAAAGCTACTTGCCCCATTGTTACTACAAGTGTTTAACTCATTAGATAAAAACACGAGCTTGCCCCCTACATGGAATATGGCCACAATTACGGTTCTACATAAACCAGGCAAAGACCCCCAATTATGCAGCTCATATCGACCCATTTCTTTATTAGGGGTGGATTACAAAATATTTACAAAGATCATGGCCACACGACTCCAGAAAATTCTCCCACAGCTTATACATGAAGATCAGACGGGCTTTGTCCATACCCGTCAGACGTTCGATAACATCAGGAGAACACTACAAGTGATCCAAGGGGCCCATATACTTAACTCCCAATTGTGTATATTATCTTTGGACGCAGAAAAGGCCTTCGATAGAGTCAGCTGGCCTTTTCTTTTCGGGGTGCTTGAAAGGATGGGCATAGAAGGGAAGTTCATGGAGTGGGTACATCTCATCTACCAGACCCCATTAGCAGCAGTACGCGTCAATGGAATGCTGACACGCCCGTTTTCTTTACAAAGAGGCACCAGACAAGGGTGCGCACTGTCGCCCTTACTGTTCGCATTGGTGATGGAACCATTGGCTATTAGAATCCGAGGGAATGAAGAGATTAGGGGCCTTCGGGGAGGGGGTATAGAAACTAAGATACTTCTCTTTGCCGATGACATTTTGCTGACATTAAAAGATCCTCGGGTAGCCTTACCGGTGGTGGGAGAAGAGATACAAAAATATGGTGAGCTGTCGGGCTTTAAAATTAACTTTGATAAATCTGAAGCACTCGACATAAATATACCAAACTCTATCCTAACCTTTTTGAAAAAACGATTCCCTTATAAATGGGCTAATAAATATATTAGGTATCTGGGGATAAATATACCTCGTCGGGTAGAAGATTTATTTGAATACAATTTCCCTGGGAAGGTGCGAGAACTATTTCAGGAAATAGAACGATGGGAGGGATTGACAATATCATGGGTAGGCAGAATCAATGCTATCAAGATGGTCATACTTCCGAAACTGCTTTATCTGTTTATGGCATTACCAATAGAGATACCAGATAGCTTCTTTCGGGGCTTGCAGGGTAGAGTCTTTTCCTTTGTTTGGAGAAAAAGACCACCCAGGGTGAGGCGGGATACGATGTATCAACCCCGAGATAAAGGGGGTATGGGAGTCCCGTCATTTTATGATTATTACTGCGCGGCACACCTTAGACTATTAGCTAATTGGTATCAGAGCACAGAGAAGTTATGGGTTAGCATAGAACAACATTGGCTAAGTCCGTATCCACTTAGAGCAATTCTATGGTTGCCTAAACGTACACTTAGGGAGGTAATTAGAGGAAGCCCCTCTCTCCTACAGTGGCCTTTGGCAGTTTGGAGCAAGATCAGGGAACAGTTCTTTCCAGAACGCACCTACTTTCAACACACTTACCTTAGATTTGCCCCTCAATTTGGCCTGGGCAGATACGATAGAATATACAAGGATTGGGAAGAATTGGGATTGTGTGAATTGGGACAAATGTGTAATGAAGAGACGATCCCCACATATCAGGAGTTATGTCAGGACTTTGGGCTCTCCCCGCTACAGGCTTTTCATTACCATAGAGTGCAAACCTTTCTTAAACGAACTGCGGGAGAGGAACTGGAGTTAACAGAAACACAGCTGGAAAAGGGGATGACGGGCGGGGGTGGTCGAGGGAGTATCACTAGAATCTATGGAGCTCTGTTGGCAAGGGAGTGTCCAGTGGAACATTATACACGAAAATGGGAGCTAGCAATAGGAACAACATATGATCCCCCACAATGGGCACAGATATTTAAGTCCTTGCTCCGGGTATCGGTGTCCAGCAAGATGGTGGAAAATGGACATAAAATATTATATAGCTGGTACTATACACCCGCTCGCTTGGCTAAAATGTTCAGATTAAGCTCGGCAAGTTGTTGGCGAGAATGTGGGGAAGATGGGGATATGTTTCATGTTTGGTGGTCATGTCTATATGCACAAAGATACTGGACAAGTATCATAGACTTTATCAGCTCAGTGACTGCTATACAATATCAACAGAAAATGGAATACTGTTTGCTACATCTTCGGCCGCCCAAGGTACCACGGCATATACATCAATTTGCCACACAAACATTTGTGGCGGGCACATTAGTATTAGCAGCAGCATGGAGGAAGCTGAGACTGCCAGATATATCTACTGTGTTAGAAAAATTGGAGTACATTCAATTAATGTCTAATCTCACAGCTATGAGGACAGGACGTATGGCTAAGTACCTAAAGACTTGGGAATCTTACACAGCCTGGAGGGAAACCTCTGTGGAATCCTAATGCCACAAACTCAGTAAGGAGGGGGGTGGGAAGGGGGGGGGGATGTTGGGTGAAATGCCAGAAGACATTTTATGGGTAATAAATCAGAAAAGGAGACTATGTATGCGTGTTAGAATGTTATATTTTGGAGAAAAGTGATGTTTTAATCTGGTTTTGTACAATTTTGCAAAATGTATAAATAAATGATTTAAAAAAAAAAAAAAAAGCTGGAAAAGTGAGCACAAAGAAAAAAAAAAAAAACAAATGTAGTAAAAAGTTTAATGAGTGGTTTGATGAGGAACTTTCTTGTCTTAAATGGAGATGTAGACAACCAGAGAGTAGATGGAATAAAAGTGGGAATTCTGAGGAAAGATCTATTTGCAGATGATCAACTGTTCGTAATTATAAAATAATGCTTAAATCTAAGAGGCAAGCTTTTTATTCGAAGAAGATTGGATCGAATGTCACCATTGCTAAATATCTTTTTCATCTGGTTTACGAACTAACTGACATGACTCAACATCAGTCTTCTAGTGCTGATCCTCCACCTACCTCTCAATTGGCCGACTTTTTTCAATCTAAAATCTATAATATGAGAAATACATTCTCTAATAAGTTAGTAATGTCTGATATGGGAGATGTTGCCCTAGGAAGAATTCCTGGTGATAGGTTTGAGTTAGATTTCTTGTCTTTTGACGGGAAAACTTTTAATTCCCTTTTAAAAAAATATTCAAAATCATATTGTTAATTAGATAACTGTCAGTCTATTTGATGGCCTCATCAACCATTAAATTGGTTTTTGAATGGATGCAGTCTTTATTATCTTGTGGTCGTTTTCCAGAAAATCTAGGATTATTCATTTATTATTTATTTTTATTTATTTATTGGTGTTTATGTCCCACATAATCCAAATGTTAATTATTCAGTTCTATGTGGCTTACTTCCCTTTAAAAAAATTTGAAGGAACCAATCCAGCTGATTTCAAATTATAGGCCTGTTGCATCCATACCAATATTTACTAAAATGTTAGAAAGCTTGGTTTGTGTTAATTTAAACAATTTTTTATCTGACTGTTAAGGATGTCAGTTTTAGGGGTATTTTGGATACTACTACTACTACTACTACTTAACATTTCTAGAGCGCTACTAGGGTTAAGCAGCGCTGTACAATTTAACAAAGAGAGACAGTCCCTGCTCAAAGAGCTTACAATCTAATAGACAAGTGAACGGTCGGTCCGATAGGGGCAGTCAAATTGGGGCAGTCTGGATTCACTGAACGGTAAGGGTTAGGTGCCGAACGCAGCATTGAAGAGTTCTTTTATTTCCAAGGAGCAAACATTTGAAATTCCCTTCCTTTGCTGATTATATTTTTTGTAAATTGTTGGGTAAAATGGTAGGAATTTCTGAATTTCTGATCTGAAGAAGCAGGGTTATCTTTGAAAACTAATCAAAAAAATGTAATGTTAGTCCAATAAAAATGGTATCATATTACTTTATTTTTGTTTTGTTTTATTTATATTTATTGCCTTGTAAACTGTTTCTAAATATTGCAAAGTTTAGCTTAGGTGATGTTATTCATGTCGTTTTTACGTTTTGTAATTCTCAACATATGTGTTAACCACTCACTTGCAATATGCTTAAAATCTCTTGGGAATAAAGTGGAATGTGAACACCCAAAATAAAATACAACAGAAGAAGCAATTCTATAACAGCGTATGTGCAGTTACGTGTGCTGTGTATACATAAGTGCACAGAAATGCACCAGTTATGCATGTATGTGCACTATGGGGTGAATTCTATATATGGTGCTGAAAAGAAATGTTATTCTATAAGTCACACAAATTTAGGTGTGGGTTATAGAATAGAGCTTACACCCAGGAATTGCGCCTAACTTTAGGCATGGCCATTTGCACCAACTACTACTACTACTACTTATCATTTCTAAAGCGCTACTAGACGTACGCAGCGCTGTACACTTGAACATGAAGAGACAGTCCCTGCTCGACAGAGCTTACAATCTAATTAGGACAGACAAACAGGACAAACTGGAGATAAGGGAATATTAAAGTGAGAATGATAAAATAAGGGTTCTGAACAAGTGAATAAGGGTTAGGAGTTAAAAGCAGCATCAAAAAGGTGTGTGTGCCTAAATTAGATGCATATCCCCCCTTATTCTATAACAGCACATGTAAATGCTAAGAACACCCAGTTTACCCATGCCCCTTCTATTTCTGTAACTCCTTTTTTTACTCGCCCGTAAAATGTGGTCACTGATCCTACGCCTAAATGTACATACATATATTTCAATTAAATCTAATTAGTGCCAATAATTGCTTGTTAAAAAGCCAATTATTGGTGCTAATTAGCTCATTATTGAATGGAATTGTACATGCAAATTGAGCGTGCACAATTTTGGGGGCCTTTTATAGAATTAGGGGGTATATGCCATTCTATTCCAAATCCTTTGATAGTGTATATAAGTTCTATACCATGTAACTGCAAGGGGTATACATGCAGGTTGGACATGGGAAGCATGTGGATGTCTCTCCAACATATGGACACAACTTCTCGAATACTATAAGTTAACAGACTTTGCATGGCACACTTATGCACCCCCATTTATGCCTAGTTGATGACCTGGTGTAAATAGTCATGCCTAAATTTCAGCTTATCAGTTTGAGTTTGTGCTAGTATTCTAGAACAGTGTCTTGGCATTCAGGTGCTGTTATAGAATTGGTGCTCAGGGCACAGCATCGGTGCACCTAACTGGAGACACCAAATTATAAATTGACTCCATGGGGGTTTTTTTCAGTCTCTTGGCCTGTCGATTCTGGCGGCAGTACTCTTTGTAAGCTGTGTGTGTTGTGCATATGCCTAGCGACTGCACACACATGAATTTTTGCTGGCTTTCTTCATTGTGAAAATAGGCTAAACTGCACACATCGAGTTGAGGATGAAAATGTGTGCATAAACCCCCTAATTCTGTAAAAGTCACCAAAAATTGTGTGTGCAAATTTGGATGTGTGCCTAATTTGCATGTGCAATTTAATTGAACAACAAACCAATTAGTGCCAATTGATATGCAGAAAATGTATATGCAATTTGAAAAAGGGGGCACAGAAATGGGTGGGTCATGGGTATTTCCTAACATTTACACGAGTTGTTATAGAATAACGGAGATATGTACTTAATGTGGGTGCATACATTTCCACCATATTTCAGTTGGTACAAATGGCCACATCTAAAGTTAGGTTCAGATCCCGGGTGTAAGTGCTAAACCACGCCTAACTTTAAGTGCAGCTTATAGAACAGCACTTTTTTGGTGACAATTTTTTTCCCCGGCAGCTTATATAGAATCTATCCCAAAATATTTTTTATGCACACATGGGTCAGCAAATGTTAGAGACAGCATTGTTTGGAGGTAATTTTATAAAGATTTTTTCATGCATAAAAGGACTTTTATAAAATTGGTTATCCACGGGATTCTATATATGGCGACTTAATTTCCATGTGGAAAGCAAAGCATATTCTATAATAATGTGTGTACCTTAATTGGTTAACTAGCTAATCAGCGCTGTCAATTGGATGTTAACAAGCAATTATCAGCACTAATTGGCATTAATTAAGATTTATGCACACAACTCGCTAAACATATTCTGAAACGTGAAAATTCTAAGTCACATAGTTGAAAAGGGGCTGTGGCCATGGGTGTGGCATGAGCACTTTGAAAATCTACGCACTTTGTTATAGAATACACCCGCTCTGTGTCTAATTTAGGCATCAGGATTTACGCCAAGTAAAACATGATATAATTGGCCATGACTAAATTTGGTTGCAAGGAGAAGAGTTTGGCGTATTCTATACACCATATGGAAATTTAAGCCTATTTTATAAAATTTAGGTGTACTTTACAGAATATGCCTAGGCATATTTTTTTCCATATGGAATTTTCAGGCGCCATTTATAGAATCTAGCCCAGTGTGCATCCTTGCATGCTCTAAATGGGCCAGATTCATAAATGGTGCTCACGGTTAGGTGCCAAAAAGATGCACGCTAAACTAGTATTCTGCAAGGGACGCATCTCCTGTGCAGAATACTAGCTTAGTGTGGATCTTGTAGCTAGCATTGGGCACTGGATTTATACCTGCAGGAACCTGGTGTAATGCTGGCACCCAACTCAGGCGCAAATATGACATTATTCTATAACATCGCGCCTAACTTCTGGGAATGCCCCCTGATCCACCCATACTCCTCCCATAGCTATGTCCCTTTTGAGTTGCACCCTATGAAATACTAGGATTAGGTGGCACTCAATGAAGGTACTAACTAGTAAATTTAAATAAAACAAACCAGAGAAAATATTTCTTCACTTAATGTGTAATTAAACTCTGGAATTGGTTGCCAGAAAATATGGTAAAAGTTTAGCAGGGTTACAAAAAGGTATGGATAATTTCCTAAAAGAACAGTCCATAAGCCATTATTAAAATGGACTTGGGAAAATCCACTGCTTATAAGCAGTGTAAAATCTTTTTTACTCTTTTGGGATCTTGCTAAGTACTTGTGACCTAGGTTTACCACTGTTGAAAATAGGATACTGGGCTTGATAGACCTTTGGTCTGTCCCAGTATGACAAGGCTTATGTTCATATGTACTTATATGACGTTATGCTATAACATTGCGCCTAACTTTCAGGAACGTCCCTGACCCACCCATGACCCTCCCATAGCTACACCCCTTTTGAGTTGCACATAATGAAATTTAGGCATGGATGTTATAGAACAGAGAATAGGGCAGATGCGTGCACATCCAAACTGCTGCCAATGAATTCCACTTATTGATTGTTGACGTCTTATTAACTAATTGATTTGAGCCCTGGTTGCCCAAATTTGGGTGAAGTATACAGAATCTAGGGGCAAATGTTTCCATTTATGCCTGTTCCTGAACAAGCATAAAGGTCTGCACCTTCAATCTAGGCATGATTTCTGCTGCTTTGTCTGTATTATTAAAGTCACATAGGCGGCTGTGTGTCCTCATAAAATAAGTTTGAAATAGAAATCTACTTGACTTACATACATAGGCTGCCTGGAATAAAATTACTCTAAATATGACTGAAGGTGAATTGGTTTGGTCTTTGAGTTCAAGACCAAAGGGCCCTTTTACCAAATAGCAGTAAAAGGGGCCCCGTGGTGGCATCGACATGTGGGTTTGCCGTGCTCTGAGGCCCCCTTTTACCGCCACTGATAAAAGACTTTTTTTTAAAGAAATGGTTGTATGACCATTTCCTGGTGGGAGACATTACTACCACCTATTTAGGAGGTGGTAGGGACTCCAGAGGTAGCACGGTGGTAACCGGGTACAGCACGACACTGCCTGATTACCGCCAGGCACGCCCCCTGCGCTAGAAAATTAAAAACTATTTCCTAGCACCAGAATTGTCATGCAGTGGGAGTCAGAACTACTGCCGAAGTTCCCTGGGAACCAGGCGGTAGGGCTGAATTGCCGCACGCCAAGCCAGCGATACCCCTATCGTCCTTTCGTAAAAGGGCCCCTAAATTAACAACTTGGAGAATGATAAATGAGTTAACTATTCTATTTACCTAGATTTCCAACTTGCTGGTGACTAATATGATGGATATTTGGAATTATTACTCAGAGACTACAACTGATAAGATTATGTCTATGAAAACTAATTGTATATTTAAAGACAGAGACACCCAATTGTACTATCTGAGCTTAGGAATTAAAATGCAGGTAGGGAAGCGAAAATGAGGAAGCAAAAATTATAATAGTTTATACTCCCCTTTTACAAAGCCGCACTGCAATGCCGACAAAACCCATTCACTTTGAAATAAATAAATAAATTACTGCACCAGCAGACGCTAGCGCAACTTTGAAAAAGGAGAGGTATGTTAGCTAAAAAGCAATCTATCTCTTTCTACAGCAGACTATTGCCTAAGCATTCACTGCAAACTTCACTGCAATAGCTTTTTTGAATATTTTTAAAGTAAGATTAGAAAGATTTTAGGTTATTTATTTATATGTATTTCAAAATTTGTCGCCCGCTTAAAATCTAAGCAGTTCACATCAAGTACATTCACATAAAAAAATATCATATACAATTCAAACATATCAAACAGTATCAGTAGTGCTACTAATACACTGTCCTTTACTAATCTATTTTCTGCCTTTCAAAATGCTAATACTCAGAAGGAAATTGAATAACTTCCTAAAGAAGAGATCTTTTCACACCTGAATGAAGTTGCCTTGTCTTTCACTAACATAACTTAAACCCTCAAAAAAAAAAAAGGCCTGCACAAAAAAGTACGTGTTTACAACTTTTTAAATTGAAACTCACTTGCACATAAGCGCAACTGTCCTGACAGCATATTCCAGAACAGCGGTCCAGTCATTGAAAAGGCTAAGTACATAAGTACCGCCTTACTGGGAAAAGACCAAGGGTCCATCAAGCCCAGCATTCTGTCTCCAACAGCGGCCAATCCAGGCTTCAAGAACCCGGCAACCCCCCCCCCCCCCCCAAAAAAAAAAAATAATAATAATAATAATGTTCAATGGACTTTTCCCTCAGGAATCTGTCCAAACCCCCTTTAAATTCCGTAAGGCCAGCTGCTGTCACTACATTCTCCGGTAATGAGTTCCGGGGTCTAACTACACGCTGAGTAGAGAAAACCTTTCTCCTATTTGTTTTAAATCTACCATATTCTAGCTTCATCTTGTGTCCCCTGAAGCTCTTGTGTTTACCACAGCTTAAAGGGCCCCTTTTACCAAACTGTGGCAAAGTGGGGCCTGTGCTGGCGTCAGCACATTTTTTCATGCGTATCGAGTCCTCCTTTTACCGCAGTGGGTAAAAGAGAAGTCTCTCTTTCCCGCAGGAAATGGCCATGTGGCAAGTAAAGCACTTGCCGTGCAGCAATTTCTGGCGCTACAAAAATAAATATATTTTTGTAGCACTGGATATGACTGCGATAGCCCGGCAGTACTTCCTGTTTAACGAGCGGTAAGCCTGCGTTGGCCTTACCAACGCTTAGTAAAAGGGGACCAAAATGCCTCACCGTGGGGCGCGCTTAGGCATCCAATCATAACATTTTTTTCTTTTTTCTTAAGGATCTATTGACACTCTGTTGAGAAGTTTTTGTTATTGTTTCTTCTTGTTTTCTTTTTCTTCTAGTTTTATTGGCTGTTTTTCTAAGCCTTCAAAGTTTGATATGGTAGTGTTCTTATTATTGTGTTGTTAAATAAAACAAAACTTTAATAAAAAGTGAATTATAAAAAATAAATGGTGAATGCTGGAGGTAGGAGCTACTGCCGGGCTGTTGCTGTGTCCTGGTGGTAGTTCCTGTTTGGCGTGCAGTAAGCCCATGGTGGACTTACCACCGCTTAGTATAAAGGCCCCTTGCTGCGCCGGGAATCACTAGTGTGGTTTAGTAAAAGAGGCCCTAAAATCAACAGGATCCATATGTACAGATAACAGTTAGTGCCGTTAAACAGCTGTTGTAAATTTACGTGCCGACTTAACCGGGCACCAGTCTGAATATCGGCCAGTGCCAAGTTAACTTCCAGGTCAACGGACATACCTAGATGCTCAATGCTGGGAGCCATGCATGCCCTGCCATTGAATATCCAGGATTAGGTCAGCCTTGTAAACCGCTTACTGCCGTAGGCTGAATATTCCCCCTCCCCCCAATGTTAAAGAATCTACATTTTGAACTATCAGTGGAAAAAAAATGCTCCCAAAATTACAAGAAAAAAGGAGCTGACAATAAGCTCACATCAAGAGACCATATTTTGCTGGGACTGCACTGTTGCCAGTATAGGAGATGAGGTCCTATCACCTCCCCCCCCCCCCCTGAAAATCCCCCCTAGTGGAAATAAAAGTAATCAGTTGTGTAGAATCAAAAGCCACACATTTATGAGACCTATATTTAACCAACAATTACCTCCTCTTTCTTTTAGTCTCTCTAGAGACATCTGAATACATTTAGATTTTTAAATTCAAAAATGTAATTTCTCAATGCCTGAAAAATAAACATGGAAGTAATTCTTTATCTGATGCCAATGCAAAAGTAACTAATAAAGTAATAGGCTGGGCTACCTCTGAATCTGAAGTTTCCAATAAAGCAGAAACGTCCAATAGATCCAAAAGTTGGACAGTTTCCAACTAAGAGCCCCAGTCAAATCTCCTTTGAAGGGCTATGTAATATATTTTGGCAATAGGAGGAATGGCATCAGGGGAAATATTCAGAACTTCCTTCAGATATCTAAAAAAAAAAACCTCCTTAAGGGACACAGATGGCACATGTGGAAAATTAAACAGTCTATCAGGGGAAATACTCAGAACTTCCTTCAGATATCTCAAAAAAACAAAACAAAACATAAAATCCTTAAGGGACACAGATGGCACATGTGGAAAATTAAAGTCTCAAGTTACAGATTCTACCTGCAGTTTCCAGAGATTTAGCTTTAGTTTTCAAAAGCAGTTTATCCGTAATCAGGGCAGTTTCCAAAGTTTTCATATCAGAAATAGATTTTTTCCAGTTTCCCCACTTTAGTATCAATTTGGGAATATCATTTTCAATTTTTTATAACTCATTATTTAAACTCGGCAGACAGGAGTAAAAAAATATAAAAACATCACAACCAGCCACATAAGAATATTTCAATACAGCAAGAAAGAAAAGGGGGGACACCACCAGAGTAACTATAAAAAAAAATGAGAGTCTCCAAGATACCTCCTCCAGAAACCCACTCCCAGCTACATGCAACAAAAAAATATCATTAGCATTATCGAGACACCCTCCTCTCCATTTTCATTTTTTTGCCACTTCCTTTCAAGATCTTGACATGCATGACTCATAGAAGACTACAGTTAGTCTTACTCATGTAAAATATGGTTTGCCAAATTGCCTCCAATTGAAAAAAAGGAAGCTAATTCAAGTCTGGGGCAATCCTGCTATCACTGATGTTTGTAATGCAGAATGGCCTCCTTCCATTGTTTACATTGAGAGCGGGGGGGGAGGGGTGTTGAACAAGATTTTACCTTTGACATTAGCAGCTGAGTTCCACCATCAGACTGACTCTGCCTGGCTGTACCCTGCAGCAAGTTGGGTGCGGCGAATAGCGTGGAGCAGAAAGAGCATGAGCAGCTGAAGTGAACGATTGCTGCTGGTGGGGAAGCCAGCACTAGTTGCCTGGATGGAATGGCTCATTGGCTGTAGGCCAAGATCGAGCTGACTGTGGAGGATGGGGAGAATATCGGGCAAGTGGTGTGGGCCAAGTAGGATGCTCAGGGGGACCCTATTGTGATCCAGCTTCACTGCTTCCCATGTGGTGAACAGTTTTATGAGAAGGAAGCAGGCTTGGAAGGTCTGAAATCGGAAGGGAGAGCCGGGACAGGCCCCTGAGGCAACCTGACATTTGGACAAGGATACAAGAGCACCTGAGAACTGCTAGAACTGCTTCATCGTCCCTCAGTCGGTCCGCTGAGCTGCACACAGTAGAAAAGGGAACGGGACTTGATATATGGCCTTTCTGTGGTTTTCACAACTACATTCAAAGCGGTTTGCATAGTATATACAGGTACTTATTTGTACCTGAGGCAATGGAAGGTTAAGTGACTTGCCCAGAATCACAAGGCGCTGTAGTGGGAATCAAACCCAGTTCCCCAGGATCAAAATCTGCTGTCCTAACAACTAGGCTACTTCTAGAAAAGTAGACCCCTGTGCTAAAATAAAACAAAACTCAATGCAGATACATAAAATCAGCATATAACTTTCCTCTAACCGCTCAACATGGCCATGTTTCACCCTCTTGAAGGCTGTGTCAGGGGCAGTGGTGTAGCCAAGGGTGGGCCCAGGTGGGCCCAGGCCCACACACTTTGGGATCAGGCCCATCCAGTAGCAACACACCTAGGATGTGACTGGCAGGGATCACCAAGCCCCACCAGCCAAAAACTCCCAACAACTGTCCCTCCTGCATACCTTGTAAATAGCAGATCTGCGCCTGCAGCGAGCAGCGACTGATACATACTTATCACACTGACCCCACAGCCTTCCCTCTGATGTATTCCCGCCTATACGGAAACAGGAAGTTGCATCAGAGGGAAGGCTGTGGGGCCAACATGAGCAGTGTGTATTAGTTGCTGCTCGCTGATGGTGAAAATCTGCTATTTAAAAGGTATGTAAGCCGCACTGAACCCGCTGTGTTATCTCTGTGATACTTTGTACCCTACATTGTAAGCCGCACTGAACCTGCTATCGAGCGGGAAAGAGTGAGGTATAAATGCCACAAATAAATAAATATGTGGTGGAGGGGGGATGTTTGAGAGACCGTATGGCATGCAGGCAAGAGAGGGAGAGACCAAATCACTTGTGGGACAAGGCGGAGTGCTTCTGCCCACCCATCTTGGGCCCAGGCCCACCCAAAACTGGGTGTTTGGCTACGCCCCTGGTCAGGGGCTTAACATGAAAACAGCAGGAACAGTCCAATGTTTTCCCTGTCTGTTTAGGATAGTTTAATTTGCATTTTTTAGAGCCTGTATGCCAGGCTGCTGCTCTTTGGAAAAGGCAGCTCACTGCTTGGGAGCTTTATTCTTTGCACTGTTCCTTCTGGTTTCATGTTCAGCCCCTGAGGCAGCCCTTGAGAGGGCGGAACATGGCCCTCTCAAAGGAAAGTTATATGCTGATTTTATCATGTAGATCTGCTTTTCTTTTCTGCAGTGCTAGTAGTCTATACATTTATACATGGAAGGGATATGCAAATTCAGGGTCCTAATTAAAAAACTGGCCTTTAAACTCATACAAACAGATATTCAGCTGGCGGTGGTCAGTGTTTTTATGTCTCATGCGGTAACCGGGCGGTAATGACCTACGTGCGTCAAATACCACTTGGTGCACGTCTGATACGCGTGTCTGAAAATAAAAATTATTTTTCAGACACATGTATCGGACGCGCACCAACAATGAAATTACTGCAAGAGCCACGCAGTAGTCGGGTGGTAACTCCATTTTGGCACACGCTTTTACGTAGACGCTTAAGCGGCTTATTAAAAGGGCCCCTAAATTGCTTCAAATATCAGACGGTGTAGTTCTATTTCAAGTACTTTTACATTCTTAACAAACTCATGCACACCAGAAAGGATTTTAAAATCTCTTTGTTGCACAAGTCTTATTTGCCATCTTCTGGGTGATACAGTAGTCAGCTAGAGGACAGATGCATGTTTTATTATCAGAATAAAGTGCATCTGCTTTGGAGAAGAGACGGGAAAATGCGAGATTTGACAGCTGTAAATTTCTAAATCACACAAGACTAAGATGAAGTTTACAGAACCATAGCAGCTGTTAATGTTGTGACAATCAGTTTGCATCAAAATAACAGCACTGGCAAGAAAATACCTCTACGAAAATTCAGTGACATGATAATAGCATTTCTGTATGTTTGCATGTCACCAGCAAATTCTCTACAAAGATGTGAAAGTTAGCTCCAACTTGTGGTGTAGAAATACAGTACCAATTGGTCAAAAAAGAATAAAATGCAAAGGACTGATAATATTATACGACAAATTGAATTGTAATGTCAAGAAGTCCACAGTTTATGGTAATGCACTTAATAATAACTTAGGGCGTCTACACGGTTAGCGCATGCTAATTTTAGCATGCGCTAAAAACACTAGCACACCTTAGTAAACAAGGCCCTTAGTTTATTACCTTTCCTTAATAGGATTTCACATCTTTTGTTATAATTCCTGATTTCTTATCTCTTAAAAATGGTGTTTGTGAATAATGTTTTATAAATTATGTGAATTCAACATGTAATGCTGATTTTTTAAAAGGGTTCCATGGTTGATCTGGCAAACTACAGACCGGTAAGCCTGACATCAGTGCCGGGCAAGATAATGGAAACTAAAATAAAAAGTAAAATTATGGAACATGTAGACAAACATGGTTTAACGGGACAGAGTCAGCATGGGTTCAGCCAAGGAATGTCTTGCTTCACCAATTTGCTTCATTTCTTTGAAGGTGTGAATAAACATTTTCAGAAAACTTTTGACAAAGTTCTTCATGAGAGACTCCTGAGAAAATTAAAAAGACATGAGATAAAAGGCAATGTCCTTCTTTTGATTAGGAATTGCTTATTAGACAGAAAACAGAGGGTAGGGTTAAAGGACCATTTTTCTCAATGGAGGAGGGTGAATAGTGCAGTGCCACAGGGATCTGTACTGAGACTGGTGCTATTTAACATATTTATAAATGATCTGTAAATCGGAACAATGAGTGAGGTGAACAAATTTTCAAATGACATAAAACTATTCAAAGTTGTCAAAGCATATGTGGATTGTGAAAAATTGCAGGAAGACCTTAGGAAACTGGAAGACTGGACATGCAAATGGCAGATGAAATTTAATGTAGACAAATGCAAAATGATGCACTTTGGGAAGTATAATCAGAATCGTAGTTACTTGATGCTAGGCTCCACCAAAGGAGTCAGCACTCAAGAAAAAGATCTAGGTGTCACTGTAGACAATACGCTAAAATGTTCTGTCCAGTGTTCTATAGTGGCCAAAAAAGCACACAGGATACTAGGAATTATTAGGAAAGGGATGCAAAATAAAACAAAAAATATTGTAATGCCTCTGTATCGCTCCATGGTGCAACCTCACCTTGATTATTACATTCAATTCTTGTCACTGTATCTCAAAAAAGATATAGCGGAATTAAAAAGGTTCAAAGAAGAGTGATGAAATTGATAAAGGAGATGGAACTCCTCCTCTATGAGGAAAGGCTAAAGAGGTTAGGGCTCTTCACCTTGGAAAAGAAAAGGTAGAAGAGGGAGGATATGATTGAGATCTATGAAATCCCGAGTGGTGAACAAGTGAATCGATTTTTCACTCTTTCATAAAAATACAAAGACCGGGGACACTCGATGAAATTACATGGAAATATAAGTTAAGCTCTGAAACCTTTTGCCAGATGATGTGGTAACAGCAGTTAATGTATCTTGGTTTAATTTCCTGGAGGAAAAGTCCATACTTTGTTATTAAAATGACATGGGGGAAGCTACTGCTTGCTCTGGGATTGGTAGTTCGGAATGTTGCTACTAACTGGGTTTCTGCCAGGTATTTGTGACCTGGATTGGCCACTGTTGGAAGCTGGATCCTGGGCAGGATGGACCATTGGTCTGACCCAGTGTGGCTATTGTTATGTTCTTATGCCCAATATGGCATCAACAATTTAGAAACTTGGAGCATATGGAGGGTAGGTTGGTTTATTTGATTTCCCCAACCAAAAAATGTGAGAAAACATTCCCAGAGACGTGTTTAGATCAGAGGAGGAAAGTAACACGTGTGGATTATATTTTTGAATCTATACATTTTATTTACCATTAAAATTAAACCAACTTTTAGCCCTTGATGCAGCCTATAGGCGAAACATGGCCATGCCAAATTTTAACTGATTTTATTATATGCGTATGGTAATAAACTTATTGTATTTATATATATTTCCTAGTTCTATTTTTAGCTTGCTCTGGTACTTCTGTAGAACCCAGACCCTCATTAATCACAAATTTTGAGTGGGATATTGTCTATACAGCTAACATCTTTCCATATAGGGATCTATCATACACAACCCTCCACCCAACCTACTTTTGTAATAAACCCCAATGGAAAAACAATATGCAGATCATGGGAAAAATATATATTTATGAAATAAAACCCACTCTTCCTTTCTCAGTTCTTTAAAAACTGTTATAAATACCAGGTATTAAAATTAGGGCATCTTTTATCAAGCCGCACTAGCGGTTCCCACGTGGCAATGCCGACAACAACCATTCAAAGTAAATGGGCTTCCTTGGCATTGTCACACCGAGGACCACTAGTTCGGTTTGATAAAAGAGGCCCTTGGTAACCATTACATCTACATATCCTTTATCATTCTGGATGTCACAGTGAAATGGGAGGAATTTACAGCTATTACATTTGTGCCCAACAATAATATAAGAATAGAACAGCATTTTTAAAATGTCTTTCAAACTAAAAGTGTCCTAGAATGCCAATTTACTTCCCTGGCACTTTTATATACAGTATCATCAGGAATCAGGTTATGATTGGTGATGCAGTTCAATGAAATTCAGCCTCTTTTTTATTGCCTTGAATGTAATTTTAGTGATATGCCGTAACTGCTGTCTGATAGTTTAATAAAATATGATGCACTTTGGCTGTTAACTAAAACAACACTGTGCTATGAACAGGATCTGAAATGACTAGTTACGGACTTTAGAAACTGATGTGTAGTACTATAACCACAAACAGAAAAAAGAAGGGATGGATAATGTTCTTCCACCCATCGATATGATATATACTCGTGGCTAGATGGGCTTGATTTTTATACATGATACCTACGAGCAAGGTCTAAAAAGACATCTATTATATAAAAGCAAACTAGGCATTACCCCCAAGATTCTATATATGGAGCCTAGAGTTACTTATTCAAATTGGCATGCATAGCTGATTTGTGTGTGTAACTTAATTAAGTAATGAGCCAATCAGAGCTGATAACAGGATGTTAATAAGCAATTATCAGTACCAATTGGGACCAATTAGAATTTATGTGCAGTACTTGCCAAGTGTATTCTATAAGGTAGTCTGCATAAATTCTGCCGTGTGGATCTCAAAAGTGGGCATGGCCATGGGTGCAGCATGGGCTGTTCTAACCTTTACACGTGGAGAGGCATAATCGAATGCGAACGCCTATCTCCATGGGCGTCTATGTCCGAAAACGGGTAAGTGAAGAGGAGGGACAGACCGTATTTTTGAAAAAATGGACGTCTTTTTTTTTTCGAAAATACGGTTTGTACGGACCAAATGCCATGGATTTTTTCTTTTCTGAGCTAAGCGTTTTTTTTTTTAAGCGATAATGGAAACTAAAACCGGCCAGCTCAAAAATGTCCTAATCCAAGCCATTTGGTCGTGGGAGGGGCCAGGATTCATAGTACACTGGCCCCCCTGACATGCCAGGACACCAACTGGGCACCCTAGAGGTCAGTGCGGTGGACTTCAGAAATAGCTCCCACATGCATAGCTCCCTTACCACGGGTGCTGAGCCCCCAACCCCCTCCCCCAAAACCCACTACCCACAAATGTACAATACTACCATATCTCTTAAGGGTGAAGGGGGCACCTACATGTGGGTACAGTGGATTTTGGAGGCCTCCCATTTACCAGCACAAGTGTTACAGGTAGGGGGCATGGGCCTGGGTCCGCCTGCCTGAAGTGCACGGCGATACCCACTAAAAGTGCTTCAGGAACCTGCATACACACAGGCCTCTGGGACTTGTTGCTGCTGTAGAACCTTGGCACACCAGTTGACACCTGAAGACTAATGTCTCCGAAAACGTTCTTTATTTGAATAAGCACGTTTACTCACAGTTAACTGCAGATCAGAGGTTGTGCCCCACTGGCAAAGAGTCTTCCTGGTACTGAGATTAGCAGTAGGTCAGAACTGGCAGAATGCTGTACAATGCCCACTTTCAGTAACGTGGGTAACACATGAAACGGAGCTAAAACTGGCTTACAAAAATGGACACTACCTCATGGACTACTGGAAACAAAACAGGGCACACTTTGACCCAGTAAGCAGAAGGAAAAGCACCATGGGAGTAGAGCCTACCAACTACCAGCATCGTGAGCATGTAACACAAGCTAGTGGAATCACGGAGCCCAATACCCTACACCCACCACAATGCATTGCTGATGTAACTCTGCAGTGCCCTTAACAGAAAAGGTGTCACACTCACCCGAGACCCACATCAGAACCAGGGAAAGGCTGTCAGAGGATAGAACACATTCTGCTGTCATGGAGGTGGGTACAGAATTTGAGGCTGGCATACAGGCTGGCAAAAAAAGTTTGTAAAGTGGGTTCTTTTGGTGGGAGGGGGTTAGTGACCATTGGGGGAGTCAGGGCAGGTGATCCCCGATTCCCTCCAGTGGTCATCTGGTCAGTTGGGGCACTTTTTGGGACTTGTTCGTGAAAAAAAAGGGTCCAAATAAAGTGACCCAAAATCTTTTTTTTCCGATTATCAGCTAAAGACGCCCATCTCTGCTCAGGCGATAACCACGCCCCAGTCCCGCCTTCACCACGCCTCCAACACGCCCCCATCAACTTTATTCGTTCCCGCGACGGAGTGCAGTTGAAGACACCCAAAATCTGCTTTTGATTATACCGATTTGGGCACCCGCGAGAGAAAGACGTCCATCTCCCGATTTAGGTTGGAATATAAGCGTTTTTCTCTTTCGATTATAAGGTGGATAGTGTTATATAATAACCCATTCTGTGCCTTCATTTAGTTGTGGGCATTTACACCAGGTTTTCATTGGCGTAGATTTTAGTCGCGTGGACGGTGTTATGCCTATTCTACAAACTGTGCCTAAATTTTAGTCATGTGGATAGCGTTAAGCATATTCTATAAACTGAGCCTAACTTTAGGCATGGCTTATAGAATATGCCTAAGCATGTTTTTGATTGGGCTGATTTTTTAAGGAACATACATAGAATTAGGACCTATCCCCCTAATTCTATGTCACCAAAAATAGTGTGTGCAAATTATGGGCTTGTGCCAATAACATGCAATTATTGGCACTAGTTAGATTTAATTGGAACTTACGCACATACATTTCACCACAAGTAAAAAAGAGGGTGTGGAAATTGGAGGTTTATGGGCAGAATGGGGGCGTTCCTAGCATTTCTGTACATTGTTATAGAATAAGGGGGGTACGTGTCCAGTTTAGGTACATACATATTTGTACCACATTTCATTTGACACAAATGGCTGTGCCTAGAGATAGACTTGAGTCCCAGGCATAAGCACTGTTCTATAAACTGTGCCTAACAAAGTGAATGGGCTTTATCGGCATTACCACACCGGAAGCCTCCAGTGCAGCTTGAAGGATTACTGCGTGAGCCCTTATCGCCTACAAAATATATATCAGTAAGTGCTCCTGTGGTATTTCCTTTTAATGATCATTGAATAGTGCTTTTTTCAGTGCTGATTTTTTTTCAGCGCCATATAAAGAATTCAACCCTATGCACCTTTAGGACTAGACTCAGTAAATGATGCCCATATTTGGGAGCCAGGAAAAATCTGCGCAAAGCACATCAAAAGGCACTCCAAGTCACACACTGTTTATAGAATAGTATGTACCACTGGAATCTGTGCCCAGATTTGGATGCGAGAATTTACACCAACTGAAACCTGGTGTAAATCCTGGTGTATAAATTAGGCGTAGATCTACTGAATTCTATAATACTGCATTCGTCTTTAGTGAATACCCTTGACCTGCCCATGCCCCTCCCTTGGCCATGCCCATTTTTCAGTTGCATGCAAAAAGATTTGCACATGGACCTTTATAGAATAGTGCATAGCAAGATGAATGCACAATTCCTAACTGGAGCTAATTAACTGCAATAATTGGATGCTAACACCCAATTATTGCTAGTTATTGGCTCATTGTTCAATTAAAATGCATACAGCCATGGGTCTTAGAACCATGCCATTGATAAGGGAAATATATAAACCCCAAGTAGTAAAGCTTTGTTTGGCAGACCTCAAAACTAGCAGCAAAATATCAGAAGCTTCTAGTGAGGACGCTGATTTTTTGCTGCTAGTTTTGAGGTCTGCTGAGCAATGTTTTACTACTTGGGTTTATATGTTTCCCTTATCAAAGACATGGTTCTAAGACCCATGGCTGGATGAGAAGACTCCTGAGGCAGGTATGTGGCTGAAACACAATACTTTGTTGAGTCTTCCATCAGTAAACACCACTCAAGCTTTTCAAGTTGTTCTGCCCATCTCTGAAGTGCCAGGTCCACTTCCCACTGTTTGTTTGTTGTCTATTTTGGGTTTTCAGGGTTCCTCCGCCAAGGTGATCTCTAGATTTCAGAAAAATGCTTGTACTGAGCACTACGGGGATTAGGGGAGGTTATCCCTTAAATCCCCCAGTACTTGATATCCCCTTGCCCCTCCAGAAAGCCTGGCAAGGGATACTGGAAACTGTGACAGCTTCAGAAAAATAAATGTTTACTTGTAGGTGAAAACCATGTTCAGTAATGCATAGTAATTTGACATAATAACGTGGTTGCATAAAACATTAACATCAAAACTGACCAAACCAACAGGCAGCAGAGAACAGTAAATTGCTGTAAGGTTCTATAGAAAATTATCTTATGCTATTCTCGATCCTTTCATGCTTAATGGGACCTTTATTCCACTTCAACATTCAGTGAACATTTTAGGAGTTATCTTGGATAGTACTTTCTCTTTTTATCCACACATTTCCACCCTAATAAAGAAATAATTATTTGTACTCTGGCAGTTTAGAGATATTTGTCATCTTTTGGATCAGACATCGTTCCGTGCATAGGAGTCAATTTTTCAAAGTGATTTGGGGTGCTAACCCAATGGAAATTACCCCTCCCTGATCACAATCAAGGAGTTTGCTCAATATTGGAGGTGCTTAAACACTCACTGCACCCACGTAGCTGGCTTCTATGGCTCTGTCTCCTCATACACTCCCTTCAGCTTTCACGCCTTGATTATTGTAATTCCTTAGAAAAAGGTCTTAAACGTTCTTATCTTCATTGGCCACAGATAATCCAAAACATAACTGTGAAGCTTTTGAATTATGCAAATGAACAAACAAACAAAAATAACTGATCACATCACTCTCCTTCTGGTTAAAGGCCATTGGCTCCCCATTTCATTCTGAATTCAATTTAAGATATTGACTGTTATGCACCAAGGGCCCAATATTCAAATGGGTTTAACTGGGCAGGAGAGGCTGGGGACTGTTCCTGCCTGATGGACCACCAGGAATACATACAGTAGGTCTTTCAGAATGGTGTGGGGGGGGGGGGGTCCTTTGGGGAGGTGGAGGATGTCACCGGAGATGTGTGTGGCCTTGATTAGGGAGGAGACTTAATCAGGGGGTAGGGGGTGTCTTCTGGGGGGGGGGGGGAGAGCTGGGGGGCTTGTTTGGACGTTGGGGGATTTCTTTTTTGATGAAAAAAAGTTTTGGACTTGTTGTGGATGTGTAATAGCATGCTAAGACCAAAACCTAATGGATTTTAGTAGAAGGACCCCTACATGCTTAGCACGCTTTAATGAAAGACCCCCTCAGAGTCTTGGAGGAGCCAATCATAGTGAGGGATATTTCTGTAAGTTGTCAATGTGTTATTGATCTGTTTCAAAAGTACTTAAAATGTAAAGGCATCACCTAGTGATTGATAAATAGTTAACTGAAAAATCAAATTACTATGATCATATTACCATGTTTTAGGGGAAAAAATGATTGTCTGACTACACTTCATGAAAATCACATTTCATTAATGAGCACTTACAAAACATATTGATAAAACATTATAGCAGAATCTTCGTTAGAAATTTGATCTCAGTCCACAAGTCAAAGAGCACTCAATCAAATGTCCTTTACCTCCATTTACTGATAATGTTATGTTGGGTTTTGTATAACAATAACAAGGGATGAAATTTACAGTATTTCAATTTTCTAATTGTGCTATAAATCTGTTAATAGGAACTAAGGTGTTAGGTAAATGCAAGGATGAGCGTCTTCCAATTACAATGACAGTTTTCAAATTTTCTAAGTTAAAACAGCAATCTGATCTTGTAGAGTGATTATGCAGTAGCGATTAAAGCAAACATGCAGTACTGATGTAAAAATTCCACTCTTTCCATTTGGATTAACCCACTGGATTGAATTAGCACAATTTAACAAACTATTCCAATGTTTTGCAGTACACCATGTTAATGGGTAATTTTATAACTCAATGGCTACATAAACAGTGCATATTAAAAACAGAAATAAGGCATAAATATCTAAAGCAGTCCAGGAGAGTAATAACCAAAGGTTTACCAGCAGCTGTGAGATATTTGAAATTAAATGGAATGATTTTTGAAGAATTTGCAATTTGATAAATATTAAAATGTAAAAACGATGGTGACATATTTCTCTAGGTAAAATTTTCTAAATCCAAGTGACAGCTCTGAACTTCAACATATATATATGAATGTGTATTTTTCCAGTGAGATATCTCTTGGAAAGTGTTTGCATAAATACTGTATGGCATACTTTCCCCTATGTAGGTGCCTGCAAATTTTCCAAAAAATTACCCCTAAGAACTTATGCACATATACTCATTTATACTTGTTTTTCATTGCCTACACTTTACCAGATCTGCGTGTTAACAATTATTGGTGTTAATTGGCGCTAATTAGGACTTACGCATTGTCCTATAACACTGGCCACCTAAATTGTCTTGTATGCAATGGGTAGTGCATGGGCAGGTCAGGGACTTTCCCAAAATTAGGCGCAATGTTATAGAATACTTGGGATTTGCACGCCCAACTACAATTAGTTGGGCATAAGAATCTACACCAACTTTTGGCATGTGTAAATTGGGCCCTGGAATCAATGCTCAAGTGCTATACTATTAAGGATGTTTAGCACTATGGTACCTAAAAAATCAGCGCTGAAATCAGTGCCAACTAAAAGTATTCTATAATCGGCACGCAGATTTAGGCGCTAATGATAGAATACGCTTAATTGATATTTCAGCACCTAAATCTATGCACATCCATTTACACCAGTGAAAGTGTGGTGTAAATCCTGGTGCATAGATGTAGGCGCACTGGGCCATATTCTATAAGTAGGCGTGTAAATTTCAGAATGACCACAAAATGCCCATTTCCCTGCCCATAACATGCCCCATTTTGTCTGCGTATGTGTTAAGTGTTGTGTCTTAAGTGAAGAAAAGTGGTATCACTTTTGGTCAAAAGTAACGAAGCCTCTTTCCTCCGCAGCAACTATGCAATCGGTGTTATTTCTGTATCATAAAGCAATATGGACTCCAAGAAAGCTTTCTGCGGCTGGTTTGAATTAATCAGACAAATGCTGGCACTGTTCACAATATGTGGGCACTTTCTTGCATATAATGTATGAATGTCCAATAGTTCATGTTTTCTGGAAGGAAATCAGGAACATCATCCAGAAGATTCTACGTATAGTGGACAATTTGTCTTATTCTATCGTCATCTTCAAATCAACTTCTCAATCTTTTGAACTATCAAAGTCACAAGCTAGACATTCTCCTCACTATTGCTCAAAGACAAATCTTACAGAACTGGAAATCTGCACGGCTACTAAATGTTCACTTTTGGTGGAATACAGTTCTGCAGCACCAGAAATTCGAGTTTGCCATGGCAGAGAGGTCTTGGGTGACATTGTCCACAAAAAAAGTTTGGTCTTCTGTAGAAAATTATCTTCAATCTACCCAGAACTAACCCTGGCCTAACATACTGGACTTACATATTGGACTAATATCAAAAGTTAGTTGGGGTGAGGACCTTAAAACATTCAGATTAAGGTAAATACTTATAAAGGTACTCTTATAAGATATGACTGTTGTAATAGCGACAGAACTACCAACATACTTAGCTTGGTTGGAAGTAAATCTCTGAGCTCTCATCTGCTTCAGGATCACTAGACAATTTGCACTTCTTTCTGTTAGTGAGTGACACAGAGACTAATTGTCTAGTGATCATGAAGCAGAATTCAAAACGCTGGCTATCGTTGATCACGGACTAAGAGACAGATGAGAGCACAGAGATTTACTTCCAACCAAGTTAAGTGTGCTTGAAGTTTTCAAATAGCTTGTTGAAATTGGTTCGATGAGGTTTTTCTGGCCCATGATGAGAAAGCCCAACCCCGAGTGACCTTCATTTTTTGTAGTGTCACGGGGTTTCTCGAGGCCTTTTCCTCATTACAATGTGTTGGTAGTTCTGTCGCTATTACAACAGTCATATCTTATAAGAGTACCTTTATAAGTATTTACCTTACATATTGGACACCTGGATTCCCTCTCTTTCTCTGCCCCTTTGCTCACTTTTTCTCTCTCCATAAAGTTTCTTTTATGTTACTGTTATATATTGAAAACCAATAAAATATTTTGAAAAAAAAGTGTTGTTATCAGCACTCATTAGCTTACTAAGCCAATTGAGTTCAGATCATTGTTATGGAACCCATGCCAATTTTGGCACGGATCTCTAGGCGCTCTACATAGAATCCATGGGTAAGTGACCTTTATAGAATTGGCACTTAGTGCAGATTTTAATGGTGCCTACTTTGGGTGCTATTTACTGAGGGGCCCTTTTACAAAGGCACGGAAGGGCTAATGCATGGGTAGCATGCATCCAATCAGCACTACTGCTGGGGAAGCTCTTGCACCCAGCGGTAATTCAGATTTTGGCATGCGCCAAGTCCTGCAGTAGAAAATAATTTTCTATTTTCTACCATGGGGGCATTCTTAGTGGTAACTGGCAGCACGCCCATGTTGGTGCACGCTGTAAGGTTGCCACATGGGTAGCAGCGTGAACCCTTGCAGCTAGGCCAATGGGTGGTGGTAAGGACCCAGGCCGTAAATAGGTGTGCACTAGTTTTAATGTTAGCGCAGGCCGATTAAAAATTGCCATTTTCCCAGCTGTGTAAAGAATGGCCTAGCACACGCTTAAAATATGATCCCACACTACTTCAGGCCACCTTTTACCACAGCTTCATAAAAGGACTCCTGAATCTGGCTCTAGGTGCACAAATGTATCTTATACATCTTCATTGTGGATATGCTGAAAA
The DNA here is from genome assembly GCF_901765095.1 of Microcaecilia unicolor. Taxonomy (NCBI): domain Eukaryota; kingdom Metazoa; phylum Chordata; class Amphibia; order Gymnophiona; family Siphonopidae; genus Microcaecilia; species Microcaecilia unicolor. The sequence continues at coordinate 272,566,473 of NC_044037.1, read as the reverse complement.
CCTAATTGGTTTAGGGGCTCCAGGACAGATTTGGGAAGTACTACTACTACTACTACTACTATTTAGCATTTCTATAGCGCTACAAGGTGTACGCAGCGCTGCACAAACATAGAAGAAAGACAGTCCCTGCTCAAAGAGCTTACAATCTAATAGACAAAAAATAAATAAAGTAAGCAAATCAAATCAATTAATGTGAACGGGAAGGAAGAGAGGAGGGTAGGTGGAGGCGAGTGGTTACAAGTGGTTACGAGTCAAAAGCAATGTTAAAGAGGTGGGCTTTCAGTCTAGATTTAAAGGTGGCCAAGGATGGGCAAGACGTAGGGGCTCAGGAAGTTTATTCCAGGCGTAGGGTGCAGTGAGACAGAAGGCACGAAGTCTGGAGTTGCAGTAAGTGTGAGAAGGGAACAGATAAGAAGGATTATCCATGGAGCGGAGTGCACGGGAAGGGGTGTAGGGAAGGACGAGTGTGGAGAGATACTGGGGAGCAGCAGAGTGAGTACATTTATAGGTTAGTAGAAGAAGTTTGAACAGGATGCGAAAACGGATAGGGAGCCAGTGAAGGGTCTTGAGGAGAGGGGTAGTATGAGTAAAGCGACCCTGGCGGAAGATGAGACGAGCAGCAGAGTTTTGAATTGACTGGAGAGAGGAGAGGTGACTAAGTGGGAGGCCAGCAAGAAGCAGATTGCAGTAGTCTAAACGAGAGGTGACAAGGGTGTGGATGAGGGTTTTGGTAGAGTGCTCGGAAAGAAAGGGGCGAATTTTACGGATGTTGTAAAGAAAGAAACGACAGGAAGTCATGAAATGTTTGATGTGCTTTTATGCACTGAGATATTTTTATGGACTCAAAAAAAAAAATAATAAATAAATCACTTCACGTTTCCATTATCTTATCTCCCAGAAGATTATTCAACCCCCTAGATACATGAGGGCTGATAGTTGAAAGTAATTATGGGGCAGTTGTATAACTGGGGGCATCCATTTAGGCACTCCGAGGTCACACAATAGGAGCCTATTCCATAACGAATCCAAAGCACCAAAGTTGTATTACACAATTGAATCCTTACATAACCTAATATCAACACACCTGACATTTAGGTGCCCACACCTATTCCCGCATAGACATTTTGTAAGTATGGCCATCTAAATGCAGCAGGTGGGCACATAAAGGGGTGTATTCTAAATATGGTGCTGAAAAAGTGCTATTCTATAAGCCACACTTAAAGTTATGCATTGGTTTATAGCATAACCCTTATACCCACGAATCGCTCCTAACTGTAGGTGCAGCCATTTGCACCAACTGAAACGTGGTACAAATGTATGTGTCTACATCAGGCACATATCCCCATTATTCTATAACGATGCATATTAATTTTAGGAATCCCCCATTCTGCCTGTGATTCTCCCATTTTCATGGCCCCTTTTTCAGATCACGTGTAAAATTTAGGCACGGATCCTGAACCTAAATTTATGAGCATACATTCCAATTAAATCTAATTAGTGCCAATAGTTGCTTGTTAAAAGGCCAATTATTGGCACTAATTATCTCGTTATTTAATTAAATTGCATGTGTGCCCAAATTTGCGCACACAAATTTTGGCGACTATTATAGAATTAGGAAGAAAATACAGTATTCTGTAAGTAGAAGCTCCACCTTTGTCCCTCCCATGCTCTGCCCCTGTGTATACCTCCTTGCAAGGCTGCCGAGAGACACTACCGGGCACAGAGCAGAACTGGACCACTGGGCCTGGGGCAGAACCGGACCACTGTGTGCTACCCCCTCCCCACTCATGCCACCGCTCCCTCCCGCCCGCCCACTCCTTACCTTTCTGTATCTACCTCCAAGGGGGGACCGGCTCCAGCAAGCCTCTTCCTGCTTGCCAGCTCCCATGGTCTGTCCTCTCTTGCTCCTGTCCATGCTGGGAGTCAGGACCCAGATAATTGCGTTAACACGATATCAAGCTAATGCAATCATCAGGGTCCTGGGTGGCACACGGGAGCAGGAGAGAACAGACCTGGAAGTAGGCAGGCAGGAAGAAGCTTTCCGGCGTCGGGCCAAGGCCCCCCTTGGAGGCTGGGCCTGGGGAATTTTGCCCCCCCCCCCCCGCCCCCCTGGTCAGCAACCCTGTCTCCTTATAAATATATGCTATGTAGGATAGAGCTTGGGTAAAAGTTTGGCCTATGCATGTGTATTGTATATATCATTATGCTAAACATTTATGAAAGTAACATGCACATCAATGTAAATGCCTAGCTTCTAGGATTGCCATTTAATGGGCAATTCTACAACTTAGCACTTCCATTTATGTGCTCCAAGGACTTGCTATATATGGAACCTAATCTGTAGCGGTCCCTGGGCTCTCAGGTTCCAGTATAGAATACTAGCTTAACCCAATATTGATGTGCTTTAGATTTAGATGCCCAAAATTACACTAGCCATAAACCTGCCATTAAGTGTGGGCACCTAAATGCTACAAGACGCATTCTATAGAATGTGGGGTTAAGTGCATAATAGCACTTAATGCAGCTTAGTAGAAGGGCTTCTACATCATTTGTATGTGGATCACAAATCATAGGGATCACAGTGCAACAAAGGGCTGCGGGAACAGTATAAACCATGTAATTATTTATTTAAAAATGTCTTACCCTCACCATCTCCTATTTTGGGCGTCCCACAACCAGGTACTGAAAATGTATCTGAATGTAATGCAAAATAAAAATATATTTAAAGGTGATCTAATGAAAATAGTTACAAGTATTGTTGGAAAAAAAAGATTTTAGAGGCCTGAAAAACAAGTGTGTCAGTGTACTATATTTGCTTGCCATATATTTTTATGCTACACCTTACCAAAGGTAGTTATCAATCATGACTGTCTCATTTTTCATCTGGCCCCAGAAGGACTCTTGATGAAGCAGACCTTCCAAGGATTGCATATAAACATCAGATAATACTGATTCTCATGCATCATCCTCCGAGGACAATCATTTTCAGATGAATGTCTTGCCATGCTGCCTTTCCTGCTTTACAAGGAGAAGGTCAAAACTTCCTCCAGGCATAAAGCTATTTTAACCATGGAATATTTTTATCATAATGACTTTGACCAAATTTCACCAGCAAACCAAAACATGTCTTCTGTGATCTTGAAAAGTCATAAAAGAATAAAGATTATCATTGGAAGAATTCCTCCTATGTGTCACAAGGAAATAGTTTTAGACTGTTTAAGTCATGGAACCAGAATCCAGTTTTGTGAGACCTGGACAGCTGGGACTTTCTAACCCTGGAGTTATATTTCTTCTAATGAACAGTCTTGTCTTGCATTAAAACCCGCCTGTTGAAACATTTTTAACTGCTAATATTATTTTGTGTATAGTGAGAACTGATACTGTATAGTGTATGATAGCAAAGACTATAACCCGCCTTGAGCTGATAATCACTCCTATCTGTACCCTTTTCCAACACCGCTAACTCCAGACTCCGCCCCTTCTGCCTCGCATCACCTTATGCCTGGAACAGACTTCCCGAGCCCATACGCCAAACGCCCTCCCTGCCCATCCTCAAGTCCTTACTTAAGGCCCATCTCTTCTCCCTTGCTTTTGGCGCCTAACCACCTTCCCCATTCATGCTACCTACACTGACTACATAGTTTGTAACCTTTAGATTGTAAGCTCTCTTGAGCAGGGACTGTCCTTCCCCATGTTAAACTTGTACAGCGCTGCGTAACCCTGGCAGCGCTATAGAAATGCTAAGTAGTAGTAGTAGTAGATAATTAAGCAGAATATAACAGGGCAATTCTATAAGCAGGTGTCTAGGAGCATAAACCAGTTACATGCATCATTGGCGCCAATAAGCGGCAGTGATGTGCGCCTATGCAATAGGCGCTATTCTATAAGATAGCACGCAAGAGCTATGGAATGTAGCTGCATGGACAGGCCGTGGGTATGTCGCCAAACAATGTGCACAACTTATAGAATACTATCGGTTGCGTACATCGATTGGAGCACCTAGGCACGCTCATTATACCAGCCATTGACCGGGAGTAAGTGATCACTTCTGACTTTTGTTGCATCATAGCAGGTTTTTGTTAGCATTCTATAATGACTCATGCACTCCTAAGTGCTGTCATAGAATTGACACAAAGGGGTCCTTTCACTAAGCTGCAGTAAAAGGGGGCCTGCGCTAGCACCAGCATGGTTTTTGATTCGTGCTGAGGATCCCTTTTACCACAATGGGTAAAAGGCTGTCCATTTTTGGGAAAAAGAAATGGCCCTGTGGTAAGTGAGCGACTTAAAAAGCCCTATTGGTGGGAAGCCCTTGCCGCAACCCACTTTGAGATGGCGGTAAGGGCTTCCATGCTTTCCTGGTGGTAACCGGGCAGCCCACAGCACTGCCCGATTACCACCAGTTAAGTTCCAGTGCTACAAAAATAGGACATTTTTTGTAGCGTTAGAAATGGTGCACGCTAGGGGTGGGAACTACCACTGGACTGCCGCAGGAGCCCATTGGTAGTTCTGGATTGGTGCACGGCAAGCCTGCAGTGGGCTTACTGCTGCTTGGTAAAAAGCCCCCCTCCCCCAAGTGTGCCACATTACTTCTTGACACCGCAATATAGAATTATCACCTGAATTATAATTAAATGTACATTAAATTGACATGTTCGCTGCAATTCTACATTTCCTAGATGGCAGAGGGCTATAGAAGTTATCCTTCTGAAGTTCACCTCCAGTGCCACTTTTGGTAGGCAGAGAGGCCGTGGTAGTGGCTGCCACTTTCCTGAATGCAAACATACAGTAGAGAAGGACCAAAAACCTCACAATGAAGATCAAGGATGCAAAACAAAGTGAGAAGTTTGAGATACTTGATGGAACTAATGATCTTTATTCTGACCAGCAGACACATACAGTAATTGTCCTTTTTCCTCACTAGGGGGGAGGGAGATAAAATAGTGGAAAATTAATATATTTTGAAAGGCTTGTAAAATCTATTTCTGCTGTGCATATATGAGATTAAGAAATCTGGGAAGGTTTGCTGTTATTAGAGATTACGGAAGCCATAGTGGTATTTGAAATATGTATGTTTTAAGTTTTATGTATTATTTTGTTTGGTTGATGTTATTGTAGCTTTATGTATGTGTGATTAACATATACCACCTTGAGCAACCAAAAAAACCCCTGTGTATAAAATGAATAAATACATGTGATTTGATATTCAAAAGGATTTGCATGTTTAATAGTAGCTGCTAAACATATTAACCATGAGTTTTCAGCAGCATGTGCAGAGCAATTCTATAAAAAAATGCATGAATGGTTAAACGCATATGTCAGTCATTAGAATAATGGTGTATACTCGCATATACCTTTACCCCGGTGTCACATTACTCACCGCTGCTCTTTCTCTTTTTCTTTACCTCGCTGTTGTCTTTTCCCCATTATACTTCTAGGACATTAATTGTTTGACCCCTGACTTGCTGTGTGTTTATGTAGATTGTTGTAAGCCACATTGGGCCTGCCCATGGGTGGGAAATTGTGGGATATAAATGCTGTAAATAAATAAATATGAGTGCACACACACACACACACACACACATGCCAAAATTCCATCTAGCGCTAAATATGGTTTTTGGAAACTGACAGTGACAGTGGGTGCATTGTATAGGTAAATTATACTGTGTAATTGTACAGCAATTTTCTTTTTTCCTTCTTTTTACTCAATTTTCTACTAGGAACAAGTAGAATAAAAAATAGGAATAACCAGTGGCTTACCGAGGGCGGGGCAGTGGGGGCGGTCTGCCCCGGGTGCAGGCTGCAGGAGGGGTGCAGGGAACAGCCGCAGAGCTGTTGGCCCTACCGGTTCCCTACTCCCTCTGATGTTACTTCCCGTTCCGGGGCAGAAGGAGCAGAGAACCGGCAGAGAAGACAGCTGCGTGGTTCTCCCACCACCCCAGGAGGTAAGAACAATGCACCCGGGGGGGGGGGGGGAGACTTGGAGGTGATGAGCCGGGGGGTTGACGCTGCACCTGGGGGGGTGTTATGCTGTACCCGGGGGGGAGTGTGCAGTGGCAATCCATCCCGGGTGGCAGCCGACCAAGGAGCACCACTGGGGATAACATGTACACTGGTGATGCAACTTCCTCTCTAGAGCAACCTGCTAACATACCTCAACCTTACTCAGGAGAGACCAGATCTAAGGGTGAGAAGGCAATTCAGTATTTGTACTATATCCCCTGGATTCTATATATGGTACCCAAAATTGCACAAAGAGAAGGGCGACGAAAATGATAAAGGGGATGGGATGACTTCCCTATGAGGAAAGGTTAAAGTGGCTAGGGCTCTTCAGCTTGGAGAAAAGGCGGCTGAGGGGAGATATGATAGAGGTCTATAAAATAATGAGTGGAGTGGAACGGGTAGACATGAATCACTTGTTTACTCTTTTCAAAAAATACTAGGACTAGGGGGCACGCAATGAATCTAGAAAGTAGTAAATTTAAAATGAATCGGAGAAAATATTTCTTTACTCAACATGTAATTAAACTCTGGAATTTGTTGCCAGAGAATTTAGTAAAAGCGGTTAGCTTAGTGGGGTTTAAAAAAAGGTTTGGATGGCTTCCTAAAGGAAAAGTCCATAGACCATTATTAAAATGGACTTGGGGAAAATCAACTGCTTATTTCTAGAATAAGCAGCATAAAATGTAGTGTAACATTTTGGGATCTTGCCAGGTACTTGTGACCTGGATTGGCCACTGTTGGAAACAGGATGCTGGGCTTGATGGACCTTTGGTCTGTCCCAGTATGGCAATACTTACGTACTTATGCATATGAACTGAATAGAAAACCATCTTAACAATGTGTTTCAAAATTAGTAATTTGGACACTTTGGCAAAAAAAAAAAATCTGCCTCTGTGGACATTTTTTTCTGTTTTGAAAATGAGCCCTTTACTGAATCTAGTCCTATATGTGTGATTTCTATCTTCTCTGTTGAAACAACCAACAACAGGACCAATTATTGCCAAACAGTGCAAACAGTGATGGTAGATACTTGAAACTCTATCAATTCCTTTCATGTAGGCTCCTTTTTTACTACTACTACTACTACTACTACTAATCATCATAGTGATATCAGACGTACGCAGCGCTGTACACTTGAACATGAAGAGACAGTCCCTGCTCAACAGAGCTTACAATCTAATCAGGACAGACAAAGAGGACAAATAAGGGATAATGGAATTACTAAAGGTTGGAATGATAAAGCATAGGGCATGTCAGGGCGGGATTTGGGTGTTCCTAAGACTTGAACGTTTTTCAGCCATAATGGAACAAATCAAAAAGGCTGCAATTGAGACATTTTGGTCTAGACCTGTATTTATCACAACTAAGTCACAAAAAGGTGCCCCAAGTTACCACTGGAGAGATTAAGGTATGACTCCCCCTTACTCCCCCAGTAGCCACTGATCCCCCCTCCCACACCCCCAGAGATGTGAAAGAAACAGTACATACCAGCCTCTATGACAGCATCAGATATTATGGCCAGTCCTATTAAAGCAGCAAGTACATCCCTGGAGTAGCCTAGTGGTTAGTACAGTGCACTGGAGAGAAGGAGACCCAGGCCCATATCCCATTCTAACTGGTACACTCGTGGTGGAAAGTGTGATCCCTTCAAAACCCACCAAAAACCTACTGTACCCACATATAAATCTCATCTGCAGACATAAGAGCTATTGGGTACAGTAGGTTTTTGTTGGGATCTTGGAGGAATCACCATACAACATATGAGGTTAAGGGTAAAATGTGTACCTGGGACCTTTTATGTAAAGTGCACTGCAGTGCCCCCTAGGGTACCCCACTGCTCTGTTGGAATGTCAGTGTAGCCATTCTACTAAGAATGCTGGCTCCTCCAACATCCCAAAGGCTTGATTTCATGTGATTTTCACTTATACATTTTTTTCCAAAAATGGTCCAAAAAGATAGATGCGCTGACCACAACAATGTCTAGGAAATTATTATTTTCAAAAAAAGACAGATAGATGTTTTGCTAGTTTGAAAATGGTCATGTTCAATACTCAATTTCTAGACGTTTGGCAGAATATGTCCAAAGTCGGATTTAGACATATCAAAAATGCCCCTCCACATATCTATATCTATACAGATAGATTTAGATGAATTTTCAGCTGTGTGATGAATATATAAAAGGAAATATCTAATTTAGATGTTTTCATATTATATAATTTAATTATTTATTAAGGTATTTATACCCCACAATATCCCCACAGACATGCAGGCTCATTGTGGCTTACATAAACCGGAGAGAGAGAGAGAACTCCGGGTGATATCAGATACAAATGAGAATAGTAGAGTAGAAGGGCAAGAAAGAAAGGATACGTTACATATAACAGTACAAAAGAATAGGACTAAACAGGATCCACGTATTCCAGCTGGCAGAAACGATAGTCCTATATTGTTCCCGGAGAAAATGCTTTGGTAAACAGATGCGTTTTTAGTGCCTTGCGAAAGGTAAGGTAGTCTCTCAGACTGGTGATGTCTCTAGAAAGTGCATTCCATAGTTGCGCACTGATGAAGGAAAAGCGTGACGCTTGAATAGATCCGCGCTTACAGCCTTTCCAGCTGGGGTAGTGCAAGGTGAGATATTATCTTGAGGACAGGTCAGCAATTCTGGATGGCAAGTCAATCATATTCAGCATGTAACTTGGGACATCCCCGTTAATGATTTTGTGAACCATGGTGCAAACCTTGAATTCAATGCGCTCCTTGATCGGAAGACAGTGAAGTTTAGCAAGAAGAGGCGTCGCGCTATCGAACCGGGCTTCATTGAAGACAAATCTCGCTGCCGTATTTTGGACAGTCTGTAGTTTTCTCAAGACAAAGCCCTTACACCCTGCTAATGTACATCATATATCTATATCTAAGCTAGATATTTTCAAATTATATATTCACCACACAGCTGAATATTCACCTACTTAAATTTTGTCATGAAAACTCCTTAAATAATCAGTGTTTTTATTATAAAATACTTTTAATGAAATGGAACAGCTGAAAATTGTGTCATTTGTAAGGGAATGACTCACAGATAATGAGCAATACAACTATTGCATGCTTTATTTTCCAAATATATTACCTTAGATACCTTTTTTGAGGAGGAGAGGGATGGTTCTAGCAGTTACACTTATAAGGGAACATTTACATTAATCTTATCTGACACTTTTATTGTTTGGTTCTGGAACAGAAACCAAACTTCAGCAATCTTAATGAAATAATACATGACTATCAAACCACAGCTAACGCCTTGCATACTTAAGCATGGCATATTGACGATTATTTCCAAACCCTAGTGAGAAATTGACAAATATGAGAAACAGAATTGAAAATGTGATTTCCCTCACTGTATCATGCCCCTCTCTGTTTTATCTGGAAGCAGCTCTATAAATTACAAATACAAGCATTGTCATGATTTTATAGCATTTTCCAGATATATACAGCCCTGTTTAGAGATACATAATTGATATTCCCTATTTGACAAACAGGCTACACAGCAAAGAGCAAATGGAAGGTTTTGAGATAAGACATCAAGACCAAAGCTGATAAGAATTAAAGTAGATAGTAATGGGTGAGATTAATTGAATGAGGAAACTCTGTATTATATTATGGAGCATTTAACTGTGTAGAACTTTCAGGAAGACATGTTTAATGTGTTGGGTTTTTTTTTTCTCTGCAATTAAAAAAGAGAGTTGAAGCTTCTCTTTTACTTATCATGATGTTGATTTAAATTGCGAGTGAAGCCATCATAGCTGTAATACCTTCCATACGTTTAAATGCAATCTGTCAGGCCTTTAGCACTTAAAACCCGTTCATCAAAAGAAATAGTGTAGACTGTAAACCTAAAAACATTGTCCCTAAAGTTTATTTTTACGGGTGCAAAATAGAAGCAGAAGAGTTATAGCACAGTGGCTGTCATTCTCTGTTTTAGATCATTTCCCCTTTAATGGAGACGCTGGCTTTCTGCCTAAAGTCACTAGTATAAACTTACATTCATTTTATTGCAGTCGTATCTACTTGTTTTCCTTTTTTTTTTTTTTTCTATAGGAAGCACAGAAGCATATTTTATGTCACAAGATAAAAATCACAGAATTTATGTGTCAGGCATTCGGTTTTTATATATGCTTTCCCCGCGCCATACCAAGTAATGCGCTCGCTGAAGTATATCAAAAAATAGTCTCCAGTAATCGATCAGGAGCAATATATTCATTACAAATCCAATGAAGCATAATTTATATTAGTGGATATCTTAGGAATAAACTCTCTCTCTCTCTATCAATCTGTGCAGACTTTATTTAGTGTGCCTTTAGATGACCTTGGAACTCATTCCATTTCTGTGTTGCAGTTAACACAACTGGTTGGTCACCGGGTCATATTAATTGGATGGAAGGCTGCCAATGCGAGAAGTACAGATTGTGGGAAACCATTTCTTTCTTAATTGGTTTCCTTATTTTTTAAAAGGTGTCCTTTTACTAAGCTGCACTAAAAAGTGGCCTGCGGTATGAATAGTGTGTGGGTTCCCTGCGAGCTGAGGCCACTTTTAATGCAGCAGTAAAATGGCTGCATTTTCTATTTCCCCCATTAATGGCCATGTGCTAATTTTCCAATTAGTGCATGACCATTAGTATGGGAGCCCTTACCAACACCTATTTACAAGGTGGTAAGGGCTCAGGCACTAATCATACGCTAATCGGTTAGCATGCGGTGATGCACCTGTGCTAACCGATTAGCACTGAGCATGCCTAGTCTCCACCCTCAAACACGCCCCCAGCGATAAAAAGTATTTTCCATTTTTTAGCGCGTGGGTAGCATGCGCTGACCACAAAACTACCACAAAATGCCTCACCGCACCCCGCAGTAGTGGATTTTAACCTGCAGAAAGCACATGTTAGTGCTTAACGCAGCTTAGTAAAAGGACCCCTAAGTTTGTGTATACATGTGTATGACTCTGGATAGACATGTTTCCTTGTCAACCAACCCATTCTGAGCTAGGTTGACCGGTGCTGTAATGGATGGATCTATCAGATCATGCAATATTAGTACAGCGGGCACCAACGGTAGCTCCAGCCTCGGCATATGCCATTTGCTACACTAAAGAAAATAGGGAAAGGGAAATGAGACGTGGAGGGGCATAATCGAATGCAAACGCCCATCTCCACGGGTGTCTATGTCCGAGAACGGGTACGTGAAGGGGCAGGACAGACCGTATTTAAAAAAAAAATGGCAAATCATCGGAGTTGTGCGGATTTGAGCTGGGCGGTTTTGTTTTTCAGTGATAATGGAAACCGAAGGCGCCCAGCTCAAAAATGAACAAATCCAAGGCATTTGGTTGTGGGAGGGGCCAGGATTCTTAGTGCACTGGTCCCTCTCACATGCCAGGACATCAACCGGGCACCCTAGGGGGCACTTGGAACAATTAAAAAAAAAAAGTCAAATACCTCCCAAGTCCATAGCTCCCTTCCTTTGGGTGCTGAGCCCCTCAAATCCCCCCAAAACCCACTGCCCACAACTCTACACCATTACCATAGCCCTTATGGCTCAAGGGGGGCACCTACATGTGGGTACAGAGGGTTTTGGGAGCGGTTTGGAGGGCTCCCATTTACCACCACAAGTGTAATAGGTAGGGGGGCGATGGGCCTGGGTCCACTTGCCTGAAGTCCACTGCACCCACTAACAACTGCTCCAGGGACCTGCATACTGCTGTGATGGAGCTGGGTATGGCATTTGAGGCTGGCATACAGGCTGGAAAACAAAGTTGTTAAAGTTGGATTTTTTTGGTGGGAGGGGGTTAGTGACCACTGAGGTGGTCATCTCTGATTCCCTCCGGTGGTCATCTGGTCATTTAGGGCACTTTTTTGGGACTTGTTCGTGAAAAAAAAGGGTCCAAAAAAGTGACCTAAATTCGCTCTAAAAACACCTTTCTTTTTTCGATTATCAGCCGAAGGCGCCCATCTCTCCTCGGCCGATAAACACACCCCAGTCCCGCCTTCACCACGCCTCCGACACGCCCCCGTCAACTTTGTTTGTTCCCACGACGGAGTGCAGTTGAAGACGCCCAAATTCGGCTTTCGATTATACCGATTTGGGCGCCTTTGCGAGATGGGTACCTATCTCCTGATTTGGGTTGAAATCTGGGCGCCCATCACTTTTGAAAATAAGGCTGTTGATATACTGCCTTTCTGAGGTGTTTGCAACTACATTCAAAGCGGTTTACATATATTCAGGGACTTATTTTGTACCAAGGGCAATGGAAGGTTAAGTGACTTGCCCAGAATCACAAGGAGCTGCAGTGGGAATCAAACTCAGTTCCCCAGGATCAGAGTCCACTGCACTAACCAGTAGGCTACTCCTCCACTAGCAACATTCCATGTAGAAGCCTGCCCTTGCAGATCAGCAATGCGGCCGCACAGGCTTCTGTTTCTGTGAGTCTGACGTCCTACATGTACGTGCAGGACGTCAGACTCACAGAAACAGAAGCCTGCACGGCCGCGTTGCTGATCTGCAAGGGTAGGCTTCTACATGGAATGTTGCTAGTGGAATAGCAACATTCCATGTAGAATCTCAAATAGTAGGAACAGAATCTCCAATAGTAGCAACATTCCATCTAGAATCTCAAATAGGGAAAGGGAAATGGGACTTGATATACCACCTTTCTGAGGTTTTTGCAACTTCATTCAAAGCGGTTTACATATATTCGGGTACTTATTTTGTACCAGGGGCAATGGAGGGTTAAGTGACTTGCCCAGAGTCACAAGGAGCTGCATTGGGAATTGAACTCAGTTCCCCAGGATCAAAGTCCACTGCACTAACCACTAGTCTACTCCTCCACTCCAATAGCACTAATTCGGTGGTAATCGGGCAGTGCCGCACGCTACCCAGTAACCGCCGGGTTAGCACAGGAACCCTGAACGCCGCCTCAGTGGGTGGTGTTAAGTGATCCTCCCCCGCATGGCCTCTCGATAAGTGAAATCTTACCGCATGGCCATGCCATTTTTTTGGCCTTTTTACCCCTTATGGTAAAAATGACCACAATGCACTGCAAAAAGGGCCCATGCCGCTAGCACAGGACCCTTTTTACCGCAGCTTGGTAAAAGGACCTTTATATTTGTGGAATATTAAGATGTGTTTTTGCAGAGAATAGTCCTCCTTCATACGCAATGCTGCCTATGAAGAAGAAGGGTAAAAGTAGATTGGTTTTGCTTTCCACGTCGCTGATATTAATCCTTAATTCAGGTATAACATTGCCTGTCTTCTACTTCTGATAGCGTTTTTTAAACCAAGAATGAAAAATATGTTTCCTTTTTTTCTTTTTCTTTATTCCTATCTGATTTTAATGCATTTGGGCTTTACAAGTGGCTTGGAACATATTATCATCTCAGGTAATGTGCTAATTGAAATGCAGGCACACATTTTTAATTTCTTAAACTTGGAATCAGATGTACTACTGAGTAAGAATATATGAATGGAAAGTAAAATGAATAATGGGATTTTCACATTGCATACTTTTAAACAAACTAAAGGGGGTCTTTTACCAAAGAAAAACACATGTTATCTGTAGCAGGGCCAACAGGAATAAAATGAGTCCTAAAGCAGATAATATAAGCTAATCTTCAGTAAAAGACGCCATAAATGACAGTGTATTTGGAAGCAGCTGAGATTTCCTTTATTCATTTTTTGAATCATTGCAATACAGTTTATTGGGCCTGCCACTGAAGAATTGCTTTGTGAAGGGTGAAAGTAGAAGCAAAAGTCATTTCACTCATCACAGTGACACTTTTTGAAAAGCAGTTAAACAAGCCTATCTCTGCCTCACTCCTCTCAAATATCATGGCTTATGTAAGTGACTCAGTAGAAAACTGCAAGCAAGCCCCAGCAATCCTGAACAGTTTTCTCTCCATTCAGAGAGAGAAGGAGATAGAGAAAGTTGATGGTTTCAGAAAATCCTTTGTTTAAGTCAAGAAGGTGTAAAAAGAGGAAACATTCAGAGAATATAGAGAGGTCTTTGAGAAAGAGAAAGAGAGAGAGAGAGAGAGAGAGAGAGAGAGAGAGAGAGAGAAAGAGAGAGAGATGTTTCTTGTGGGCCGATGATCACAAGCAAATGCAGACACTAGAGGCTGTTAGCACCATACTAGCACCTGCATTTGCTACTGCCCCATGATCAGAGCCCCCGAGCGCATGAAACAATGTGCTTGTGGGCTCTGAAAGCAAATTGCATGCAAATGCATGCAAAACAGGGCTCTTAGCACAAGTACCATGCAAATGCATCCTAAACCTATTCATCCCCAATGATCAATGATCAGCGTGCCAAAGATTGGCTCGCTAGCTGCGGAAACCCTATGCCAGCTTGGAGCTGGAATTAAGGTTTGCAGACCATTGGGGAGGAATGGTGAGCCCTGTCCAGCATGCATTTGCATGCTAGCAGACCCCCATTACCCCTAATGCAGCAGACCCCTGCAGGAACCCAGACACGACCCCACCATGACAGGGGGCTGGAGGTCCGGCAGACATCCAGTCCACTCAACCCCCCCCCCCCCAACATAGGTTCAGGGGGTCTGGAGATCCAGTGGTTCTCCAGACCCCCTTAACCCTCCCCAGCATCCCTCAGATGTCCCTGGTGGCCCAGTGGGCAGCAGGTCAATTCCCCCTCCCCCCACCTGGTGGTCTAGCAGCACTTCCCCACCCCCTACCTTCAGGTGGAGGAGTGAGGTGGCCTCCCTCCTCTTCCATCGGCGCTGCCAGGAAAATGGCAACTCCCAGCCCGGCCCAGTGCATCCTAGGATGCACTGGGTGGGGCTTCACATCATATAAGGGAGATGGGGAAGGATTGTCAAGTGCAGGAGGATTCAGGCACAATCCTCCCGCACTTCTACCCCATGATCAGAGAGAATTGCATGCTTAAATTTGCATGCAATTACCTCTGATCATAGTTGCGGTAAAGCCCCACGCTGTCCCAGTGCTATTTTTAGAGCGCTGTTTGGAACAGCACGGGGTTTTTGATTATCTGCCCATCAGTGTCACAGAAAACTAACCTTAACAAATCTCTCAGGCTTGCTGGGTGTGGATCTGGAACACAGAGCATAGTGACAGAAATAAAAAGGAACTTGGGATTGGATGAAAGGACCTAGGCAAGTGTGGATCCAGACAGCTGACATATTCAAAGTCCGAGAGAAAAAGTACTGTAAAGTTTGGCATTTGTAATGCTTTAGATATGGTCTTCTATTGCCCTTTTTAGTATTAAGATTATGAATGAAGCATGGTTTTATCAGATTCATAACACGATACAGCCCTTATTTTTGAATTATGTGCCTCATTTACTAAACCGTGCTAGTGATTTCCGGTGTGGCAAATTAGAGGAAACCCATTCAGTTCCTGTGGGCTTCCTCTCATTTGCCACGTGGGAATCACTAACACGGTTTAGTAAAAGAGCCCTATGTTAGTATT
The DNA here is from genome assembly GCF_901765095.1 of Microcaecilia unicolor. Classification (NCBI taxonomy): domain Eukaryota; kingdom Metazoa; phylum Chordata; class Amphibia; order Gymnophiona; family Siphonopidae; genus Microcaecilia; species Microcaecilia unicolor. The sequence goes on along the minus strand of NC_044037.1, from coordinate 272,550,990 downwards.
CTATAAAGAAAAGTAGACACAGATATACTTTATGGGTGCCCTGTTATAGAATTATCCTCCACTTGCATGGTTCAAATCCTTTCATTCAGACAACAGTCAGCTGTGTTCAGCAACAACACATCAACAGCTTGGGCACTGAACTGTCACCTTTTTTATTTAGTATTTATTTCAAGCCTTTAGCTGAGCTGCTTCAATTGATGGACACAAAATTTTATATCAATGCCAATTATGTGCAGCTACTCATATTCCTTGAGTAAATTGACTGCATGTTTTATAGCAACTCTTGAATGGAGAAAAACAACAAACTCTGCCTAAACCCAAGCAAAACAGAGATTCCAGGGGTTCCTAAAACAAGAGGAGAGTTGCCTGACTTCAAAACGCCATTTAGGAAGCAAGAACTCCCCCCAAAATCACAGGTTAAGAATCTTGGGATACTGCTTGACTCATCACATACTTTTATCCTGCAAATTCAGGGGTCCTTTTACTAAGGCATGCTGAAAAATGGCTTGTGGTTGTGTAGGCGCGGGTTTTGGGCGTGTGCCAATCCATTTTTCAGTGCGCCTGTAAAAAAGGCCTTTTTTGCCGAAAAATGGAATGTGGCAAAATCAAAATTGCCGCATGTCCATTTTGAGTCTGAGACCTTACCGCCAGCCATTGACCTAGAATTAAAGAATCCGGGCAGTAATGACCTACGTCCGTCAAATGCCACTTGGCGCGCGTTCGCTATGTGCACCCAAATATAAAAAATATTTTCAGATGCGCATATCAGAAGCGCGCCATAAATGAAATTACCACAAACGCCATGTGGTAGTCAAGCGGTAACTCCATTTTGGCGTGTGTTGGGTGCTCGTAGACGCTTACGTGACTTAGTAAAAGGGTCCCTCAAACATCCTTTGAAAATCATTTCTATCACCTGCAACCACTACAAAATCTCTCTCTCTCTCTATCTATCTATCTATCTATCTATCTATCAAAAAGATGAGTGTCATCACAGTGATCCATGCTGTGATGATGTTACATCTAGACTACTATTAACACCCTTTATATTGGTCAAGCCAAAAAGAGTTTTCACCAACTCCAACTAATTCAGAGTGCTCCAGCTTGACTGATAGAAGATTATAATGGTTTCCAGTACCTTACAGTACCAAATTTAAAACTCTATCTATGACTTTCAAGGCCCTCAGACTAAATGGGTCAGAGTATGTAAGAATATGTTGGCCCTCTCTACAACTTGAGGCCTATGAGGTCCTCTCAAGGAGTATCACGGTCTTTACCCTTGCCAAAGGAAATTGCATGATAGGACAGTGTTGTACTGAGGGCGGGGTGCTGGAGGCAGTCTGCCCCGGGTCCACGCAGCAGGAGGGGTACAGGGAGCAGCCGATTTCCCTCCTCCATTTGCTGTTACTTTCTGGCAGAGTGAGCAGGGAACCGGCAAAGCCGACAGCTGCGCTACTGCTCCCAGCACCCCAGCAGGTAAGAAGAATGCACCCAGGGGGTGGAGGCATGGAGGTGATGCGCCCGGGGGGGGGGGGGGGGGTGCGCGCAGTGGCGATCTGCTCTGGGTGGGAGCTGACCAAGGTACACCACTGCAATAGGATACCCAACAGCAAGTCTTGTCAGGAATACCTCACCCACCACCCCACACACATTCTGTAACTCACTTGCAGAGGGGCTACGCCTAACTCCTTAACTCAGCTGCAACTTGTTCAAAATGTGGCAGCATATCTTCTTATGTGATATAAACAACATCTAATATAATAAAACGCACCCTCAACGTTCTGAGGACAACGTTCTGTGAAGCCTTGAAGCCTGAAGCCTTGAAGCCTGAAGCCTGAAGCCTTGAAGCCATCTGACGTCACTCCCAGGCTGAGGCTGAAGGGTTCGTGGATTCGTGGTGTGAAGCCTTCAAGCCAGCCAGCCATCTCTGCCCCGCCCTCGCGACAAAACAAACAAATCCGGAAGCGAAACGTCAGGGAAGGAGGCGGCGCTCCCGACGTCTAGCCTTCCCTTCGCTGTGTTCCGCCTTCAAAACAAGGCGGAACACAGCGAAGGGAAAGCTAGACGTCGGGAGCGCCGCCTCCTTCCCTGACGCTTCGCTGCACGAACCGCCACAGAGGTAAAGTTAAAAAGAATAAAAATAAAAAAAAAAGGGATGCATGGATGCGAGGGGGGGGGCATGGATGCGAGGCATGGATGCGAAGGGGGGGGGGGGAGAAGAGGGCGGGCCAGGCTGGGACATGGGAGAGAGCGTAGCATGGATGCGAGGGGGGGTCATGGAAGGACGAGAGGGGACTTGCTGGAAAAGGATGAATGGAGGCGGCAGGGGACAGAGGAGCATGGATGGGTATGGATTAGGAGGGCAGGGCACAGGGAGAGAGGGGAATTACTGGAAATGGATGAATGGAGGGGGCAGGGGACAGAGGAGCATAGATGGGCATGGATTGGGAGGGCAGGACTCAGGGAGAGAGGGAAATTGCTGGATAGGGAAAAATGGAGGGGCCAGGTGACAGATGAGCATGGATGGGCATGGATTGGAAGGGCAGGACTCAGGGAGAGGGGAATTGCTGGATAGGGATGAATGGAGGGGACAGATGGGCATGGATGGATATGGATTGCAGAGCAGGCCTCAGGCAGAGAGGGGAAAAATGGAGGGGCCAGGTGACAGAGGAGCATGGATGGGCATGGATTGGAAGGGCAGGACAGGACTCAGGGAGAGGGGAATTGCTGGATAGGGATGAATGGAGGGGACAGATGGGCATGGATGGATATGGATTGCAGAGCAGGCCTCAGGCAGAGAGGGGAAATGCTGGATAGGGAAAAATGGAGGGGCCAGGTGACGGATGGGCATGGATTGGAAGGGCAGGACTCAGGGAGAGGGGAATTGCTGGATAGGGATGAATGGAGGGGACAGATGGGCATGGATGGATATGGATTGCAGAGCAGGCCTCAGGCAGAGAGGGGAAATGCTGGATAGGGAAAAATGGAGGGGCCAGGTGACAGAGGAGCATGGATTGGAAGGGCAGGACTCAGGGAGAGGGGAATTGCTGGATAGGGATGAATGGAGGGGACAGATGGGCATGGATGGATATGGATTGCAGAGCAGGCCTCAGGCAGAGAGGGGAAATGCTGGATAGGGAAAAATGGAGGGGCCAGGTGACAGATGAGCATGGATGAGCATGGATTGGAAGGGCAGGACTCAAGGAGAGGGGAATTGCTGGATAGGGATGAATGGAGGGGACAGATGGGCATGGATGGATATGGATTGCAGAGCAGGCCTCAGGCAGAGAGGGGAAATGCTGGATAGGGAAAAATGGAGGGGCCAGGTGACAGAGGCGCATGGATGGGCATGGATTGGAAGGGCAGGACTCAGGGAGAGGGGAATTGCTGCATAGGGATGAATGGAGGGGACAGATGGGCATGGATGGATATGGATTGCAGGGCAGGCCTCAGGCAGAGAGGGGAAATGCTGGATAGGGATGAATGGAGGGGGCAGGTGACAGACAAACATGGATGGCCATGGATTGGGAGGGCAGGGCTCAGGGACAGAGGGGAATTGCTGGAAAAGGATGAATGGAGGGGGCAGGGGACAGATGGCCATGGATTGGGAGGGCACGGCTCACACTCTCTCTCTCATATACAATGTCTTTCTGACTCTCACTCTCACACACTCTGTCTCACACTGTATCACATTCACTCTCTATGTGCCACACAGTCACTCACACACTCGCTTGGTCTCATACACTCACTCAAACAGAGAATCTGTGTCTCACACACACTCTCTCTCTCGCCCACACACACACACACTCTCACTCACACTGTGTCTCACATACACACTTGCACACACTCTCATTCTCACACACACACTCTCTCACAAACACACTCACACCCAGACTCACGCTCTCACACAATCACACTTTCACTCTGACTCTCAAACAGTCACTCTCACATACACTCTCCCAAACATACACACTCCGAGGAAAACCTTGCTAGCGCCCGTTTCATTTGTGTCAGAAACGGGCCTTTTTTACTAGTGATCATATAAAACCGGCACTTCAATCATTACACTGGCTCTGGATGAATTAACGCATTTGGTACAAAATTATTTTGCCAGTACATAAATCATTTTGATCAAATATACCCATACTAGACTTTGAGCCCGTAAAAATGGGCTATTATAGGAAGGGGGGGGGGGTTGAAAGGCCCGCCCCCACAGCCGAGTTCGCCGCTGTCCTCCCCCTCCGAGTTCGCGCCCCCCACCGAGCCGTCACCACCCACCTTCCACCCGGCCGGGCCCTCGCTCCGCTATTGAAACAGCGAGGGTCCGGGAACGCAGCACTGAGCTCTGCTGAGCTGCCGACGTCGGCCTTCGTTCTTCTTCTCTGCCTGTCCCTCCCTCGTGTGACGTAACGTCGTCGGGGGTGGGACAGAGGCAGAGAAGAAGGAAGGGCGATGTCGGCAGCTCAGCAGAGCTCAGTGCTGCATTCCCGGACCCTCGCTGTTTCAATAGTGGAGCGAGGGCCCGACCGGGTAGAAGGTGGGTGGCGGCGGCGACTCGGGTGGGGGGAGCGTTAGACGGCGGTGTCCCTCCCTCAGCAATGCGCAGTACAGACCCTCTGTGTTCCGCCCCCCCCGTCATCACGTATTGACATGGGGGCGGGGCAGAGAAGGTCTCTACTGCGCATTTGCGAGTGAGTACGGTCACTCGCCGTTTATATGTTTGATACTTGTTTGATATGCTTACTCCTGTTTCTTCTTCGCATTCAGCACAATCATGTTATATGAATCAATTAGTTTTACCATCAGCCTTCGTATTTTGGTTCCCATTATTGGAATATTATTCCCCCTGAACTGTGTGGTAAATTAAACCATGAAAAATTTAAAATTGTTTAAAAAACATTTAATCACCTTGGCATACAGAATCATATTAATGACTTTGGTGCAGCTGGGATCAATCTTGCTGGTTAGATTCCATGACTTTTGCTATTTGAAGGTGTTGTTTTTTTTTTTTACTAAGGTGTGGTAGTGTTTTTAGCACGCTCTAATGATTAGGATGCGCTAAATGCCAGAGACACCCATAGGAATATATGGGTGTCTCTAGCATTTAGTGTGTTCTAATTATTGGCATGTGCTAAAAACACTAGCACACCTTAGTAAAAGACAGCAGCTGGCCTTATGAAATTTAAAGGGGGTTTGGACAGATTCCTGAGGGAAAAGTCCATTGAACATTATTATTATTATTTTGGGGAGGGGGGGGTTGCCGGGTTCTTGAAGCCTGGATTGACCGCTGTCGGAGACAGGATGCTGGGCTTGATGGACCCTTGGTCTTTTCCCAGTATGGCGGTGCTTATGTACTTATGACCCCCTGAGTTTTGTATTTCTCTTCTTCCTTTTGTATCATTCATTATTGTAAACCACCTTGTTGTGCTAAATATCAGGAACTGCAGTATATCAAGAACTAAACTAAACTAAGAGACTCTGGTTCAGGAAAAAGGTTAAATGCTGGCTTTTCTCCCAAGCCTTTAATGCCTGGGTCAACTAACTATCCGTTCACTCTGAATCTAGAACATCTTGTCGCACGCTTTTAACTAAGATGAGTTCAAATATACTGTATTCAACTGTATATATTAGCATTCAATTTAGTCACTCGTTTCTTTCTCAGAAAGCTTTTGTCCTACACATTTTGTCCGTCTGTATTGTCTGAACTGTACTTGCGCCCCTCCCCCAGCTGCCTATTAAGATGTTTCATTTGTATTCTGCTGAAATTGCGAGTATCACATATAGGTTATATGAATGTTCTTGCATCTTGCCTATTATAGTCTGTCATTTGTATTCTGCTAGCATTGTATTTCTGTTGTATGAATATTCTACTGTGCTGTTTGAATATATGTATATTTCTCATACTGCATTGTCATTGCCATGACTAGAATTTAATGTCATGTCCCAGGTTACCTCAGTGAGGGGCCCTTTTATGAAAGGCTTGCCGTGCGGCAACCGAGAACTACTGCTGGCCCAACACAGCTGTCAGCGGTAGTTCCGCCTTGAGTGCATGCCATTTCCGGTGCTGCCCAAATTTTTTCTATAATAATTAGCACAGTGCTAACCTGGTGGTCATCGGGCAGCTCTGTGCACTGCCTGGCTACCGCGGGTGCCTTTATTTCTACCTCATTGTTACCTCATGGCCCACGCCAATTTTCAGCCTTTTTTAATCCGCTGCAGTAAAAAAGGGCCCTGGCATGTGGCAAAAACGGCTACCGCAGGGCCCTTTTTACTACAGCTTGGTAAAAGGACCTCTGATTTTACTTCATGCTTACATTTGGTCATTCTGCTTTTGTTATGCTGCTACCACAATGCAGATCTCTTCATAAAGGTGATTAATAAATCTCCATAATATAGTAACATAGCATAGCATAGTAACATAGTAGGTGACGGCAGAAAAAGACCTGTACGGTCCATCCAGTCTGCCCAACAAGATAAACTCATATGTGCTACTTTATATGTATACCTGACCTTGATTTGTATCTGCCATTTTCAGGGCACAGACCGTAGAAGTCTGCCCAGCACTAGCCCCACCTCCTAACCACTAGCCCCACCTCCTAACCACCGGTGCTGCCACCCAATCCCTGCTAAGTTTCTGAGGATCCATTTCTTCTGAACAGGATTCCTTTATGTTTATCCCACGCTTTTTTGAATTCCGTTACCGTTTTCATCTCCACCACCTCCCGCGGGAGGGCATTCCAAGTATCCACCACTCTCTCCATGAAAAAATACTTACTGACATTTTTCTTGAGTGTTCCCCTCTTCAAACTCATTTCATGTCCTCTAGTTCTACCACCTTCCCGTCTCCGGAAAAGGTTCATTTGCAGATTAATACCTTTCAAATATTTGAACGTCTGTATCATTTCACCCCTGTTTCTCCTTTCCTCCAGGGTATACATGTTCAGGTCAGCAAGCCTCTCCGCATACATCTTATAACGCAAATTCCACACCATTTTTGTAGTTTTTCTTTGCACCGCTTCAATATATAAATTATTATAAATAGTTATTATATATTATAAAAATATATAATAACTTAAAAAATACATAAGTAGTAGGAAAGATATGTGACCCTAAAATGGACTTGAAAGTCACAAGTTAGCAATGTACGCAATTGTATGTAGAAAGAGCTTATCATGCTTAGGATGTCTATGGGGCTCTTTTAGCACACGGAAGTAAAAAGGGCCCTGCGGTAGGGTCAGTGAGCAGGTTTGCCATGTGCCGAGGCCCCCTTTTACCGCTGCTGGTGACAGGCTTTGTTTCTTTTAAAAAAGGAAATGATCATGTGGTACGTTAAACATTTGCAATGCAGCCACATCACCTATTTTGGAGGCGGTAGGGTCTCCGGCAGTAGCCCAACAGTAACCACTGCCCGATTTCTGCTGGGCACACCTCCAGCACTGGAAAATACAAAAGTATTTTCTAGCACTCTAATTGCCGAATGCCGGAAGGCAGAACTACCCATGGTCTCCTGAGCGAGCTCAGTGGTAGGGCTGATTTAGCACGCGTCAGTACAGCTACTGCTGCTTCATAATAGGGCCCTGTATGAGGAGATATATTTCATCTACTTGCAATTGAAAAAGTATGCCTATTATTTTTTTGAAGAAAAAAATAATTTCCCCAGTAGAATAGAATCCATGACAACAGTTTAAGGGGTCCTTTTACTAAGATGTGCCAAAAAATGGCCTGTGCTGGTGTAGATGTGCATATTAGACACACGCAGGTACATTTTTCGGCGCACCTGCAATAAAGGCTTTTTTGGCTGAAAATGGACGTGCGACAAAATAAAATTTGGCGCATGTCCATTTTGGGCCTCAGACCCAACCGCTATCCATTGACCTAGCAGTAAAGTCTCACGCGTTAACCGGGTGGTAATGGTCTACGTGCCTACAATACCAATCACCGCCTGGTAGTTCAAAATTTATGCACATAGAACGCACGTACATGCCTACGTGGCTTAGTAAAAGGGCCTCTAAAATTGTATCAACTGCAAGCGCAGCTAGGATTAACTGCAGTTTTGCTATAGAAGTGCAATATGAGAGCATACAATAGTGATCAAATTTTTCAGTGCCTGTACTTTATCCAGATTTAATTATAGGGGTTTCTTTTCATGGTTTTGCTGGTTCTCCAGATCATTCTCTGAACTAACTGGAGCAGAAAATTGCATGTAACTCAGCTGCAGTAGTTAATAAGAAAAATATGTATATTTTCTCTTAAATTTGAAGTACTATATATGCTGATTATTGATTTGCAATATATATATATATATATATATATATATATATATATATATATATATATATACAGTGCACTCCATTTAAGTGCAAGTCGGATAAGCGCATGCTCTGTTTAATTGCATGCCGTACTTCAGTCCCCTTTTTGGCGCAATCAATTTCTATGGGGACAAACTTCGGTTTAGCGCACCACTGATAAGTGCAAGATTGGCTTATATGCATGGTTTAAGACCGCTCCTCTGCAGGAAAGACTCCAGATAAGCACACGCACGGAATATGGAAGCCGATTGGCACGTGACAAAGGGGCGATAAATTTGAAATCTCGTTGGTTAACTGCCACAGGCAAATAAGTGAAAGAAAGTTGTTAGAGTGTACACTGGAGTCGTCGTCGTCATCGCGGCGGAACTGTAAGACTTTAACACTGGCTGAACGAATAGAAGTTCTTAAAAAAATTAGAAAACAAACAAAGTCAATCATCTATTGCTAAAGAATATGGTGTTAATCCCAGTCAAATTTCACGTATCTTGAAACAGAAAGATCAGCTTCTGGAAGACTGGCAAAACAATACAAATCCACACAGGAAATGTAAATGGGCTGGAAAAGCTGAGGATGTAGAAGATGCTCTTCTTCGGTGGTTTTCTCAAGTCAGGAGCAGACAGTTTCCTGTCAGTGGTCCACTGCTTATGGAGAAAGCTAATCAGCTAGCTGAAAGTCTTTTACTAACTGAATTCAAAGCCACTGTTGGATGATTGGAAAGATGGAAGGAAAGGAACAATATAAAATTCAAGAAACAGCATGGTGAGAAACAAGACGCTGATGACCTTGGTGCTCAAAATTGGGTTGTTTCAGTTCTTCCTACCATCTTGAACGAGTTTGCACCTCGTGACATTTTCAATGCTGACGAAAACAGTCTCTACTTGCGAGCGATTCCTGATGGAACACTTGCATTCAAACAAGCCAAAATTACAGGAAGTAAAACATCGAAGGACCGACTGACAATCCTCCTTTGCTGGATGGGAGTGAGAAGTTAGAACCACTCGTCACTAGAAAGAGCAAACAGCCCCATTGCTTCAAGAATGTTAAGTGACTTCCTGTGTCATACAAGGTTAATGCAAATTCATGGATGACTGGGGAAATTTGGAAGCAGTGGCTAAAGAAAATAGACACTAGAATGCGGGCACAAAAGCGTCAGATTTTGTTGCTTTGTGATAATTGTGCTGCACACAGTGATGATGTCAGGCTGTCAAACGTCAAGGTGGTCTTCCTGCCACCAAACACTGCCTCTCTGATCCAACCTATGGATCAGGACATAATAGCCAATTTCAAAAAACATTATCGCGCTTTTGTGCTACGTCGTCTGATGAGCGTTATGGATAAACGTGCTGCTGAACTGGCTCGTAATCTATCCCTGTTGGATTCCCTACATATGCAGAAAGAAGCCTGGAATCATGTTACACAGGCAACCATTGTGAACTGCTACAAGCGGGCAAGCTTTGTTAAGGATGTGGAAAAAGAACGAAACAGATGCCGCTGTTGTAAGTGTGTCAGATGAACAGGCTATTGACATCCCAGCCGGTGTTCCTGAAGAGGAGTTTCATCACTACGTAGCTATTGATTACGATCTACAAACAGCTGATGACAGCACTGATGTCGAGATATGCGCCTACACGCAGGCAACGGCTGATGATGAAACAGATGATGAAATGAGCAGCAAGGCACATGCTGACAAAATTCAACAACCTTCTGTCACTTTTGCAAGCAAGTAATATTATGGGAACCTTGTTCTCTCCCTACTATTAGTGGGGAAAAGCAGCTTATTATTCATAGGGGTCCTTTTACTAAGGTGCCCCGAAAAGTGGCCTGCGCTGGGCTAGATGCGTGTATTGGACGCATGCAGGTACATTTTTCAGTGCACCTGCAAAAAAGGCCTTTTTGGCGGGGGGGGGGGGGGGCAAAAATGGACATGCGGCAAAGTAAAAATCGGTGCACGTCTATTTTGGACCTGAGACCTTACTGCTACCCATTGACTTAGCAGTAAGGTCTCACACATTAACTGGGTGGTAATCGTCAGCACACATGCAATGCTGATTACTGCCCAGTTATCACCGTGTGCCGGAAATTTCTGTTGCACATAAAAAATTTAATTACCGCCCATGCCACGCAGTAGCTGGGTGGTAGTTCCAAATTGGCACGGGTTCGGCATGTGTAGGCGCCTACGCGGCTTAGTAAAAGGGCCCCATAGTGTTTAGAGCAAATGCACAATTTATCTTTGTAAAGCATAAACATATAAACATTTTTCACAATGGTTCATTCATTTGATATTAGCTTATTTATTTGAAATTTGTTCTTTTTTCTTGCAATGAAGATTATCTGTGTCTCTCTTTGTATTTTATATTTTATGTTTGTATCTGCTTTAATGTTAACAATAGGAAGTTTAACCCTTTGATGACTAGTCTAGGAATACGTATTGAATAAAGAATCCTTAGGTATGTCTCTTTTTAAATTCATTTTATTATATATATATATATATATATATATATATATATATATATATATATATATATATATATATATATATATATGTGTGTGTGTGTGTGTGTGTGTGTGTGTGTGTGTGTGTGTGTGTGTTCATGGACGATTGTATATTTATTTCTTTTTAATGTGTATGACTTTAGACCCCTGATGCAGGCCAAGAAGGCCAAAACACAAGTCGTGTTGGGTCGTCATCACTATTTTGGAAGAATTTTCAAGAAACTTTATTTTGAACACCATCTGTGAGAGGTTGCATTGCTCTATTTTTTCTCGTTTGGTGCCTCCCTTCCAGTAGAGCATTTTTGCCTTCTGTTTGTGACCGTGCTGTTGTACTCAACATAGTTAATTTCTACCACTTTGATCATAGATGATTATCCAGTAGCATTAACATGAGCCCAGGTCAGACCACTCTGAAAAAAAGGAGAAATAGATCTGGGACAATTAATAAGCTATCATCTTGTTTTGAATCTACCATAAGAGTTGAGATTATTGAAACCTGTGGGGCCCTTTTACTAAGCTGCGTAAGCGTTTACACGTGCCCAACATGTGCCAAAATGGAGTTGCCGCCCGACTACCATGTGGATCTTGTGGTAATTTCATTTTTGGTGCATGTCTGATACGCGCATCTGAAAAATAATTTTTGGACATGCGTATTGGGCACGCGCCAAGTGGCATTTGATGCGCGTAGGTCACTACCGCCTGGCTAGCGGTAAGGTTTCAGACTCAAAATGGATGCACGACAATTTTCATTTTGCCACATGTCCATTTTTGGCAAAAATACAAAAAAGGTATTTTTTACAGGTGTGCTGAAAAATTATTCTGTACACGCCCAAAACACACGTCTACACTACCGCAGGCCATTTTTCAGAGCACCTTTGTAAAAGGGCCTCTGTGTGATGAAGTAATTACAAGATCATTTGGAATTATTGAATGACCTGGGAGGTATACACTCTGGGTACTGTGTAGGTTTTGTCATGGAGACAGTTTTGCTGGCTTGATAGATGGCAAGTGCCAATGATGGATAGGGGGACACTGAATTTTTTGGAATAGGAATGTAGAGAAGCCAAAAATCAAAAGTTTTCATATATCCCAGGATTTTTCAGATTTTAGGATTTTTTTGTAGTTCATTTCACACACTCATATTAATTAAACATTTTTAGTGCATGCTATATCTTAATCACACTGATTAACAACGCATGTTAATTCTTAGGTTAGTCTGTGTTAAATCAATTTAGCATACTAAGTACATAAGTAGTGCCATACTGGGAAAGACCAAAGGGGTAAATAATCAGCATGGATTAAGCGGACAGGAGAGGTTCCTATCATTTGAACCACACTGAGTGAGCTGGTCACCATTACTGAGCAGTACATTTAATACTGGTGCTGACTGCCATATCACTGCCCAGGTAGTGTTTGGGTGGCCCAGTGGTGGAATCAAAGAAACACAGGGGGTCTTTTTACAAAGCCACACTAAAAAGTGGCTGGCGCTGCTGTCAGCACATGGGTTTCCCTCACACTGTGGCCACTTTTAGGGGCCCTTTTACTAAGCTGTGTAAGCGTCTACATGTGCCAAATGTGCGCCAAAATGGAATTTACCGCCTGGATGCCACATGGCTCTTGCGGTAATTTCATTTTTGGCACACATCCGAAAAATAATTTTTATTTTCGGATGCACATATTGGACACGCACCAAGTGGCATTTGATGCGCGTAGGTCAGCACCGCCTGGTTACCGCATGAGACTTTACCACTAGGTCAATGGCTGGTGGTAAGGTCTCAGACCCAAAATAGACACACGGCAATTTTCATTTTGCCACACATCCATTTTTGGCAAAAATTTAAAAAGGCATTTTTTACAGGTGCGCTGAAAAATGATTCTGTGTGCGCCCAAAACACATCTACACTATTGCAGGCCTTTTTTAAGCATGCCTTTTTTTAAAAGGGCCCCTTAGTGTGCAAGTAAAATGTCTGCATTTGGTTTTTTTTTTAATGGCCACATGCCGATTTCCGCATTAGCATGTGGCCATTACTGCTGGGAGCCCTTACTGCCACCTATTTAGGAGACAGTAAGGGCTCCAACACTACTCCCATGCTAATTGGGTAACAAATGGTAATTAGCACAGGCATGCCTACTCTCCACCCCAGACACACCCCCCACAGCAAAAAATAAAAAAATATTTTTTACCATGAGAGTAGCACATTCTTATATAAGTACATAAGTTTTGCCATACTGGGAAAAGACCAAAGGCCCATCAAGCCCAGCATCCTGTCCCCGACAGCGGCCAATCCAGGTCAAGGGCACCTGGCAAGCTTCCCAAACGTACAAACATTCTATACATGTTAGTCCCGAAATTGTGGATTTTTCCCAAGTCCATTTAGTAGCGGTCTATGGACTTGTCCTTTAGGAAACCATCCAAACCCTTTTTAAACTCTGCCAAGCTAACCGCGTTCGCCATGTTCTCCGTGGTCAACCTATTGCGGGATGCCTCAACGCATACCACAGTAGTGCCCTTTTACCACATAGTAGGCCCGCTTTAGGCCTACTGCACCTCAGTAAAAGGGCACCATAGGCAGTTGTATGGGTACCAGTCATATTCAGTGCTGGTGTCTGAATAGCTAACTGGGAAGATAGGACTGCACAAGAGGTTACCCTGTCTTTGCTCACTTAGCCATGCATATCGGCCAGCATCTGCATAACTTCTGGGGTGCTGCCTGATTCTGGATATTCAATGTTGGTGCCCATACAGGGCCTGGCATTGAATATTTGGATTTAAATCTGCCCACAAATGTCAGTGGCTTAAGAAAAAAAGGTGATTGCTGTGGGCTGAATATTGGCCCAATGGAATTCATATTAACAAATGCACATTCGTATTCTGGTTCTGATTGATCTATCAGTCATTTTTAATTCCGTGAATCATGAGCTGCTGTTGACTGTCTTAGTAGAGGGGTTCATGCATTGAGGGAATGCTTGATTTCATGCGTTTTTGGTGGACAGATCATACATAATTGGGCAGCATGGCTGTCAATTCAGTGCATTACACTTGGAACAAGGAGTGGCACAGGGTTTCTCTTTCCCTCCTATATTGTTTAATATTTATGTTCTCTCCATGGCAGATAGTAAAGCGGTTTGAAACCCTATATTTATGTAGATGCTATCCAGACTTGTGCTCCATTTAAGCAGGGCATGTCTAAGGTTTGAGGTTAACTCGAGGATGGTTTTCAATCCCTGAAATGCTGGATGCAATTCAATTACAGATGAATGTAGACAAGATTGAGATTTTCCCAAAGTCATTATATTTAATATGTCTTAAGCTTAATGGTGTCGGCATTCCCTTATTCTCAAACAACCTTAGCCCAGGAGTCATCATAGATGCGTCATTATCTATGGAGCCTCAGATTGCAGCAGTTTCCAAAAGAGCCTGGTTGACACTAAGATTGGTTCATCAGTTACACCCCTGTTTGGATCTACAACATTTTAGAACTGCAATGCAGCATCCCTGACTATGGCAGTGCGGTCTGTGAGGGTTGTCTAATAAATCTGTGAATTAGCAAAATAGCATTCAGAGTTTAACAGCCATGGAGTTACATGGAGTATTTTAGAGAATACGCCTAGGCATATTTTTTTCTGCATGGATTTTTCAGGTGATATATATAGAATCTAGCTCTTAGTGTGCACTAAATAGTAAGACACCCATAGGAATATAATGGGCATCTTATCATTTAGCGCACCTTAATAAAATGACCTCTTAATATTAATAAACTGTAATCAGTACATCTGTATTATCATGAGCTAACTGATTAGTGAGTGATTAGCATTTTAGCCCTTATGATCTACAAAATAGGTGTCAGTAAGGGCTCACACGCTAATTTTTGTTAATGGCCAGTCATTAACAGCAACATTAGCGCATGGCCATTAATTCAGAAAAGGAAAAAATGGCCATTTTCTGGCTACACTAAAAATAGCTGTAAAGTGCAGGAAAGGCCTGCGTAAGGGCATGCTAAGGCTTGCTTACGAGAGGCAGAGATTTAACACTTACAGCAGCATCTGTTAAAGGACTTTCTCAACAGCAATCTTTTGTGCCATTGCCCAAGAAACATTTGATATTGGAGATTGTGATATATATTCATGTAGAAAAGACTCCTGAGGCAGGCCAGTGGCCAAAACACGGTACTGTGTCAAGTCTTTTGACCAATAACGATTCTTTAAGACCTACGATTATTGTCCTGGTCTCTTGAGTTAATGGTCTACTTCCCACTACTTTTCTACTTCTAAGGCTTCTTTTAGCACAGCTTTGTAAAAGGACTCCTTTAGCAGCACTTAATCCTCTGTTTCTATAAAAGTTGCCAAAAATTGTGCGCACAAATTTGAGTGCACATCCAATTTGTGCATGCAATTTAATTGAATAACATGCCGATTAGTGCCAATAATTGTTTTTTTAACAAGCAATTATTGGCACTAATTAGAATTAATTGGGATTTATATGCATAAATTGCATGCGACCCAAAAAAGGGGACTCAGAAATGGGAGGGTCATGGGCATTTCGGGACAGATTAAGGACATGGCTTTCAATTACATGCATAATTATATAATATGGGGGCTACGCATGTAAATTTAGGCATGGGCATTTGCACCACATTTTCCTTGGTGCAAATGGCGGTGTCTAAATTTATGCACGACCCCTGCATAGAAGTGCTATTCTATAAATGGCACCAACTTTTAAGTGTGGTCTATAGAATAGCTCTTTTTTGGCGTGGATTTTTTTGACACCATAAATAGAATTCACCTCTAAGGGCATCTACGCCAACTGCATAAGTGAAAGCTACAGAAGTACTGGGTACTAATTGAAGTATGCAATCCCTGCCCATTCTCCGCTCATAATCTGCCCATTTTCCAAATCCTAAATTCTATAAATGGCACCTAAAAAATTGGCACCTAAAAAACCCCACGCTTAACGCTATTCTATAAACCCTGTCTAAAGTTAGGCTAAATCCAAATTAGTTATGTACTCCTTAAATTATAAGAATAGATGTATGCATCATTTATTGTCGCAAATATATTAATTACTGTTATGCTTCTACCCTATTTATATTTGTTCATACAAACTTACATCTATCTACATTATATCATTCACCACAAAGCTATAACACCTATGCTAACTAAGAAGTTAGGAATGTGACTATTAATAATCTTATGTCTGCCACATTCTGTATAGTTCAAATCTTTGTCATTTCTGTAAATACTCTGTTCTGATGTAAATATTCCTTGTGGAGCTAGAAAGGAAAGAGCAAAAGAAAAGTCCCGTTGTGCTGTGTTATATCTGTCCACATCTCTCCTTTATAATCCAAACCTGATGAAATTCGATACTTGAATTGTGAAAAATTTCCTGTGTATTCATCAAATAACTGTCTCGCATTCTTTTCTAATTTCTAATAAATTGAAATGTGTCAATTAACATCAATAATTGTTGATGCCTCATTAGCTCATTAATTTGTGTGCAGATCTGCCCTCTGTGCCGAAATTTGGGGGTAATAGCTTAACACACTTTAGTATAAAGGCCTCATTAAGATTTTGTTTATTTTAAATGGTGACTAAGCTATTTGGAAATGTAGAATCATTTTGACTGTTCATATCACCAAGTTCCTCTCTACAAAAGATCAATAGTCATGTGCTAGCAGGCTCACAAAACAGAAATAGGGAATCATATTTTAAAAATGAATTCAGAGGTTATTTTAAATAAAGTATGATTATTTACATATGATGCAGGTATTATGGACTTTGGGGTCCTTTTACTAAGGTGTGATGAAAAATGGCCTGTGGTAGTATAGACATGTTTTAGGCGCACGCAGATCTATTTTTCAGCGAGCCTGCAAAAAAATACCTTTTTAAATTTTTTGCCAAAAATGGAAGTGCGGCAAAATCAAAATTGGCATGCATTCATTTTGGGTCTGAGGCCTTACCACCAGCCATTGACCTAGCGGTAAAGTCTCATGCGCTAACTGGGCGGTAATGACCTACGCGCGTTAAATGTCACTTAGCATGTGTCCAATACGCGCATCCGAAAATAAAAAGTATTTTTCAGACGTGCAGCAAAAATGAAATTACTGCAAGTAGCTGGACGATAATTCCATTTTGGCACATGTTGGGTACGCGTAGACGCTTATGCAGCTTAGTAAAAGGGTCCCTTAATTTCTATTTTGTGCTTTATGATTTTATTTTTTGGTCTCTGATAGAAAGCTACATTCCTAAATACAACCAATAGATTAAGTGCTGTAAAAATGTCTGCTCGGTAAAGTAAATGCCCTCTAGGTTAGCAAATGTATTCCAATATCTCCTGCTGCATGAAAATTATCCCCTTTCCGAAAATGGCAAATTTAAATATGCAACGGTCTATTACTTTATTAGTTGTGCATGATTTTATAAATAATTGATTTCACAGTAATTAAATAAAACATTTCTGATTAAACACAATTTCCTTCCACTGTATGATAGAAAGCAGAACCTATTTGTCAGTAGATTTCACTAATTTAGTTTTGGATTATTGAGCCTTTTATTATTTATCACTTCAATTTTAATTTAGTATAAGATGACCTACCTCCTTATATAGAAAAATTCTCAATGTCTTTGTTCTCTTATGAAAAATGCATCTTTCTTTTTCTATAACCTTCTTTGCTTTCCTGTACTCTTCTTGTCTTTGCCATTTGGTAAAGGGTTGACTCCTAGTGGACATGGGTTCAAATTACATTAGTGCTCCTTGTGATCTTGAGAAGTCACTTAACCCTCTATTGCCTTAAGTGCAAGATTGTAAGCCCCCCAGGGACAAGCCAATACCTACTGTACTTGAATAATCTCACCTTCAACTGCTACTGAAAAGGCATGAGCTAAATGAAAATCTCTCTGCTCCCATATCCATGTGTCTCAGCAATTCTTATTACCAACAAATGACAGTTCAACGACAGATAATAACAGATTTGTTGTTGTTGTTTTTTGTTTAAGTAGTGAGGATTTCAGAGATGGATGTATCTTGTACACTACAGACTCAATATCTGAGTTGTAAAAAACTATGGGCCTCGTGTACTAACCTGTGAAAACTGTCATAGGTTAGTCTCATTTTAGTGAAATTTAACAGTAGGATGCAAATAAGCCCCTGGGTCATCTGCATCTGTAAGTAAATGTCACAATAAAGTTTTTGTGTATTTCGTTTGAGAACTTCATGCAATCCTGACTATGGCAACATACAAATTATCTTTAAAAATATGTCCTCTTTGTGTGGTTGTGGCACAAGTTTTAAAGGGGGCTATTGGGTTCAGTAATTCAGGCCTGTTGGCCCCTCTGGGAGGTCTACAACTCCTATTTCTAGCTGTTCTCTCAACATTCTCCTAAGAAACAAGATGGCAAGCGATCAAGGAGATCAATCAGTGATATGGTTCAAGACTTTATTTTCAGAAATTTGCCCGACACGGACTGTGTTTCGTCCACAAGGGCTGCGTCAGGGGCTAATAGTCCAAACAGGACATGAGATTGAAACGTAAAAAAACCAGCAGGGTGCTTTCCTCAATCAAGGTGAGGACATCAGCTCAATAGACAGGGTAAGTCCGGTCGCATCTTTCAGCTGCTGGAAAAAAAAACAGCAGCTGAGAGATGTGACCGCACTTACCCTGTGTATTGAGCTGATGTCCTCACCTTGATTGAGGAAAGCACCCTGCTGGTTTTTTTACGTTTCAATCTCATGTCCTGTTTGGACTATTAGCCCCTGACGCAGCCCTTGTGGGAGAAACACAGTCCGTGTCGGGTGAATTTCTGAAAATAAAGTTTTGAACCATATCACTGATTGATCTGCTTTGTTTGTCTCTCAACATTCTCTCCAGTCCTGATATCGGGCATTAATGATAAAAAAATAACCATCCAAAGAAGTCCTGGCTCTTTAAGTTTTGCCTCCCTCATACAGCTAAAGGTCAGAGCTATCCCTCTGGACAATACAGCTCTGCATGGCCTCCAGGGGATGCTGAGCCCAGAACTCATCCCCTCTCACTCTGGAGCTGGAGGTATCATCGTGGAGCATGGCATTGCCTGACCCCTAGCGGAGGGGCAGGAGAGAGTGAACCTTGGGTCTCTTACATGGCACCCAGAAGCCCCTTAAATTTGTGATTCCCAAAACTAAGAGTATCTCCTGAGGTGTAGTTAATTATTTGTAAAAACAGATTGATGAAATCTTTTTCACACACTTGTCCTTATACATTTTTTTGGAATTAGTGAGTTATTTTGCATGAATTTGCATCACAGCTGCTCATTAATGCTAAATTTAAATCAATTCTCACGTGAAGCAGGCTTTGTTTGAATTTTTATGAATGCAAAATGTAGTTTTGTGAAGTGACCAACTTCACATGAAAAGCAGTGTAAAATGTCTGAAATATGACACATTTATGTATTTCCTGGTATGTGGGTTATTTTTCACATGACATCTACATTTTAGACGTTACTTGACATTTTAGTACTTTGGTCTTCACTCCCACTCCTTGAGGGCTGGCAATGGGTAAGAATTTCAGAGTATCTCTGATGAATATGTATGACTGAGATTTGGACAACTAGTACCTCTATTGTGTGCAAAATCCTTCAGGCATATTTATTAGATATATCCTGAAAACATGATCCATTGTTGATCCTTGAGGACTAGGAGTGAAGACAAGAATTCAGTATATGAGGCTATATGAAGGCAATTCTGTAAGTGGGTACCTCCATCTAAGTGCCTGGATGCTGCGTGGTAAAGTCCTATTCTATAACAACATTTGCATGGCAACTCCACCCGTGTATATGCCCTCTTTGTATTTATGCACTACCCCTGATTCTATAAACGGAGACTAAAGTTGTGCACGCAAATCTGCATGTGTAACTAATTTGTGCATGCTATTTAATTGTTTAACAAGCTAATCAACGCCAATCATTGGCCACAAACAAGCAATTACTGGCACTAATTGGCACTAATTAGAATTTACGCGCACAACTTTCTAAGTGTATTCTATAAAGTGGTGCACACAAATTCTAATGTGTAGATCATAAAAGGGGGTGTTGTCTTGGGAGGGCCATGGGAGTTCCTGAAAATTACGTGCACTGTTACAGAATATGCCCGATCTCTGCCTAAATAAGACGTGGGCATGCAATGGGACTTTCACCTCTGACCCATCTCACCCTTCCGACAACAAGAAGTTGCATCAGAAGGGCGGGATGGGTCAGAGGGGAAAGGCCCTCTGTGTACTGGTGGCAGCCAATGACTAAGGCTGCCGCCAGTGCTGCAGCATCGAAGACTTCAGAAAAGGTACCAGTAACAAATAGCATATGGGCAGGGTTGGGAGTGGGGGAAGACACCGGACCGTGCAGGGAGGGAGGGAGAGGGGAGAGAAGTCAACCTAAACTCACTTTGGGGCCATTTTACTAAGTCACACCTATAAGTGGCCTGCGCCAGTGTAGGCGCATGTTTTGGACACGCATGGGTCCATTTGCTCAGCACATCTGAAAAATGGCATTTGTTTTGTTCCAGAAAATGGATGTGCGGCAAAATTAAAACCAGCGAGCGTCCATTTCTCGGCTGAGACCTTACTGCCACCTATTGACTTAGTGTTAAGGTCTCACATGCTAACCAGGCAGTAAGCGGCCAGCACGCGTAAAGCCATGCGGGTAAGCGCCATGCGGTAGAAAATAGAAAATATTTTCTACTGTGTGTTTATTTTAAGCATATGCTAAAAACGCTAGCGCACCTTTTTAAAAGGCTCACTTAATTGTTAAATTAAGTGCCAGTTGGCCTTAAGTACCAATAATACCCTTAAGTTGTGTTAACGGGTGCTAGTTGTCACTATTTTATAGCTACATGCGTAACTGCACTTAGGCGCTGTTCTAAAAGAGCACCTAAATGCGCATGGGTCAGGGGCGTGGCTTGCAGTTGCATGCATAAGTTACAGAATTCTATGAATTATGCATGCAATTGCCAACTTTAGGCATGAGCATTTCTACCAACCTTTGACATGGCGTAAGTGCTTGCCTTGCACCTAAAGATAGGCGCACACATCCCAATTTATGCTATGTTCTATTTCACATGCAATTCCCATTACAGAATTGGTGCTTAGCGTTCATATTTTTTGCACCTAAGTTTTGGCACCATATGTTGAATCTTATCTCTATTTCTTTTGGGGGTAAGTAAAATTGCTTTCTTTTTGCCACTAGCACTTTCAATTGAGTACAATAATCACACACTGAACATTTTAGAATTTAAAAACTACAGGTCTGGCACCACCTGTATAGTAGATGGAAAATTTTTAGCTGATGAAAAGGCAAAAAGTTTAACAGATGAGAGCACATCTTTCTACTAGTCATACCAAGAACAGAAATCTGCCCTTGGAGATATAATATTATCTATATTTAGCGCCATTTATATCTGTCAGAGTTGTTTTCAGAGATGAATGGGATGAAAAAAAAATCTATTCACAACTGAATAATATTCTACTGAACCAGTGTAAATGACTATAGCTGACAGGGTATCAAATATCTTTTCAAAAGCTTAACAGCCAAAATGCAAGGTCAAAGGCTTTGACTGTTTGTAAGCAGACACTCTGACAGCATATTTATGTCATGACCACCTTCCCTTCTTGTCTTTCTCCCTCTCTTTCTATCATTTTTCTCCCCCTCCCCTAACTAGTCATCCCTAAAACCCCTCTATTCATATGTTTGTTCAACACATGACTGAATTTAGAGGCCCTTTTACAAAGCACATTAGTGTGCCTAACGCAGCAAAAAATAGAGTCTGGTGGTGGTTTTGGAGTATGCACACGTCCTCTGTAGGCTATGACCTTTAATTGCAGCCTGTCGGCTAAACACTCTCCAAGTTTGCTTCTTTTATTTTCAACCCCAAATCTGTTTTTGTAATAATATAATCCAACACCCATTTCTTTCTGCCTATTTTCTCTTCCTCCAAAAGCCAAACAGATCTCCCTGGGGGTCACCTTAACTGCTCTCTTTCATTATCAGGGTGAGGCATTTGTCCTGCAACCAAAAAATGCTTCCGCTACCCATATCTGCCTCTTTTAAAATACTATGATCCTTAACCTTTAGCAGTTATAATCATTTTAGATATACAAATGATCACAGTGATCCCTTTTACCTCATTAAGTTCAATAATTTGCATATTGTTGTGACCCTTCCCCACTAAGGTACTGGAATGTAGTGTAACACCTTCCCTACCTATCAAGGAACTAACCCAACTGCCAGATTGCCTTCAGCAAAACAAATCCTGTCTCATTCAAAACCTCTATCCAGAGGGGTTTCATCTCTACAAGGTGTGGATATCTATATCTATGTGTAAATCATGGTTTTCTGAAATTGGTATTTACATGTGTATATGATAAACGTATGTAAAAGCTACTATTTACACGTGGATATGTTCCTACAATAATGACCTTTGTATTTCATTTCCTATCATTTAAAAAAAATGCATTAAATTTCATTTATTTAAAAATGTGCAACCCCTCCTACCATATTACAAATAAAAAGCTCCTGAAATTCTCTGCCTTGCTCCACCTTATTTCTTACCCTATTGGGGGTTGAAGTGATTTTCATTTGCTTCTGACTGGTCAGTTTTATAATCCACAATGCTACCTGTCAACCAGTTACCTGCACTATTTTGGAATATGGCACTGGCTGGGAAGAAGCCATTGTGGATTTTTCCCTACCCTCTCCTTGACTCAGTAAGCAATATATGTGAAGAGGGGGTATCTGGAGCAGTAGGATAAGTAGAGAAAGTGGGCTTATCTTTTGGTTTAATGTGTGCTGTTGATAAGTGCAGACTAAAACATACAAAAAAAAAAGTAAAATGCAAATTGAACCCTCTTCTGTGAAACATAAGAAAAATAAGTTAAAATGTGCACATGTTAAGGGTTTGCACAAAATGTTTTGCATGTGCAAATAAAGCTATGCATAAGAATGGAAGAGACATAAGGACAACCCCCAACCACACGCACTTTTGATGGATGCAAAACATGATTCCCCTGCATATCCCTAATACCATAGACTTTTGCCTAAATAGGATCATAGTGCACTTTACTGTTTGAATAGTTTAGATGCTAGTTCTACCATGCCAATCTGAGCAATTTGCAGTTAAATCAGGGGAAATTTCATATTTCTCACATACTTTGGGAAAATCATTGAAGTACCTCAATTCCCGCCATCCTCCACTGACAGATCTGGGTTAAATATAACAAACAAACAAAAATCCTTTCTGGATTTCTAAACCATCTGAAAACAGTTCAACAAACGCCTCCTTCATACTTTTGAAATAGTTGAAGCAGATTTTCTGATCATTTTTGGAGGTTTTTCACATTTTTTTTTTTCTTAAGCAATTGCTGGGCAACCAATTTGATAAAACTGAAATTTTTGTACAGCTTTGGTACATTGGTCAATTTATTTGTGAATTATGGTGATTATCAGGCTTGTTTTCGAAAGGGATCGCCGGCGATCTTCCGACACAAATCGGGAGATCGCCGGCGATCTCTCAATCCCGGCCAAATTGGTATTATCGAAAGC
The DNA here is from genome assembly GCF_901765095.1 of Microcaecilia unicolor. Taxonomy (NCBI): domain Eukaryota; kingdom Metazoa; phylum Chordata; class Amphibia; order Gymnophiona; family Siphonopidae; genus Microcaecilia; species Microcaecilia unicolor. Next base: position 272,527,627 of record NC_044037.1, on the reverse strand, counting down.
TGATTTTGGCCAGCCCCAATTGCTTGTTCGTTGCGGCGCCGGCCAACCTTCAAGGGGGCGTGTTGGTAGGGTAGCGAAGGCGGGAAGGGGCGGGGTGGGGTTACGAGATGGCTGGCTTCACCTTAGTATTTAAAAAAAAAAGGCCGGCTCGAACGAGCATTTCGCCGGCCGCACTTAGTCCATGTATTTTAGGATCAAGTCCCAAAAAAGAGCCCCAACTGAACAGATGACCACCGGAGGGAAGCGGGGATCACCTCCCCTTACTCCCCCAGTGGTCACCAATTCTCTCCCACACACAATTAAAACATTTGTTGCCAGCCCGTATGCCAGCCTCAAATGTCATACCCAGCTCCCTGACAGCAGTATGCAGGTCCCTGGAGCAGTTTTAGTGGGTTACACTTGTGGTGGTTAATGTTGAGCCCTCCAAACCCCCAAAACCCACTGTACCCACATGTAGGTGCCCCCCTTCACCCCTTAGGGCTATGGTAATGGTGTAGACTTGTGGGTTTTGGGGGGGGGGATTTGGGGGGCTCAGCACATAAGGGAAGGGTGCTATGCACCTGGAAGCTAATTTTGTTTTTTTTAAGATTTTTTGTGCCCCCTAGGGTGCCTGGTTGGTGTCCTGGCATGTCAGGGGGGCCAGTGTACTACAAATGCTGGCTCCTCCCATGGCCAAATGCCTTGCATTTCGCCGGCTTTGAGATGGCCGAGTCCGGTTTCCATTATGGCTGAAAATCGGAGCCGGCCATCTCATATAAACCCGGTGATCCTGTTCCAAACCCAACGAGCGATTTGGCCGGTGCCAAGCATATTTCGAAAAATACGCTTGGCTCCGCCCGCTTACATCACCGGCCCCGAAGATGGCCGGCCATCGATTTCGCCGGCACCGTTCGATTATGCCCCTCTATGTCTCTTTTATTCAATGTACTGTTTTATACTGTAAATCGCTTAGGTTTAAGCATGTAAAAAAGTTTTTTAAATAAATAAATATGTACCACATGTCAGTTAGCCAGTATTAAAATAGTATCAAACTCCCTAGAGTTATCATATCAGGTCAACTCATATTATTTACCCAGTAGAGACAGATAAGAAAAACTAAACTCTACTTTGTACAGTAATGGATTTTTAAGCTTTGGGAACATCATCTTCTCCAGGCCTGTGATTACATTAAGTTCTAAATCTCCTTAAGGTAGGTAGCTAATACCAGCAGTACTCATTTCAAAGTCACTACATTTTAGTATACCCAAAAGAAACATGTGTCAGTCATTTTCTCTGCTTTCTGGAAAGTGTAAGTAAAATCTGATTGCTATTAAAAAAGTGCCTTTATCCACTGGAGTCCCAGTGATGTCTTCGAAATTACAGTGACAGTTTAAATGACTTGAATTTTTTCATCATTTTAATAACTGCATTTTGGATTTAATTACTCACCTTTTCAAAATCCAAGCCTAAAATAAGCTACAATTTAGGCACTGTAGTTATTTTACAAGCCCTGAAGGCTCACAATGGAAGCCATGTCTGAAGTAATGAAAGGTGAAGTGACTTGGTCAAGGTCTTCAAGAAATTCAGTAGAAGTTGAACCCTGGCTTCTCTAATTAACAGTATGCTGTTCTAAACAATAACTATTTCTCCAACAACATGGTGTCTGGACATGCGAAAGGCAATTCCTTAAGGGGTCCTTTTACTAAGCTGTGGGAAAAAGGGCCCCGTGGTACCGGCAGGGGCCATTTTTCCCGCACGCCAGGGGCCTTTTTCTGCAGCCGGTACCCCCCCCCCCCCAAAAAAAAAAAAAAACTACGCAGTGAAAGAACTCTTACTGCGTGGTCATGTGGCAGGGAGCCCTTAGCGCCATCCATTGAGATGGTGATGCCCGATTACTGCCGTGCAAGCCATTTCCAGGGTCCCCCCCCCCCCTGGAAACTTGGCAATATTCAGTGGCATGGGACACCATAATTTTTTTTTTTAACAATGTTCTTCTAGCTGACGGGGCCTAGCTAGGTAAGGAACACCATAGGGAGAGAGCTTTGAGGAGAGATAGGTATGTTGAACTGGAAGGTGAGAGTGGAATGAAGAGAAAAGATAACATTTTTGACTGGAAGGAGCATCCTTCAGGTAGGTCTGCGGGGACTACAGTGTAATCATGGGGGGGGGGGGGGCTCGAGAAGAGGGTGGATGCACTAGAGGTCTTTGGAGGAGAGAATCTTCTATGTGAAGGCTTGTTGGAGGGGGATGGATCCACTGGGAGTTCTTCTGTACGGCTTTAAGGGGGGGGGATGCACTTGGGGGGTCTTTAGGAAGGATTTGAGATGGGGATGGATTATCTGGAGAAACATGGGGAGGGGGCAGGGGATGCATGCTGGGGAAGTCACACAGGGCATAATTATAGCTTGCTATAGACCTGATTGAGAGAATGCAAGCGGCATTACTGTGCATATTATTAAAAACCAGATATGCTGCATCATATGGATATCCTATTTTATGAGGACATTTCAATTTATTAGCAACATGCAACAGAAAGAAATTATACATCAACCTATACTGACAGTATCAGACCTCTTCTGCATTTTAAGGTGCAATTGGCTTGTCCATCACCCAGCATGTACTATTTTATGGAGTAAACAATATGACCCCCCCCCCCCCCCCCAATTTACCCTAATCTAAAATTCTGTCTCTATCTAACTTTCCCATACAAGGTTTAGAGGTTCATTCTATTCCCACAAATGCATTTGAAACTCAGGTGAAAATACCCTGACATGGAGCACATTCTGCAACTGCAGCATTTAAAGACACATCCAGTACCTTTGACTTTCGGTAGCTTGATGCTTGCATTTATCTTACTTTTTTCATAAGCAAGTCAGGCAGTAAATGCTCATTTCTGGCTTCCTCTTTAATTCATTGCAACCAGTAGCGCCAGTAAATAATGCAGGTCTGTGACCCTATTTGTCATATAACTGTCACTTACTTATGCGGTGCTCTGTTTCAGGGAAATTGGTATTTATTAGCTGAATGCATAAAAACAAGAGCTTAGCACACCCCCTGTCCCATATCTCCTACATGTGATAAAGCCATACTTTGCAAATAATTATTGTAGTGAACATAACTAAAGCTGACATCCTATGCAATCACTCAGTAGCTTAATTAGCTACAGTACGCTCGTATTTCTTCAGCAAGTACCTGAGTGACAATTACTTGCATCTTGCATTGACTGACTGCCCTAATTTACAGTACTTAAGAGAAACTTATATGTTTCCAAAGCAGATGAGAGCTGATTTTATTCTAAATGACTGGATGACATCCCAGAGAGAGGCGACGTGAGATATTTCAGTGGCTAGTTCTGGATGGATTTTATTAATGTATATATGGACCCCCATTTTAGAAGGAATACACGTGTGAGGACACAGATATCCATTTCGCGCATGGAGGCTGGTGACATTGTTCGAAAGCAGGGGCAACCATTGAGGCCAATCTGACATATGTGCATCTCCACACCCTGAAAATGAGGTGGAAAAAAACTCATAGCGGCAACAGCCATGTGTAAATATTTCAAACTGGCAGAGAGATACATGTGAATGATATCCATGCTAAATGGGAGTGGTAGCACATGTAAATCGTGACGTGGATGCCAGCACAGTGCCGATCTCACATGAAAAATAGCTGGGACCCTATAGAGGCATTTACATGCAAGTGGTGGTATTTTGTGTCTGATCCTCCAGTAGGTTACATGTGTAAGTACTTCAATGTCCACCATTTGCACATACCTTCTTGCACAACCAAGGGCACGGCACGCCTTGCCCCACAGGGTTGTGATAATGTGTTCCTGTCCTGCAGTGGTTTCTAGTGGACTTTCCCTAGACAGCACCAACATGGCAAACAGGAGGTAGGGAGACCTGCTGGTACTCCTGAGGTCACACTTTTCCATCCAGATGAGCAGAAGCTGGATGATGCTGCAGCACGGAAGGTTGGGGAATAAATCAGGATGACCCTGGCAAGGTAAGCAGAAATAATGTGTCCACTATGCACCTACAACAAGATGTGCTAGATAACCATTTAGCAGAGGGATGCCACCTATAGGGTTGCCATCTAAACATCTGGCAGCAAAAGCTGCTCTGCCTCATGCATGAGGTCCCAGCACTAAAATACACTGCCATGGTGACTCTGGGTATTGAACCCTCCAGGGTACCCACATTGTACATGAAAACCATATTGTCAGATAACAATATAAGCAAGGTATGCAAGGTATAACTCACATGGATGTGACAGCCACACCGATTCATCCATCTGGTATGGTCAGATAAGGAGGCAGGAAGATAGAAGCCTCCCTCCCTCTCCAAATACATAAGCAAAATATTAATTCACATATGCTACAATCAACAGTGTGGTATAATAAAATCATGACAACCAAAACTGGCAGTGCTGTAGTGTCTATATTGAAAAGAGGGAAAAAGCCTCAACTATTGCGGCAACAACTCAAAACATATCAGTTGCACGCAAAAAAAGTCATCATCGACTAAAAAAAACCCCGTAACTTTTTAAATGTTTTCAATCTTTATGTTATATTTAAATCTATCGATGCACTAATTGCTCTTGAATCACAATCTTTCACAGAGTACACAAGTAAACTTATCTTATATGCTCCAGCTTGCGTGTTGATTCTAACGGTCCCGTTTTGGTAATCTTCCTCAGGGAACCACACCGCAAGACATTTGTTGATAGCTAATGCTTCATGCTGGAGAATTGTTAGTTGATGAATTCTCCAGCATGAAGCATTAGCTATCAACAAATGTCTTGCGGTGTGGTTCCCTGAGGAAGATTCCCCACCAAATATTTCCTTCCAGTTGTTAGTGGTAAGAGCAGCATTCAAAACCTGGCCATCAACATGCCATAGCTCTCACTCTACCAATGACATCAACACCTGTCCTGTAATGTGCCTTGTTTTGATGAATGTCTACCTAAACCTGTTAAGAGGGTGGCAGCTGAGGAGGACATCTACTAAAAACCGGTGCACCAGTTCTACCATCAACTAACACACCACTCTTTTTCTCCAACAGTTGCCACAGATGCCAGGTGCCTATTTGACTGACTGTACATTTGTCCTTTAGATTGTAAGCTCCTTTGAGCAGGGACTGTCCTTCTATGTTAAATTGTACAGCGCTGCGTAACCCTAGTAGCGCTTTAGAAATGTCAAGTAGTAGTAGTAGTAGTAGTAGTAGTAGTAGGAGAAGAATGACAGTGAGGAGGAGAAGGATCAGGATCAGGAGGGAGACACAGAGCAGTGCTTCTTATTGGAGCAGGAGAAAGGAGGATAAAGAAGTGAAAGAAGAGATGGATAAAAATCAGCAGCCAGAGGAAAAGCAGGAGGTGATGACAGATGAAGGAATGAGGAGGAGGTGGAGGTAGAGGAGCAGCAGGAGGAGGAAAATAGAGAGGAGCAGCATAAAGAAGATAACAAATAACTGGAACAAGAATAACAAAAGATGAAGATGAGGAAGAGCCTTGAGATCCCCTTGACCTTATAGCCTCAGAGGCTATGCACACAGCTGCCCTGCTGGACCACATGGGTTGCATTGAGGTCCCCAAGATCTGGAACTACTCCTGAAAATGCAGTTGATGAGGCAGGACATCTATACTTGATGGACATCATAGGGGCACATAGCTCTGCCCCTCCCAATCCAGAAACTTGATTTTATATTCTTTGACTGTTTAATTTTTTAAAGCATGCTTAATATGCTATTTTAAAAATTTACATTAAAAATAATCTTTTATTTACCCGCTGTGCCATTTCTTGCATCTGCCACAGGGCCTATACTTGGTACCACCATGTCACCTATCATCAGCCCCCTTTATATACCACAATGCACACATTTTCAGGATCACCATCCAAAGCCTTGGTCTGGCCAATTCAGGTAATCTTTGTATTGCAGGGTCTGGGATATCATCTCCTGGACAGCTGTGGGAACATGTAAATTGCTATGTCAAGGGGATCAATCAACACTCTCAATTACTGCCTGCTCAACATCCAGTCAATGTGTTACACATCCAATGATAGAAAGCAGGGTGCCCATTCATATGGAAAATCATATAAACAATATAGACAATCATATAGACAATTTATATGCCCATTCATATATACAATCACAGGTACCCCCTGGAAAATAGCTTAAAATACAAGGCATCCTAATAGGACCAACACCTTACATTCGACCAACAGACATTGGCAGAAGCCACCAAAGTTTGGTAAAAGGACCCCTTAGCCACTATTCCCGAGCATAGGTTCTATTCTATAAGCTGTACCCAACTTTAAGTGAGGTTTATAGAATAGCACTTTTTCAGTGGCAATTGTTTTTGCACCAGATATAGAATTTACCCCATAAAGTGCTGTTCACAAATATTTAAGAGGCAGACCTTGTTCAACAGATCTTACAGATAGGACAAATTAGGGATTAGATAGTTACACTAGGAGTGGCCTAGTGGTTAGGGTGGTGGACTTTGGTTCTGAGGAGCTGAGTTCAATTCCCACTTACTTCAGGCACAGGCAGCTCCTTGTGTCTCTGGGCAAGTCACTTAACCCTCCATTGCCCCATGTAAGCCGCATTGAGCCTGCCATGAGTGGGAAAGCGCGGGGTACAAATGTAACAAATAAAATAGATACTATTGGAGATTCTACATGGAATGTTGCTATTCCACTAGCAACATTCCATGTAGAAGGCTGCGCAGGCATCTGTTTCTGTGAGTCTGACGTCCTGCACGTACGTGCAGGACGTCAGACTCACAGAAGCAGAAGCAGAAGCCTGCGCGGCCACATTGGTGATCTGCAAGGGCCGACTTCTATATGGAATGTTGCTATTCCAACATTCCATGTAGAACCTCAAATAGTAGCAACAGTGGAGGAGTGGCCTAGTGGTTAGGGTGGTGGATTTTGGTCCTGAGGAACTGAGTTCAATTCTTGTAAGCTCTTTGAGCAGGGACTGTCTTTCTTCTATGTTTGTGCAGCGCTGCGTATGCCTTGTAGCGCTATAGAAATGCTAAATAGTAGTAGTAGTAGTAATTCCCACTTCAGGCATAGGCAGCTCCTTGTGACTCTGGGCAAGTCACTTAACCCTCCATTGCCCCATGTAAGCCGCATTGAGCCTGCCATGAGTGGGAAAACACAGGGTACAAATGTAATAAAAATAGCTTGTGAACAGGTGAGATAAAAGTGGGCTTTTAGCCTGGATTTTAACCAGAGATGGAGTATGATGTACTGACTCAAGAAGTCTATTCCAAGCATACGGCACAGCAAAATGGTACTAATATTTAAGTAAACAGTATGGGCTGTTAATCTTACTTCTGTAATCTAATACAACAAACACTGGAAAAAACAGCCAATTAGAATCCCAAGGGTAAAAGCTACAGCAGTTGGAATGTGGGGTTATCAAGCCAGCTAAATGAAGGCTATCTATGCTAAGCTGTAGCTTGGAAATTTTCATTACTCAGTAATGTCCTGAAACTTATGTTTGAATAAGAACAGTTTCAGAGGAAATGAGTGGGATGGTTTTACCCTATGAAAGAGACTAGACCGCGGACACAAAAATCTTACATAGATATCAGTGTCCTGTTGGTCAGACCTTGGTTGAAGCCTTGGCTTCTGAGGGTAATTCCCACGTTTTTGTTATTTGTTGTATGATCACGCTATACAACCCTTTGGGATTCTAATTGGCTGTTTTTCAGTGTTTGTTGTACAGCAAAATGGTAGCCAATGAAATGACTTGAGGAGAGGGGATATGTGAGTTTTAGCGACACTGGTGGAAGAGAAGTCATATAGCAGAATTTTGAACAGACATGGCTGCTTTGATAGTAATCTGCTGAAAAGGTAAGAGGATGGTTCCCTGCAGATACAAGAAGAAAGGAAAGAGCAATTTAAGTGTGATTTATTACCTACTATAACCCATAAATGAAATTGCATTGGGAGATTCCAGTTAGTGTTATTGGAAACCAGGGGATGTTCTCTGTTGTTTTCTTTTAAATAAATGACACTAGGAAAATTAATAAAGATGAATAGTTTAACCAGTTGGAGAAGTTTGTGCTTCTAATGTTATTCAAAGTAGGCATATTTCATAGTCCTCATACATTATGCACTGTGTGTGGGATCCCTGACTGAGGATTCCCAGCCCAGTGGTAGGGACTAGCTCTGAGAAATCAGAATGCCAAAAAGGTGATTATGGATGCTAAACATAGAGGGGCATTTTCAATATGAGTCTAAGTTGGACTTTGAATATTCTGCTCTAAACATACCAGATCCAAATAGGAAATATATCCATTTTCGAAAAAGAAAAATGATTATCCTTTATTTTGAGCAAGGCTTTGTGCATTTACATTTTTAGGCCATTTTTGAAAAAAAAAAAAACAGCACAAGTTTAAAATGCACAAAATCAAGCCGTTGGGACGTGGGAGGGGCCAGCATTCTTAGCAGACTGGTCTCCCAGACATCCCAGAAGAGCAATGGAGCACCCTAGAGGGCACTGCTGTGGACTTCATATAAATGTTCCCATGTACACATAGCGTTTGGGGCTGAACAGGGACATGGTTTTGAGTTATGTGCGTAATTAGAGAAAATGGTTGCACTGCATGTAAATTTAGGTGCAGACATTTGCACATTTTCATTGGTGCAAATGGCGGTGTCTAAATTAATGCACAGTATTTATTCTATAAACTGTGCTGAATTTTGGGTACGTCTTATAAAATACCACTTATGCGTGTATTTTTCAGTGTCGATTTTGTAGGTGCCATATATGAAATCCATGACATGCATCCATGTTATAAGTTCCTCCTTTAGAACAATATTTATTTAATTAATTAATTAATCAATCAATCACTAGTATTATATAAAACTGAGAATTAAAGGATTTATTTACTAACCAATGGAAGAATGTTACCGTACTGTTTTATCACAAGGCAATTATCACAGGATTCAAAAAACTGTAGTACAATTTGATGAATCCCTCAGTAATTTTCCTTGTGTTACTAAGATCAAGACCTTTATATATTCCTAGTTCTGGCAACATGAAAGGAAGAACTGTAACTCCCATATTTTAAAGGGACAAAAATGTTGATTTAAATGCCCACTCCCCCCCTCCCAATCTGTAAAAATCCCTGGTGGCTCAGCCCCCTTACCTTGTCCTCTCATCTCATCTCATTTTATTGTTTTAAGGAAAGAAAAAAATAAAGGAAATGGACCCCCTTAAGCCCCACTTTATCAGAAGGCCTGACCTCAGTAGGACCCCAAGCACTGCCTGTCCCCCTCAGGGTCAGGTGGCACCAGGGGAAGATAGGGTTGAGCCTTGAAGCCTCTACATGGAGGTCATTTTAAACAGGAGGTAGGCATTCTGATGGAGGGTGCAACTTGATGAGGTTCTATTTCCTTTAATTAAAATCTGAGGTGGACTCCTGTCAGCAATGGGTGGGGGACTTGTAGGAAAATGTATAGCTCATTTAACTGCTTCCCCAGAACATCACACCATGCATTAATATGATATGCTCCCAGAGTAAAGTTAACTTGCAAAGTTTAGCACAAGCTGTGTTGTTTGGGGAATTTTGAAAGTGAAAGTATATATATATATATATATATATATATATATATATATATATATATACACACACACACGTATCGCTTTCAACATTTGTACTTTTGTTCACAGAATAATACATGGTCTAGCTCCAAGCTGTATGTCTGAACTAATCGACTTACCAATTATAAACACAATTGAATCAGCCAGAATGTGCTTAACTCTTAACTTCCCAAGTTGTAAAAGCCTGAAGTATTAATCAACATACGTGTCAAGTTTCTCTTATGCACACAGCTCTGGAATTCTCTACCAAAACGCCTGAAATCTACGAATAATCATCTAGAATTCCGAAAAAAACCTAAAAACTCACCTGTTCAAGAAGGCATACCCCACAGTATCTGACATAAACACCAAATAATGAAATATGGCATTTTAATCAGGAAACGGACAGTTTTCAACCCTGACGCATGATCACACCCTAACATTTTGTCTGAATCACCCCAATCTATTTACCAATACTTCTTTACTGTACTTGTCATTGTAATAGTACCCCTATACTGTATTTGTTCACAGCGGACTCTGTAACCACCTCTCCGGAACTATGTAAGCCACTTTGAGCCTACTAATAAGTGGGAAAAGGTGGGATACAAATGTAACAAATAAATAAATAAATTTATACTTCTGCTTTGGAGTTTGTCTTAGAGAATTAATGTATTTACATTTGCAATTCTATTTATCATTCATACATTTTTCTGGGTTAATTTATGTGACTGCAGTTACAGTTTCAAAAGCTATATGTATAAATCAACACCCTCTCTAGCTCTACCTCTGGACATTGCTCCATTCAATCCAGGTAAAGCTAACTATGTATAGGCTGTCTGCCCTTAATCAAAGTTTGAAATGTTTTCCCCCTTAATCTTTGCAACTCTATTCAAAGGACCAGTGAGTGAGGATTTTCACTTTGAACATTTATGCAGATAGAAAATGCACACAGATAATTGCATCTGTGGTGCCAGTCTACTAAGAATATTGCCCCCCCCCCCCCCCCCCCCCCATACATCCAAATGGCTTGATTTTGTGCATTTTTCAATTGGACGCTTGGGTTTTTTTTTTTAGTGGTCACAAAAGAAAAATGCACTGAGCACAAAACGCGTAAAGACATCTAGGAAATAGGAAATTACCATTTTCAAAACAAAAAGATAGACATTTTTCAGGTTTGAAAATGGTCATGTTTACCACTTGATATTTGGATGTTTTCAGCAAATAAATCTGCTAAGCAGGTGATGTTCAGTTTTCATCAATTGTCTCACAAAGGCATTCTCGGTTGTTGATATGTCTGTCTGTCTCTGTATGTATGTATGTATATATATATTGTCAGTTGATAATATGGACTAAAATGATATGGTCTAATTTACAAGTATGACCATTGTTCCTTGTGATAACGATCACAGAAACATTGTCTTTGTTATCTTTGGCAATGATATCTGATGTTTTGTAATGTTTTGTATTAGTTTTATGTATGAATAAGAGTTTAGTTAGTATGAAATAATGGAGTGAGAATGTGGTAAGCATGAAAGAGTGTTGGTTTGAATTAGGTTTTTTTAGAAATTTAGTGGACAACATTTTGAATTATTAAGTGTATTATTTGAATAAAGATTTATTATATATAGAGAGAGAGAGAGAGAGAGAGAGAAAGAGAGAGAGAGAGAGAGAGAGAGATGTGTGAAGATATCTATCCACATGTAATATTTCTCCATATTGGTGGTAATTTCTTCTTCCCTGTCAGTTCCGACTGCATGCTCAATTTGATATGCCTTAAGGGGAAATCTGCTATTCTTTTGGGCATACACTGAACTTCACATTGGAAACATCTACTTAGGATACTTTTCAGGGTTAGAGTTGTACCTGAATTGTGGCAACTATTAATTATCTACTTACTACCAAGAATTGAACTGACTTCCAAATTATGAGGTTAAAACATCCCCTTAAATGTAGTAAGACTTTGAATAATAGCAAAGGATATCATAAACAAATGGATTTATTACAGCTTGTTTCCAGCATGCTTTTGGCTGTAGTTCTGCCTTTACACTAAATAAAGTGCCACTTTATAGAATTAGAATGAACTCTTGATAACATTTCAGTTTCTTACACAGATACAGTGAGAGTGATTTCTTTCAATACCATTTTCAGTTCCATTAGTGGAACTATCAGTTTTTGCAGTGTTTGGAAATATAAGATGTGCTAACTTGACCACGCTCCAGCATTAACTAGAGTCAGGGGCGCCAAGAGACTGAGCCGGGCCCGGGGCAGGGACGCCGCCGGGCCCAGGGCAGAATCGTCATCACCACCCCCACCCCCCAAAAATCATCATTGCCACCACCGCTGCCACCCGCCCGAAGTACCTTAACTGGCCACACCAGCTACAGGCAGCGTGGCTCCTTCCTCTGCCCAGCATTGCCTGCCCATGCGGCTGCTTTGCTCAGATCATACATGCTCAGTCTCAAAACTGAGCATGCGTGGCCTGAGGGCCCAGCACCTGCTAGGTAGGCAATGCAAGGGGGGCTCGGCGCCGGAGATTTCTCTTTCCTGCTCCTGTCGGGACGCGATGTACCGGGTCCCATCAGGAGCAGGAGAGAGAGATACCCCTGTGCTGGACTCCCCCTTGGAGGCTTGGGCCAGGGGAATTTTGCCCCCCCCCCCCCCGCCTCTTGGTGGATATGACTAGAGTAATTTGCTTTGGGCATGTATCCCTTGTAGTTGTGACAACTTTCAAAGGACCAACAATACAAGATGCCATGAGCTTTCAATGCAACAAAGTGTTCTTTCTTCAAATGTCTCTGGGCATGCACACATTTCAGCTCCCTGTTGAAGGTAGGGTTGATGAAAGGTAAAAAACTAACAGGTAAGAAAAGTGCCCAGCAAACACAATCCAAAAGTCATGAAACAGAGGTTAATTCAATGACATCATTCAATTTCTAATAGGAAAATTTTACTGTAAAGCAGCATTACAATGTCCAAGGTGTCAGTCTATTATTATAGGTTTTATTGGATTTAGTAGTAATTCAACATGTTACATTCAGTTATAACAGATATTTCTCAGTCCTCAATCTAAGGGGCCCCTTTTACTAAATTGAGTTAAGTGCTACTGTATACTTTATGTATACTAAGGTGGGATGCACTAAAGCATTTCACGTTAGTTTTGCCATCTGTGTCTGCTAACTGCATTGCAAATATTTAAAAAATTCTTTTTGGAGGGGCGTGTAAGGGGCAGACAATGGGTGTGGTTCTGCTCTTCAGCTACTATGCTGACATTCCTACCTACTTGGCCTCCAAACGATTCCATATACATCTACTCGTATCCTTTGTTCTCTAGACTCTAGTACTCCCTCATCCTAAGATGGCTCATTATGAATCAACAAGACCCTACACGTTTTATTTTCTTTCTCCAATGTAATAGAGTGACCTTCCTAGCCAAATTTGTAATGAACAATCCTTCACTAAATTCAAACACTTATTGAAGACACTTTTTTTCCGGTTAGTCTTTCCGTCATGAGTGATGGGGATGGCCTGGTGGGAGGAATGCTCTTTTTTTCTAGGAGTAATTTTGGAATGATTTTAGCTGAATGGTCTGTTTTGTGTCCTTTCCCATTTTTTTAAAATGGTGTTCCTTTTCTCTTGTTTTACGATATGTTTTATAATTTTAGTGTACTGTACAACATTTAGATCCATGTATTTGGATATATGTGGTTTAAGAAGTAGCAATAAATATAAACATGCTAACTGAATAATGCGGACAATGCGGGAGCCCTTACCGCTTCCAAAATAGGAGGCAGTAAGTGCCCCAGTATTAATTTTTTTTTTAAATGACTGTGTGCTAATGCTGACATTAGCACATGACCAGAAGTTCAACAATTAGAAAAAAGGCAATTATACGGCCATGCTAAAAATAGGCTTATCACATGGGAAAGACCAGCATGAGGGCACGCTTAGCCCATTTACTAGCGCAGCTTAGTAAAATGGCCATTAAGCACATAAGCACCACCATACTGGGAAAAGACCAGGGTCCATCAAGCCCAGCATCCTGTCTCCGACAGCGGCCAATCCAGGCTTCAAGAATTCGGCAACCCCCCCCCCAAAAAAAAACAAAAAACAAATGGACTTTTCCTTAAAGAAATCTGTCCAAACCCCCCTTAAACTCCGTAAGGCCAGCTGCTGTCACTACATTCTCCGGCAACGATTTCCAGAGTCCAACTACATGCTGATGGGGTCTTTTACTAAGGCGTGCTAAAAATAGGCACTTGCTAAATGCTAGAGACGCCAATGTATTCCTGTAGGCGTCTTTAGCTTTTAGTGCGCACCTATTTTTAGTGCACACTAAAAACGCCATCACACCTAAGTAAAACGACCCCCTAAGTTTGCTCCTGAGGTAATGAAGTGTTAAATGACTTGCCCAGGCTCATGGGCTGTGCCAATGTGATCTGAAACTTGGTTGCTTCTTGTTGTCAGCACATTAGATTGTGCCTCCTCTCAGATAAGCCAAGCAGAAAATAGATAGGGCCTAAGACTGGATTTAAACTGGTTGAGGAATAGATAACAGAAAGTGGAACAAAGTGATGAATGGTTTGCCTCTGAATAGAGCCTAGGATCAGTTCTGTTCAGTATTTTTTTGAGAAGCATTGTGTAGAGTTTAGAAGATAACATTATTATATGCAGCAGAGTGCATGTGATCTAGGAAACAGAGACAATGAGAAGCAATCTAGCAAAGCTCGAGATTTTGGTATTAAAAACAAAATAATACTGTGAGTTATGTATTGAGATGCAGAAATCCAAATGAGTAGTATACAATGAAAGGTGAGGTACTGATGTCCACAAAGCAAAAAAACAAAACAAAACAAAACCCACTTTGAGATGATTAATGATTTCTGGGTTGGCTGAGTTGAAAAGATGCTAGGATACACAGGAAAATATGGCTACTAGAAATAGAGTAAGTAATCATCCATTGTACAAGTCATTGGTCGTCTGGAGGACTGTTGTCCATTTCTGGATGTCATACCTCTAGAAAGATAGAGTGGAGGCAGCCTAGAGAACAGCTACCACCACTAGCATTGTGAAACTAAAGGATCAACATGTGTATAACCAAGAGAAGAAAAATGAGAGAAATATAACCGAGACATTTCAATACCTGAAAGTCAGCTCATTTCAATGAACAAGAGGGCATAATAGTAGGTTCCAAGAGGGGTTGACACAGGAGCATCTTCAGAAAATATTTTTTGTTAACGGAATAGTTGGTGGATACATGGAAAGTGCTCCAAGAACAGACGGTAGAAACTAGGGCAGTGGGGACAAAAGTCTTAGTTTCCCATGTCATTTACAGGATTTTTGTTTTATTCAGGGGGGGGGGGGGAGTGGAGGAGTAGCCCAGTGGTCAGTGCAGCAGACCTTGATCCTGGGGAACTGGGTTCAATTCCCACTGCAGCTCCATGTGACTGTAGGCAAGTCACTTAACCCTTCATTGCCCCAGGTACAAAATAAAAACCACTTTGAATGTAGTTGCAAAATACCACAGAAAGGCAATATATCAAGTCCCATTTTCCCTTCCCTTCTAATTGATTTAACTGGCCAGACACAACTCCTGGCCTGTTAAATTGCTTATGCCAGGCTATCCATTGATATTCAGTGCTACTTAAATGGTTAGTGCCACTGAATATCATCACTGATTGCTAAACTCAAAGTTGGCTATTTTGTGGGTGATCCAGGGGCAGGGTTGGCACTTATGCAGTTAAGTGCAATATTCAGCACTTAGGGGTCCATTTATTAAGGTGTGTTGAAAATGGCCTGTGGTAGTGTAGGCATGGGTTTTGGGTGCACGCAGATTTCAGCGCACCTGTAAAAAATGCCTTTTTAACATTTTTGCCAAAATTGGACATTGCAGCAAAACCAAAATCGGTGCGTCCATTTTGGGTCTGAGACCTTACCGCCAGCCATTGACTTAGCGGTAAGGTCTCATGCACTAATCTGGTGGTAATGAACTGTGTGCATAGAATGCCACTTGACGTGCATCCACTACGCGCATCAGAAAATAAATTATTTTTCAGATGCATGTAGCGGACACATGTCAAAAATAAAATTACTGCAAGGGTCACGCGGTAGCCGGGCAGTAACTCCAAATTGGCACATGTTGGGCATGCATAGGGGTCTACGCAGCTTAGTAAAAGGGCCCCTTAACTATCTAGGTTTAGCGGTCAAATGGAACCACATAAAAGTCAGTCCTATCGTTATATGATGTGCCTAATGCAGTTAAGTGCTGA
This sequence comes from Microcaecilia unicolor, assembly GCF_901765095.1. Taxonomy (NCBI): domain Eukaryota; kingdom Metazoa; phylum Chordata; class Amphibia; order Gymnophiona; family Siphonopidae; genus Microcaecilia; species Microcaecilia unicolor. The sequence goes on along the minus strand of NC_044037.1, from coordinate 272,511,780 downwards.
ATATCATACTTAACCACATAAGAGATAATCAGCCGCATATCCCTGGTTATTCAAAGTCAATGCTCGGACAGGGCTCAGCATTGAATATCCAGAAATAATACCACCGGTAGCTAAAATAATGTTCAGAGCCACCAGCTGATTATCCAGGGCTTTTTCATGCTCAATAATGAACTCTGTTGCTAAAATAGTGTGTATTATTGCACAATAGTGTGATATATTGCTTGAAAGTACTTACTGTTTTTCCATTAGTGGCCTGTTAATAAATAGTGAACACTAATGACAACAGAAAACGCCCAAAATGTCAGTATTTTCCCCCTGTCATTTCAGGCCAAACAAATGTGCATCCGTAGTAGAAACTATCAACAGTTTCGAACAGTGGTTCCCAAATCTGATCCTGGAGGCACCTCAGCTAGTCAGGTGTTCAGAATACCCACAAAGAATACTTATCAGACAGATTTGCATGCACTGCTTCCACGGCATGTAAATCTCTCTCAAGAACATTCATTGTGGGTATCCTGAAAACCTGACTGGCCGGGGTGCCTTTAGGACCGGGTTTAGGAATCTCTGGTGTAGAAGATTGCTCAAGACGTTTTGACATAACAAAAGTATTTTCAGGAGTTATAATTAAATGTTTATCTGATGTGTTTTTAGTATTGTTATTTCCTAAAGAATGCTTCAGTTTTTTAGTTAATGTTACTCACATTGAACTTTATAGCATTTGCAGGCTACGAGATTCTAGTGCAATGTAATGTAACTAGGGATGAGCAGCCAGAAAATTGTTCTTTCCATGTTGTTTCCCATGTAGTTTCTGGGAATGTTTCGTTTGGCCTTTTTTTTCATTACAGCAACAAAGTCATTGAGTGTACACTCTTTCTGAAAGTGTAGGGCACTCAAAAATTGGCACCAGAAAAAGTTGGCAGTAAGCACAATTCTATAAAAAGTGTTCCGAGTTGAGTGCCGTTTATAAAATAGAGTTGATTCCCACAAATCATAGTATTCTATAACATTACGCCTAACTTCTTGAGTATTGTGTTCAATTCTGGTCACTGTATCTCCAAAAAGATATAGTGGAATTAGAAAATGTTCAAAGAAGAGCGACCAAAATGATAAAGGGGATGGAACTCCTCTCACTTGAAGAAAGGCTAAAGAGGTTAGGGCTCTTCAGCTTGGAAAAGAGATGGCGGGGTGGGGGGGATATGTTTGAGGTCTACAAAATCCAGAGCGGTGTAGAGCAGGTGAAGGTGACTCAATTTTTCACTCATTCAGAAAGTACAAAGACCGGGGGACACTCCATGAAATGACATGGGTATACTTCTAAAACAAATAGGAGGAAATATGTTTTCACTCAAAGAAGAGTTAAGCTCTGGAACTCATATTGCCAGAGGATGTGGTAATGGCAGTTAGAATATCTAAGTTTAAAAAAGGTTCCTCCTGGAGGAAAAGATCATAGTCTGCTATTGAGATGGACATGGGGGAAGCCACTGCTTGCCCTGGGATTGGTAGCATGGAATGGTGCTACTAATTGGGTTTCTGCCAGGTACTTGTGACCTGGATTGGCCACTGCTGGAATCAGGATACTGGGCTAGATGGACCATTGGTTTAACCCAGTATGGCTACTCTTATTTTCTTCTGTGAATGCCCCCGATCCACCCTTACTCCTCCCATGGCCACACACCTTTTGAGTTGCACACTTGAAACGTTAGGCACAATAGTTATGGAATAGCACCTACGGCAGATGCACATGCAAATCCAAACTGGTGCCAATTAAGTCAAATTATTGATTAATACCTTGTTAACAAATTGATTTGCATGTGCATCAGTCCAGCACATGCAAATTTGCACGTCTAACTCTTGGCAACCTATATAGAATCTGGGGGTATGTGTACATGTGCTCTGGTTCACACGTGCATGATAGTTCGCACATGCACAATGGGCACCATCTTTGCAAATACTACTACTACTACTACTTAACATTTCTAGAGCGCTACTAGGGTTACGCAGCTTTGTACAGTTTAACAAAGAAGGACAGTCCCTGCTCAAAGGAGCTTTCAATCTAAAGGACGAAATGTCAAGTTGGGGCAGTCTAGATTTCCTGAAAAGAGGTATAGTGGTTAGGTGCCGAAGGCGACCTTGAAGAGGTGGGCTTTGAGCAAGGATTTGAAAATGGGCAGGGAGGGGGCCTGGCGTATGGGCTCAGGGAGTTTATTCCAGGCATGGGGTGAGGCGAGGCAGAAAGGGCAGAGCCTGGAGTTGGCGGTGGTTGAGAAGGGAACTGAAAGGAGGGATTTGTCTTGAGAGCAGAGGTTACGGGTGGGAACGTAAGGGGAGATGAGGGTAGAGAGGTAAGGAGGGGCTGCAGATCAAGTGTATTTGTAGGTTAGTAGGAGAAGCTTGAACTGTATGCGGTACCTGATCGGAAGCCAGTGAAGTGACTTAAGGAGAGGGGTGATATGAGTATATTGGTCCAGGCGGAAGATAAGACGTGCAGCAGAGTTCTGAACGGACTGAAGGGGGGATAGATGGCTAAGTGGGAGGCCAGTGAGGAGTAGGTTGCAGTAAAGGCGAGAGGTAATGAGAGAGTGGATGAGAGTTCGGGTGGTGTGCTGAGAGAGGAAAGGGCGAATTTTGCTAATGTTATAGAGGAAGAAGCGACAGGTCTTGGTTATCTGCTGGATATGCGCAGAGAAGGAGAGGGAGGAGTCGAAGATGACTCCGAGGTTGCGGGCAGATGAGACAGGGACGATGAGGGTGCCGTCAACTGAGACAGCAAGTGGAGGGAGAGGAGAAGTGGGTTTGGGTGGGAAGACAATAAGCTCGGTCTTGGCCATGTTCAGTTTCAGCTGGCGGTTGGACATCCAGGCAGCAATGTCGGATAAGCAGGCCGATACTCTGGCCTGGGTTTCCGCAATGATGTCAGGTGTGGAGAGATAAAGCTGGGTGTCATCAGCATAAAGATGATATTGGAAGCCATGAGATGAGATCAGGGAGCCCAGGGAAGAGGTGTAGATTGAAAAAAGAAGGGGTTCAAGGACACATCCCTGAGGAACTCCAACAGAGAGCGGGGTGGGGGTGGAGGAAGAACCATGAGAATGTACTCTGAAGGTACGGTGGGAGAGATAAGAGGAGAACCAGGAGAGGACAGAGCCCTGGAACCCAAATGAGGACAGTGTGGCAAGAAGTAAATTGTGATTGACAGTGTCAAAAGCGGCGGATAGGTTGAGGAGGATGAGGATGGAGTAGTGACCTTTAGATTTGGCAAGGAACAGGTCATTGCAGACTTTAGATAGTGCCGTTTCTGTTGCGTGTAGGGGGCGAAAGCCAGATTGAAGCAGATTGAGGATGGCATGAGAGGAGAGAAAATCAAGGCAACGGCTGTGAACGGCGCGTTCAAGTATCTTGGAAAGGAAGGGTAGGAAGGAAATGGGGCGGTAGTTGGAGGGACAGGTAGGGTCAAGTGATGGTTTTTTGAGGAGTGGTGTGACCACAGCATGCTTGAAGGTGTCAGGGACAGTTGCAGTGGAGAGAGAGAGGTTGAGGATATGACAGATGGGGGGGGGGTGACAGTAGGAGAGATGGTGTTAAGTAAGTTGGTGGGGATGGGGTCAGAGGAACATGTGGTGCATTTCGAGGAGGAAAGAAGATGGGTGGTTTCCTCTTCGGTGATATCAGGAAACGAGGAGAAGGAGGCCTTGGTTGGTTGGTTGAGGGAGTGAGTGAGTTATAGGGTGAAGAGGAGGAGATGATTTGGTGGTGAATTCGAGGTTGATCTTCTGCACCTTGTCGCGGAAGTAGTCAGCCAGTGATTGAGGAGAGAGTGAGGGGGGGGGGGGGGAGCAGAGGACACTTTGAGGAGAGAGTTAAGGGTGGCGAAGAGACGACGAGGGTTAGAGCTGAGGGAATTAGTCAATTGGGTGTAATAGTCCTGTTTGCTTCAGTGCAAAGAGTGCACACTGTTATCAACAAAGAATAAAACAGGATTTTTTTTCTGGTTTTCATTTTATGATACAAACCAAAAAAAGCACAACTGGGCCTTCAAGACTAAGACAACAGGAGTCCTTTATTAATGAGTGACCCGACACAGGCCTTGTTTCGGCGTTAACAATGCCTGCCTCAGGGGTCGAATACAGTTTTGAGATGTGTAAATGATGATGAAATTCAAATCCTTAGAGGAAAGTACAATTTTAGAGTATTACATCGGCTGTCAAAAAAGACAATGCCGTAGGAATTCTCCTGTGTAAACGTCATCGTTATTTACACGATCTCAAAACTGTATATCGACCCCTGAGGCAGGCACTGTTGATGCCGAAACATGGCCCGTGTCGGGTCACTCATTAATAAAGGACTCCTGTTGTCTCAGTCTTGAAGGCCCAGTTGTGCTTTTTTTGGTTTGTATACTTTTTGTGTATGCTGTTTTTCCCTCTCTTTTTTATCTGTTTTCATTTTATGATGACATTTCCCATTTTGTTGTAAATAGATACCCATCCCTAGTACAAACTAAGGGGCCCTTTTACTGAAGCTTAGTGTTCGCTAAATGCTGTACGTCCTATTTCACACCTATGGACCACGTGGCACTTAACACAAGCTAATGTTCGTAAGCAATCGCTAAGGGGGTCCTTTTACTAAGTTGCACTGAAAACTGGCCAGCGGCAGTTATAACGCATGGCTTTCCCATGCGCTCAGGCCACTTGTCAGCGTAGTTTGAAAATAACAAAATGTCAATTTTTCCTATTATTTATTTATTTATAGCATTTATATCCCACATTTTCCCACCCACGGGCAGGCCCAATGTGGCTTACAGTAATCTACAGAAATCATACATCAATTCTACAACAAACAGTCAACGACATTGAAGTGAAAGAGACTAGAGAGTAATAGCAAAGGTGGGGAAATGCGGAAAGAGAAATTGAATTCAATAGGAAGAGATGTGGGGTGGGTCTTGAGCGTAAGCCTTTCCAAATAAGAAGGTAAGATATTTTTTGAAGGTCGGGTGATCAGGGGTAATTTTCACAAATTTAAGTAGACCATTCCACAGTTGAGCGCTAATTTTCAAATGACTGTGCAGCCATTACTGCCTGGTCCCTTACCACCTCCAATTTAGTGGGTGGCAAGGACTCAGACGCTACTCATGCAGTAATTGGGCAGTGTATAGCAATATGCCCATGCTGCCCGATTTCCACCAGGAATGCCTACTCCCTGCCCCCCACGCTAGAAAATAAAAATGATTATTTTCTAGTATGGAAAACGGCACACGGCAAAACTAAAACTGTCATAGGGTGCCTGGGCGTGCCAGTGGTAGTGCTGTTTTGACGTGCACTACTCGTGCAGTCGCCCTATCATGCCTTGGTAAAAGTGCCCCTATGACAAAAACAGTCTTCAAGATGCTGGGAACTTTTTTTTTTTTTAATTTTCTTGGTCATCTAGATCCCTTGGATTACGTCCACAGTCACAAAGGAAACTGTACAATGTGTTTTTCTCTTTCTGCAGTGATTGCAGCAATCCATCACTGTGTGCAGACACTCAAGATGAAGGGAATTTGCCAGTAGGTGTACTTAATTTCCAATCTTTATCAAAGTAGCAGAGTAATACCTGCTTAAATAGAAGGTTATCAAAGACAACACTTCATAATGCTTTTGCTGATAAAAGGGGGTGCTCATTCTGTTACATCTAAAATCCAGCAAAGTTTTAAGTAAACAGTTTCAAGTAGACCCGATTTCTTTTAAATGTATAAAGAAAAGATTTGGCTATCTCATCCTTACTGCCATTTTCTTTCCTCAATCACATAATTGTTTTTTTTTCTTGTTGTCTTTCTTGCATTCTCCTCCTTTTAGAACCCAATCTTATCCTTTATTTCTACATGTGCTCTAACTTTGATACTACATGGATGGATGCAGTTTCCATTTTCATCTTGGTAATAATTAATTGGGAATCAAATGCTACTCTGCAGTTTTAAAAACTGAATCAAAATATTGCTGAAATTCTGAAAACATTAAGGAAATCAGGATGTATAAGTCTAGCCTCTTTGGTATTGCTTGTGCATTAAGTAAACTGTGCAGATAGAGGAAAATACTGCAAGAAATTTCCAGCAATGTGTTTGCTTTAGTTATTGTCACTGGAAAAGGTACACAAAGAGGTAATTGCCTGTTCTTTCTGCAGATAATTTTCCTGCTTTCTTTTGAAGCAGGGATTCTCAATCCAGTCCTCAGGACACACTCAGCCAGTCAAGTTTTCACCATATCCACAATAAATATGCTTGAGGCATATTTGCATAAATGGAGGCGGTGCATGTAAATTTAGCTCTTGCATAGTCATTAGCAAAATTCTCAGGAACACCGGGAGGGGGGGGGGGGGGGGCAAGATTCCCTGGGCACTGCCTCCAAGGGAATCTTTCTCTCCTGGTGCTGTGTGTCAGGATGTAGGTGACTGCACACAGGAGCAGGACAGTGATAGACCTAGGAAGGAGCAGTTGCAGGAAGATAAGGGATGTGGGGGCCGGTGGCTGCCCAAGTGAGGAGGGGAGTGGAGAATGGAAGCAGCTCAAGTGGGAAGGCAGGGGGGGGGGTGGCGGCGGCACTGCCTCGGGCCCAGCTTTGTCTCTTGGCGGCCCTGGGAATTCTATATACGGTGCCATAAAAATCGGTGCTGAAATACCACACGGATAGTGTGATTCTATAAACTATACCTAAAGTTATGCATGGTTTATAGAATATGCTAACACCCCATTCTTGCGGCAAAAAGTTAGGCGCACCCATTTAGGCCACCTAAACCAAGTCTAAATACCTTTGCTTAAGTTAGGTGCAGATAGGGTGTATTCTATAACAGTGCACATAGGGGTCCTTTTACTAAGATGCAGTAAAAAGGGCCCTGCGCTAGTGTGTGTGTGTGTGTGGGGGGGGGGTGGTTGGGTCATGTTTGCCACACGTTACTGCTACTACTACTACTACTACTTATCACTTCTATAGCGCTACAAGGCATAAGCAGCACTGTACATCATACACGAAAAGACAGTCCCTGCTCAAAGAGCTCACAATCTAAATAGGACAGACAAACAGACAGAACAACTAAGAGGTAAAGGATAAACGGGTACAGGGCAAGTGAGTAGTGGTTAGGAGTCAAAAGCAGCATCAAAGAGGTGGGCTTTCAGCCTGGATTTGAAAACGGCCAAAGATGGGGCTAGACGTACAAGCTCGGGAAGTCTATTCCAGGCGTGAGGTGCAGCGAGATAAAAGGAACGGAGTCTGGGATAGAGGAGTGTGCAGTAGAGGAGAAGGGGACAGACAGGAGAGATTTATCCACAGAACGAAGTACCTGGGGGGGATGTAGGGAGAGACAAGAGCGGAGAGGTACTGAGGAGCGGTAGAGTGAATGCACTTTTAGGTCAGTAAGAGAAGTTTGAATTGAATGCGGAAATGGATAGGAAGCCAGTGAAGTGACTTGAGGAGAGGGCTAATGTGAGCATAGCGACTGGCGGAAAATGAGTTGCACAGCAGAGTTTTGGACTGATTGAAGGGGAGAGAGATGGCTAAGTGGGAGGCCGGTGAGAAGCAGGTTGCAATAATCTAGGCCAGAGGTGATAAGAGTGTGGATGAGGGTTCTGGTAGAGTGCTCAGAGAGGAAGGGATGGATTTTGCTGATGTTATAGAGAAAGAAACTACAGGTTTTGGCAACCTGCTGAACGCTGCGGCCCTTTTTATTGCAGTGGGTAAAAATGTCTGAAAATAGTCATGGCCGTGCAATAACATTGCTCTTACCGCTTGGCCATGTGAGAGGGAGTACTTACCGTCACCCACTGAGATGGCGGTAAGGGATCCTGTGCTAACCCAGCAGTAAACGGGTAGTGCATGGTGCTGCCCTGATTACCACTGGGTTAGTGCTGCACTGGAAAATAGCCAGCAATTTTATCTAGCATGGCAAATGGCGCGCGCTGGGGCCTGGAACTACCGTCCATACCTAAGTTGGGCCAGTGGTGGTTCCAGATTAGCATGCAGTAAGCCCATGTTGGGTTTACCACTGGTTTGTAAAAGGGCCCCATAGTTATTTTAAATGCCTGCAACCCTTCCAAACCTCTATGGTACTTATATATCTAGCAGGGCCGCCGAGAGACTGGGCCCCGCCCCCCCCGAGGTCGTCATTGTCACCGCCCCCGCCCCCCTCCGTCCACCACCGGGCCAGGCCCCCCTGAATTAAAATCATAGCACCTCACCTCGGCTTCGCTCCGTGTGAAAGAAGCGCAGTAGCGTCAGTCTGCAGATCGCCTCCCTTCGGGCCTTCCCTCCCTGTGTCCCGCCCTCGCGCAAGTTACGTCAGACGAGGGCGGGACACAGAGAGCGATCTACATACTGCCACTACTGCGCTTCTTTCACACGGAGTGAGGTCAAGGTGAGGCGCTATGGTTTTAATTCAGGGGAACCCGGCCTGGTGGTGGACGGAGAGGGGTGGGTGGAGGGGACTGCGGCACCGGGCCCCCCTTGGAGGCCCAGGCCAGGGGAATTTTGTCCCCCCTGCCCCCCCTCTCGGCGGCCCTGATATCAAGCAATACTTAGCTAAGTATTTCTTGATTTATAAGTACCACAGAGGTTTGGACGTTTCTAAAGATGAAGCAACTGAAGTGAAATGGCACATAAAGTATGAGTGATTTATGCTGCAAAAAAACAAAATATACTTTAAAAACTTGAACTGAAGGCAACAAAAAATGATGCTCACAGGACACTGTTCTAAGCAAGGAAATATATATGTTGGTTCCAAATTAACTCACTCAATACCCACCTGCCGTCACCTTTGGGCAGACTGTATTGCACTAAGGGGGGGGGGGGGGTCTTTTACTAAAGCTTAGCTTGAGTTATCTGCAGCAGGGCCCGTTTTATTCCTATGGGCCCTGCTGCAGATAACTCGAGTTAAGCTTTAGTCAAAGACCCCTTAAGACTGAAATGGCGCTTCAAAGTTGTTAAATTTAAAAGGATGCCAGCGCTTACGCAAGGATGTCACATAATTAAAAAAAACTCCATAATTCAAAAAATGAGTCCATTACAATCTGCCCAAAAGTGATGGCAGGTGGGTATTGTGTGAGTTTATTTGAATCCATCATGTATATTTCCTTTCTTAGAACAGTGTCCTGTGAACGCTGTATTTTGTTTGCCTTCAGTTCAAGTTTTTAAATATATTTAGTTTTTTTGTAGCATAAATCACTGGCAGAGAGCTTATTCCCCTGAGGAAGCCTACGAGGTGAAATAGGTCCCCATTGGCACCGCTCCTGCTGTTAAGCTAAGTGATTTTTTCCATGCATGCACAATATATATTTACTTTTGCTGAGACGGATTTGAGAAGAATTTATATCTATACTTCAAATTAAACATCATGGAGGTCTTTTAAGACCAGTGATAGGGAACTGTGAGATGTGTGTAAATTACAAATGCCTACCTTGCAGCAGGCTTGTCTGCTTTTTCAGTTAGGTAAGACAGTCATAGCCAACTGAGATCTTTTTCCTCCTTTTTTTAAGAAAAAAATTAAAAAATAAATAAAAATATATTTAAGATATAAGAACTGTAATGTGTGTGCACTTACTACTTTATATTCCATATCCTGGAATTATTTGAAGTGTTATCAATCCACTATTTGAATTTTTGGTGTGTTCATTTTTTTAGTAGATCTCCTTTTTTATATATTTTTTTACATATATAAAGTATAAAACAATTACAAAAATTACACAAAAAATCTATATATATAAAAGGCAAGACCAACGTTCTGAAGCCTCCAGCCGGAAGTGTGAAGCACCAGAGATATCCGGTTTCCCCATGAGTGAAGGAAAACAGCACAGCACGAAATCCCTCTCTCTGTAACAGTGAAGGACTCAGAGGGGGAGGGGAGAGAGATGCCCTCACTCTCTCTGTAACACAGAACAGCAGGAAACTTAACACTTAAGGACTGGACTCCAAGGGGGGAGGGGGAGGGAGAGAGGGCAGAGGGCAGGGACACACACTCCCACATGCACACTCTGAAGAAAACCTTGCTAGCCCCCGTTTCATTTGCATCAGAAACGGGGCTTTTTTACTAGTTACAAATATTTATGGTTGGGCCAGTGACAATATTGAGATCTTTTGTTCAGAGTGACTAAGAACTCATGAGTCATTTCAAATCACTGCTGAGGTCCTTTAAAAAAAACACATAAAAATCATAAAAAGTTAGCATACCGGAATTATTGATACAACTGTCATTTATTTACTAAGGGCCCTGTTTACTAAGGTTAGCTAGCGTTTTTAGTGTGTGCACAAAAATAGTGCACGTTAACTGTGTAGGCGCCCGTTGGAATATTGTGGGCAGCCTACACAGCATGCGCTAATGGTTAGCGTGTGCTAAAATCACTAATACACCTCTAGCGCGGCTTAGTAAACAGGGCCCTCAGTGGATTTCTGCAAAACAAGAGGCCCTTGTTGAGGTTTCTTTTATAGACTGTTTCTTCTCCCCGTCAGGTATATGGCTGCTCAGTGATTGAGAGTACTTTCTATTGATTTTTCAGTCACTTTTGAAGAGGAGTGAAGTGTTCAACGGAGAGATCTTAAAGTTTAGTGATGTGCAGTCTTTTTTTTTTAGCTCTATATTTTTCAAATTTTTTTGTTTGTTTTTGTGGATGTATCACTTTGTATATTTAAGATTTTCATATTATTTGTGTTTCCTGTTTATTTTTGGGTAGTCATTTTTTCTCCAAATTTGGAGTTTTTTTTATGTCTTCCCTTTTTTTCTAGGAACACTTAGAAACTGATGATAAGATCTATTCCCATTTGAGGGTGAATTTTTCTCACAAAGATTTCCTTTTAGTTGGGAAGCTCTGAGGTTTCTTTATATATATATATATAAAATATATATATATAAAATTTCCATTCTGTTGCACCTACTAAACCTTGTTAGTGCAAACAATATATTAGTATTGATTCATGCACTAATGTTGTCATTAGCACACAGCCATTCTTAGTCTTATTCTTATTATTTGTTACATTTGTATCCCACATTTTCCCATCTATTTGCAGGCTCAATGTGGCTTACATATTACCGTTAACGGCGATAGCCGATTCCGGTATGAACAAATACATGGTGTGAATAATACAAAGTGATATTGTGGTGGGATGAAGTACATGTATGGTAGGTTGGATTGGGGGGTCTTAGAGAGGGAGAGGAAGGGTCAGGTAATGTTCATTAAGGTCTTTGGTTTCATTATGATGTAGGTATCCAGGTATTTTATGTTGAGACGGTGGGGTATGCTCTTCTGAACAGGTCTGTCTTTAGTGCTTTCCGGAAGTCTAGATGGTCGAGCGTAGTTTTTACTGCTTTTGGCAGTGCGTTCCATAGTTGTGCACTTAAATAGGAAAAGCTGGTTGATAGATAGATTTGTATTTGAGTCCTTTGTTGCTTGGGTAGATTTTGTGGGTAGGTATGATCGTGTAGATTTTGTGGTGTTTCTGGCTGGCAGGTCGATGAGGTCTGTCACGTATTCTGGTGCCTCACCGTAAATTATTTTGTGAACAGTCGTGCAGATTTTGAAAGTGATGCGTTCTTTGATTGGTAGCCAATGCAGTTTTTCTCGTAGTGGTTTGGTGCTGTCAAAACGTGTTTTTCCAAATATTAGTCTGGCTGCTGTGTTTTGGGCGGTTTGAAGTTTTTTATGATTTGATCTTTGCATCCCACATAGATTCCATTACAGTAGTCAGCGTGACTTAGTACCATTGACTATATCAAGTTGCAGAGTACTTCCCTCAGAAAGAATGGTTTCACGTGTTTAAGTTTCCACATTGCTAAAATCATTTTCTTTATGGTGGACTTCGCTTGGGTCTCTAGTGATAGGTTACGGTCGATTGTCACTCCGAGAATTTTCAGGTTGTCTGAGATAGGGAGGGTGTAGCCTGGGGTGTTAATATTTTTGGGTTTGTATGTATTGTATTGGGATGATATGGTGAGTCAGTGTGTTTTTTCTGTGTTGAATTTTAATTGGAATGTGTTTGCCCACGAGTTCATGATGTTTAATCTGAGCTTGATTTTGTTGGTGATTTCTGCCAGATCATGTTTGTAGGGGATGTATAGAGTAACATTACCCAACATTAGTGCATGAGCCCTTACCATGGCTATTGTTTTGAAAAGTAAATGGAGTTCCTTTCATTACTATGAACTTTTTAGCATTGTAAACCACTCAGAAGGTCTTTCAAATGGGTAGTATATCAAATTTGAAATAAACTTGGAAACTAAGCCAGTGCTAATCAGATAGCACATGGCAATGCAAATGTGCTAACTGATTAGTGCAGAAATGCCCACTCTCTGCTCCCCCCCAGACACGCCCCCTTCCTAGAAAAATTGTTAAATATTTTTTACCATGTGGTATGCGTGCAGATTTGGAATTTATCATGGGACACCTCAGCACATCCCATGGCAAGCCCTTTTAAGATTTGGGGCCCTGTTTACTAAGACACGTTAGCATTTTTAACTTGCCTGCAATTAGCACTGGATGCAACTTACCATCCGACTCCTTTTGGGTTGTATGTGGTAGGATTTAGGTGCCCAGCGTTATAGAATAGTTCACTGCCGGGTGTGCGTGAATCCTAGTTGGTGGCAATTAGCATCTATAATTGGTTAAGATTCGATTATTGATGGTTAACAGTTTGTTTGCCAATCAATTTCCACGTGAAAATATGGGCGCCATATAGAGAATCCTGGGGTAAGAGCTTTTGAATGTCACTGAGAATGTTATGAGAAGGGAAGACAGCAACAGAGACAAGCGACTAAAGGTCTGCTATTTCCTTTAGATAGAGAATGGGAGAAAACCCTTAGTCCAGGGGTGTCAGTAATTAATCATAAGTTTTACAAATTATACCATCAATTGTGCTACTTTTATCCTTCACTAACCCCTGGAAATACTGAAGCGCCCTTGAATGTCTATTGCACAAGTAATATCTTTGCCTGCAGTGTATCCTTGTTTATTTATTATTTATGAAAACATTGCAACTGTGCATTCCCCTGTCACAGGCTTCATCCTGAAACATAGCCATGTTACTTTTTCATTTCATATGCTTTGATTTTGTAAGGTCTGATTTGTCTAATGTATTCTTACTTTATATGCTTATGGGTTGTTTGTTACACGCTTTAATGGTTTATATGTTTTAGTTGTGTATCTTTAATGTGTTTCCTTTGATGTGGTTTGTTTACTTTTACATATATCATGTTGTTACTATAGCTTTTTATATTAGATACAGTATAAGCACCTAAACACATATTTTTACTAGTTGTTTCCATTGTGGAACTTCCAGTTCCCAGCTTCTTTTTTTCATAGAAATAACTCTTCCTCTCCACGATTCCCTAATGTGTCTGTTACACATGAACCTTATTCTACCACAATATCACTTTGTATTTGTTCATGCCAGAATGGGCGAACGCCTTTACGGTACTATGTAAGCCACATTGAGCCTGCAAATAGGTAGGAAAATGTGGGATACAAATGTAATAAATAAATAAAGCAAGCATCATGGAGGTAATTGATCCTTCATAAGTGACCTGATATCAAAACTCGACCAGACCAAGTTATCTGAACTCTTTTTTTACCTGTTTACCTAAATCACCTTGTCACCAATGAATGTTATGCATCACCCTTGATCTCTAATGCCTGAAATGAACTGTATATCTACTTACTTATAATTTATTTTTATCATTTTCTGTACTTCAAATTTAATAGTACTTTGTATTTCTCATTCCGGAAATGGCGATCGCCATTACGGCATAATGTAAGCCACATTGAGCCTGCGAATAGGTGGGAAAATGTGGGATACAAATGCAACAAACAAATAAATAAATACATTGTATAAGGAGCCATGCAGATATAGGTGGCCGGTACATGCATAAATGCCAGTATTCCAGTTATTTACACCCATATGTGGACACGTACATGAATAAATGACAACAATCCAGCTACACCCAAACATGAAAGTATGTCCCTGTCTTCAATGGTGTCTATTTTGCAGGTGGGCAATCACGTGGGTGAATTTTGGAAAGGATGCGGGCAGGGAGCACACTTACATGTGCATTGAATACTACTTTTCTTAATAGAATAGGCTATAAAGGGGAAATTCTATAAATGTCACTCAAAACTTGGCACATGGAAAAAAATCAGCGCTAAGCAGTATTCTCTAAAGGGTACTCTACTACTACTACTTCTACTTATCACTTCTATAGTGCTACAAGGCATACGGAGCGCTGTACACCATACATGAAAAGACAGTCCCTGCTCAAAGAGCTGACAATCTAAATAAGACAGGTAAACAGACAGAACAACTAAGAGGTAAGGGAATTAAAGAGGTGGGGATAAAAGGACAGGGCAAGTGAATAGAGGTTAGGAGTCAAAAGCAGCGTCAAAGAGGTGGGCTTTTAGTCTGGACTTGAAAACGGCCAAAGATGGGGCTAGACTCCGAGATGAGCACTCTATATAGTATAGCGCTGAGAGCCGATTCTCTTGCCAAAAGTTGAGCGCTGGAATTTATGTCAGCTGAAACCTGGTGTAAATGACAGTTTCTGACTCCTGATCTTCAAAACATGGATATATCAATTTTCAAAATCTTTGGTGACCTCAGCGTTGCCACTTGCCTGTGCCTTCACACTTGTGCAAGAAAATCAGCACCCACCTCCTCATCGGTACACCTGATTAAACCAACTTAATTTATTTTAATTTTAAAGTGATTGGACTATTTAGTGCTCATCTTGAATATTGTTAGACGAGGGGCACAATGTCCAACATGCATGTTTCGCCTCCACAGGCTGTCTCAAGGACAGTCCCCTGAAAAAACATAAATCACTGTGTGAGAATCATCCCTTACGTTTCCCAAATTCCTGAACTCTTCCCTTTTGCTTTGTTCCAAGAATCTACTTTCTGTTATATGCTCCTGCCAGATATTCACAATGAATCTTCATTACCTAAATTTAAACCTTTCCTGAAAACTTGGTTGTTTAGGTGGTTTGTGTTTATATTGGTATTTATATTCCACATTATCCAAAATAAGATTATCAGTTTAATGTGGCTAACGTACAATTAAAGTATTACAATGAAAAGAATATTAATGAACATGTGGATTACAAGAGTAATGACAGGTAAACAAAAAGGTTTTAGGTGCAGTTATTATAAGTAAATAGGATTAGACATCTTGTAATAGAAACATTTTAAAAAGAAAAAGTTTTCAGGAATTTACCGAAGGTCAGATAAGTGTTGATAAGTCTTTTTTCCTTTACGATGGAGTTCCATCATTTAGAACCAAGATGAGAAAACCTTTGTTCAGTATTGACTTGTATTTTATATTTTTGTAGGTTAGAAAGTAGAGGATGAGATACTCCTTGGCACCTGGTCAGTGCCGTAGCGAGGGCTAATGGCACCCGGGGCGGGTCGCCGCTGCGCACCCCCCCCCGGGTGCAGCACGGCACGACCCCCCCCCCCCCCTCTGTGGCGCACCCCCCCCGGACCGCATTCTTACCTGCGGGAGGGCCGATCCGCCCCAAGTGCACGTCACTCGGAGCTGTGTTGGCCCCGCTGGTTCCCTGCTCTCTCTGCCCCGGAACAGGAAGTAACCTGTTCCGGGGCAGAGAGAGCAGGGAACCAGCGGGGCCGGCACCCCCCGAGCGCGGGCACCTGGGGCGGACCGCCCCTCCCCCCCCTTCCTACGCCACTGCACCTGGTATATCATTGTGAGTTTTATTAGATTATAAATCTTTGCATTACAGCTGAATACAATGGAAAAAAAGAACAACAAGATACATAATTCAAAAAAGAGAATAGGTATCTAGTCCACATCATGGAAAGCAGCCTAAACTAAATAAGAAGAAAACCATAATAGGATACAATTAAAATCTAATCATCTCTAACCAACAGTCACAATATAATATTTCAAGAACCCTCTTTAACATACTCTTCCTGAACTAAAAAATAAAGAAGATACATTAGCTTACCACTTCTTTATCCCACAGAAAGTTTTCCCAACTGCATGACATTAAAAAACACATATTAATTACCTTGTGTCAGGTTTCTCACGGAAACACTGGGTTTGTGAGCCCTTGGACCACGGCCGAGGAGCGGCAGTGGCAGGCAAAACCACCCCACAGAAGAGACAAGGCAGAACTCTGACAGGAACAGCTAGACTTCACCTGAACTTGACCGCCGTTCCCCAGGAGTTGAGCCCATGGGTGCAGGCGGCCGGCAGGACTTACAGGACAGGGCAGGAACTGGATACCAACTAGGCTGAACAGGGACTGAGGGTCAGAGGGGAAAGGAATATACATGGGAAGTAAGACAGAATACTGGGCTAGGACTCACAGACAGACAATACAACACTAGGCAGGAAGTGGACAGGCTAAAGGACAAGAACTGAAAGCTGTCAGGCAGCCACTGAAAAGGGTACAAATACAGGTAACAGCAAAGACTGAAAGCTGCCAAGCAGCCACTAGGGAAAAACACAGACAGACAACAGAGCAAGAACTGAAAGCTGCCAAGCAGCCACTAAGTAGGGAACTAGCAAACAAAAGCTAATAGCTAACCTACACACAGACTAATCAAGGAGCAGACAAAGAAATACAAATAAGAAACAAGACTAGGAAACAAGCAATAAAGTACAAGCTAAGCTACACAAAGACTAGACTAGAACCAAGCAAGGATTTCAGACAAGAAACAGAATAACCAGAAGTGCAACAAAGCACACCAACATACCAGGGACCTTAGATGATGCAAAGGCAAACACAGAAGTTTCCAGGTGATTAAAAAGCCCATCAGCTGCTGAAGTTCACTGCAGGAATCACAAGGCAGCTACGGGTGCTGTTCAGGCACAAACAAGAAAAGCAAGTCTGGCAGCCCAGAAGATCCGGACTGGTGTGGGCTAAAATCTGGAACATGAGACAGTCCACAGCAGCCACCAATTCTGCCCACCAGAGCGCGAGGTGAGCACAGACAAGGAAACAGTCACCATCGTGACACCTTGTAAAAGACCAAACATTTACAAGGAAATTTTTTTTTAAATGTCCCACCAATCACCGAGGTTTTCACTTTTAATTGCAAAAAAAGATTTCCTCCTGAGCTGAGTTGATCTAGAAATATCCAGAAACATATAAATTACCTGCTCACAAAAGGAAGTAGTCTCTTTAGGAGAAAAAAAAAGCTTTAAATATTTGCATTTTAAATAATTCTGATTGCAAAGAAAGAATTAAAGTGGCCCTCTTTTTAATTAAACTATCTGGAGAATTAAGGGGGTCAAAAGCACCCTCCTCCTTTGCCTCTTTAGAGCACTTAGGTATAAAATAAGCATCAAGAATTACTACTTTCTCCCAGATAGGAAACTGCAATATATTCTTTAAATATATTCTAAAGAGCTCATGGGGAGATATTCAGTGATTTACAGGAAAATTCAATAGTCTCAAATTAGAAGCCCTAAACATATTTTCAAGCTTCTCAAGATGCAAATAAATGGCTAAATTATATTTAACATTGGCAGTGGCAGCTGATTGCATCAAGGGACTCTGACTCTCCACCTTATTTAATAGCTTGTTTACCACTGCCAATTTAGTATTTTGTTCAGCCACGATTAGCCTGTAAAGATTTATCCATTTGAGTCACGTGTCCAAAGATATTTAAGAATCACTTCAGAATCTGATGACAAATCTTTAAGAGGACCCGCCAGAACCTCTCTGAGCTCCCTCAATATCCTAGGGTAGATCCCATCCGGTCCCATGGCTTTGTCCACAGAATATTGTTTTTTGAGAACCTTTATTTTTTAAACTTTTTTTTCTTTCTTTCCCACCCTAGCCCTCACTATGCCATTTGTCTCTCTGTTTTTATTCGTTGAATAGTTTTTGTTATGCTATCTACATTTCCTTCCTTTTCTGTCTTATATGTATTTATTGATTATAATATAGTGCAATATGGACATTTCTTTTAGATAGCATGATTTTGTTATTTTTGTTCGTTTGACTTTTTTATGGCTCCTGAGTGGCAGTACATCAAAATTTTCAAATAAATAAAATTAAATAAAAAAACAAGTCTACACCTAGGGCACATATATGTATACACCTATTTCCTTGTGCATGGTGGAGGTAATTTTGTTAGATGCATACTACTGGTACATACATATGAAAAATCCCTTAAAATATTATCCACAAAGTGTTGAATTTGAGTGTTAATTGTCCAGTTTACATGACCAAAATTATGTGCAGGGATAGCTAGCCCAAACTCTGGGTGTTATCCTTGTTCCCAGGGCTAGTGATCATCCCCATGAGCTGTGAGACCATCCCATTTGCATTCTGATATTTTAAATCACTCCTTTCCCAACTCACAATAACTCCCAACTGCTGAATAGCATAAGGATTCTTGGTGGGCAACCCCTGCAACTAGAAGATCTAAACTCTACCCCCTGCTACCACTTCAATATCTTCATCCACTTACATTGCTATGTGATGAGGGAATCCCAGATGGCCCGTCTAGGAGGTGAATTTCCAGTAAAACAACCCTTAGGGATAAAACTTCTGGCTTTAGACCTAAGGGAGGGAGGGAAACCCCAGAATGTCCTCAGGAAGAAGAGATTAGGATTGTTCCTCCTAAGCTAGAGGTGGAGTAACCTTGTTTGACAGCCAGGGGGAGCCTCAGTGAAAAAATGCATCTCCTATGGCTGGAAAAAGCAGGATATGCGTCATCAGGAGTGGAAGATGGGGGGAGAAGCCAGGCCCAATCCCAGCTGAAAATAGGCAGGCTTGAGCCAGATGGGCAGAGAGGAAAGAAAGCACCTGTGAAGAGGAAGGTGTCACTCTCACTTTTTCCCACCCGGAGGTTATGGATTGTAGAGAGAAAGGTAACCCTAATTCTGGCTGTGAAGAAGAGAGCGGTGAACTGGAACAGGAAGCTTGCTAAAGGAATTCCAGGTACTGCAAAAGGCAGTTGTGGGAAGTCACAGAAAGAAGCTTGTTGGAAAGGGGAGCTGCCAGCCTTCGATAGGGAAGGAGGCAGTCTGCTGGAAGAAGCTTATGGGAGCTGCCAGCCCTCAATAGTGCAGGGGGCAGACCACAGAAAGAAGCTTGTGGGAGTGGGGAGCTGCCAGCCCTCAATAGTGCAGGGGGCAGACCACTGAAAGAAACTTCTGGGAGCAGAGAGCTGCCAGCCTTCAATAGTGAGGGGCAGATTGCTGAAAGAAGTTTGTGAGGAATATTTGAAGTTGGACTACATACCCCTGGTGGAATAGCACTGGGTAAAATGGGGTTACCATATGGCTCAGAAAAAGGAGGACACATTGATCCAGTCTGGGGTTTGCTTCCATGGAAGTAAAACCCAGACTGGATCAATCTGTCCTTTTTCTGGACTCAGTCAATATGGTAACCCTAGGGTAAAAATAACTCTTCAAATTTATTGCATTTGTGGACACTGCTGGTTTGTTATTTTCAGTGTGTTTTTTCTAGCAGAAAAGGTATTGGTACTCAAATGCTAGGCCACCCTTCAGGGGTGGGGTGATCACTGACTGAGGGACTCACCCCACAATAGCCAGAACCCTGCAACCAGTCCCAGAATCTATGACAAGGCAGAATTGGTGTGTAGAGACTGAGCTCATTCATTAAAACTTGGGATCCATGGGTCAATTTTAGCAGACAATGGAAAAGGTGCCTATACTCAGTACCCCCTTAAAAAAAGCCCTGGTTATTTTCCTTTTGTTTGCTACACTGGTGTTAAAACTGTGTGGTTGAAAATGAAGGAAACCAGGAATGGATCACTTTGTGGCCCGTGGTTGAAATGAAGGAAACCAGGAATGGATCACTTTGTGGCCCTGACCTGAACTCAGGGAAATTATAAAACTGGGACTGTTCTGCAAGTTACTTCACAGAGCTGTCAAGTTACCCATTCCAGGAGGGAGACTTTTGAGCCAGTCCTGGTTTTAAACTTACATCCCAAAGCAGTCTGGGATTTGTAGTCCATGATTGTTTCCATTGAAAACAGTGCTGCAGGTCCCATAATGCACCAGGATGAGGTTGCCAGACATCCAGGACTGGCCAGAAAGTCTCCCTCCTGGAATGGGTAACTTGGAAGCTCTGTAGAAGGCTTGGAGGAGCACGGGACCCAGGGTTATTATTACAGCTAGATGACATCTTTTGCTATAGTTCAGCAGTCCCAGCAGGGCAGAGATTTTATGCCTTCTGCCATCAAAGAAGGATGAGTTTTCTGGAAGGACTATAATTGATGAGAACACAGATCTAGGTAGGGTGGTTCAAATATGTTATAGGAAGGAAGGAGGGCTTCGTGGGAGTAGGGGGTGAGGAGTGTTAGCTATACATTTTCAGCCAAGATTGAGCATCCTAAAACAAGATGGTGAAAGTGAGACACTCAGTCTCTGCTGAAAATTTTCTTCAGATCACTCATAATTTTATTCAAGTGGATTGTTTATTTATTTTTTGTAAATGTACTTCCTGTACAGATGTCATGGCCTATAGAAGCTAGCATACTCCAGGACTAATGGAGCTCATTTTCGAGCTGGCTGCTTAAGTAGACACTCTGAGATATGAGAGCTTTTAAAGGAAAAAGTGCCTGTATACTTTCCCTCCTAAACTTGACATCTTCTTGTGCAATCAGCAAATGCAGGCATATGTCTTTGTTTATGCCTTCCCTGGACTAGGTGAATACACATGTGGATGCCTGCCAATACGGATGTACATTTAGTAGTGTGCATTTGCTTTGTATGGGTACCTTAAAAATTTTAGAGCACGTGACGGGGTCCTTTAACTAAGATGCGGCAAAAAGTGGCCTTAGCATGCACTTCCATTGGTCTTTCCATTTTTTAATATGGTATGTTTGGAGGAAATTTGTAGCTGTGGGTTTTTTTTTTTTTTTTTTTATTGCTGGTCCTCGTTTATGGAATTCATTACCATTGGCTATGTCCCGGTTGGCATCTGTTCCCCAGTTCAAGAAATTGCTAAAAAAAACCTGGCTATTTTCTAGGGCATTTGGCTGATGGGGGTTCTGAGTTTTTAGAGTTTGTGATTTATAAGATTGTGTATTGTTTGTGTTTTTTTTAATGAATGTTTTATTGTGCCTCGCCTAAATGTTTGGAAAGGCGGGTTATAAATGTAATAAATAAATAAAGTATTTCCTGTGTGCTAAGGACATTTTTACTGCAGCCATAAAGTGGCCAATTTTCTCTATTTTTGTATTAATGACCTTTCGGCTATTTTTTAAAATGACCACGTGATTTCTTACTGCCACTCATTTTGTGAATGATTAGGGCTCATGTGATATTCCTGCATTAGCCAGTAAGCATTTGGTAATGTAGATGCGCTAACTGTTTAGCACAGGAACACCCACTCTCCAGCCCCTGACATGACCCTTAAAAAAACTTTTTAGCGCACAGCTAGCATGTGCATATTTGGAAGTTACTGCAAGATTCCTGAGTGTGTCCAGGGCCGGTCTTAGGGCGAGGCGACCGCATAGGGCCGCGCTCAAGGGGGCCCTGCGCGGCGTGGCTGAAGTCACCCTGCCCCGACCACCCAAGCTCCAGTCCCCCCGCCCTCTGAATTTTAAAAGTTACCTCGTCGTCGACATCGGGTTACAGCGGCCGGCAGGTTGCAGCAGCAGTGAAAAGCGTGCGAGTTGCTGGGCGGTGCTTCGGGAGCCTTCCTTTCCCTCGTTCAGCTCTGGTCCCACCCTCGTTTCGAGACCAGAGCTGAGCGAGGGAAAGGAAGGCTCCCGAAGCGCCACCCAGCAGGTCGCACGCTTTTCACTGCTGCTGCTACCTGCCGGCCGCTGTAACCCGACGTCGATGACGAGGTAACTTTTAAAATTCAGAGGGAGGGGGGCTTTGGAGCTGGGTGGGAGCTAGGTGGGGGGCCTTGGAGCTGGGTGGGAGCTGGGTGGGGGGCCTTTTTAAGCTGTTAGACATATATTAGCACATAATGCAGCTTAGAAAAAGGGACTGAAAAATCAATGATATGCACAAGAACCTATGAATTAATGTGCATATCATTGATTTCTACATGTTAAAACAGTCTATTGCATGCATAACAAATTGTTCTGAGATAAACTGAGGAACAAAAGACAAATGAACTGAAACAATTTCAATAGATGACTCAGGATCTATCATCCCTCCCTTTGTCACCGCTACCTTTTTCAACTGAAAGATTTCTGTCCGTGCACATCCCTATCTGCCAAGTTATATCTCTGTAAATACTTCTTTACGCTTGCCCCCTGTATATACTTAGACATAAATGTATATAATGGCAAATTTTGCATAACACGCCCTCTATATAAAACTAGGGTTTTCATACAGAAAGACTTGTAAAGTTATCCTTGATGTCTACTAGAGTTCTGATCAACTCAGCATTATCAAACAGCTAAACAGATGGCATGTACCAAAAGAATGAGAATTAAAAAAAAAAACATTTTAGGAACCTTTTTACTAAGTCGCATTAGGGGGCCCTTTTCCTAATGGCTTCCTAAAGACCAGATCCTACATTGTAAAGATGTCCAATCAAACATCAGCCTCACGGATCTCTGAGTGTGGGGTACCAAAGGGATCACCAATATCACCAATACTGTGCAATATAATGATTGCACCACTCAGAAAAGTACTGGAATTAATGGGTTTCAACCTATTTATATATGCAGATGACATCACCATCTTCATACCATTCCAAAACAATATCACAAACATTCAGGACAAAAGGATTGGCCCTCATGGAAGAATGAGCAACAACTTCCTCAAACTAAACAGAGCGAAAACCAAACTCCTAGTACTATCCACAAAACCCCACATCCTACCAGAAATTCACAATCAACCAACAAACATACCACAACGAAACACAATTTTCAAGATGCTATTCGGAATGGCACCCAAATATATGCTTAACTTGATTGAACTATCCTCAAGAAAAGCCAGCCCAGAAAAGAGAAACTACCTACTCCTATATCTACCCAACTTCAAAAATACCATCTACAAAACTGCACAGCAGGATTTAGCTACCAGGTTTCCAAATGGCGGAACTTGATACCAAAAACCATAAGAAGCATTATAAATCTCCTCCAATTTAGAAAAGAAATGAAAACCTAGCTCTTCAAAAAATTCTACAGCTAATCACCAAGATATCATCGCCTTCCTTTCAAATCTACCTCTTCAAAAGCTATAGGAATAAATATCACCAAAACTCTACAACTGACCACAAAAGCTACCACTACATTTTCCACTTCAAATCTATCTCTTCAAAAACTCCAGGAATAACCACATGGACTATAGATGCCCTCTCAACATTGCACAACACTATTGTAAATCCACCTAAATGTAAATTGAAAGCCACTTTGAACCAAAACTTGTTTTTGGTCGACAGTGGGATACCAGAATGCATAAGCAAATAAAATATGATTGGTGCATGGCAACAGGCTTGCCGCGTGGCAATCTGGAACTACCACTAGGCTACCACAGGAGCCTGGAGGTAGTTCCCACCCTCAGCACATGCCATTTCTAGCCGGTTACTGCTGGGTTAGCGTGGGAGCCCTTACCTCCACCTTACTGGGTGGCGGTAAGGGCACCCCCCCTCCCTGAAATTGCCACGTGGTAAGTGGTTCACTTACCACACGGCCATTTCTTTTCAGGCAAAAAGATAGCCTTTTACCCACTGTGGTAAAAGTGGGCCTCAGTGCAAGTCAAAAACATCTGCTGACACTAGCGTAGGCCCCCTTTTTATCTCAGCTTAATAAAAAGGACCCCTAGGTGCTAACATGCACCTAACACAGCAAAAACTACTACTACTACTACTACTAATCATCCTTTCTATAGCGCTACTAGACGTATGCAGTGCTGTACACTTGAACATGAAGAGACAGTCCCTGCTCGACAGAGCTTACAATCTAATTAGGACAGACAAACAGGACAAATAAAGGACAAGGAGATAGAGTAGCAAGATTCCGGAATCCCAAAGAGTAGCAAGATTCTGTGTAGAATTCAAAGAGTAGCAAGATTCCGGAATCCCAAAGACTACTACTACTACTTATCATTTCTAAAGTGTTATTAGATGTACGCAGCGCTGTACACTTGAACATGAAGAGACAGTCCCTGCTCGACAGAGCTTATAATTTAATTAGGACAGACAAACAGGACAAACAAGAGATAAGGGAATATTAAAGTGAGGATGATGAAATAAGGGGTCTGAACAAGTGAATAAGAGTTAGGAGTTAAAAGCAGCATCAAAAAGGTGGGCTTTTAGCTTAGATTTGAAGACGGCCAGAGATGGAGCTTGAGGTACCGGCTCAGGAAGTCTATTCCAGGCATATGTTGCAGCAAGATAAAAGGAACGGATTCTGGAGTTTGCAGTGGAGGAGAAGGGTGCAGATAAGAGAGATTTACCCAGTGAACGGAGTTCCCGGGGAGGAATTAGCGTTGGAAGCAAAAATACATAGTAAAAACTTTTTTAGATACATTAAAAGCAGGAAACCGGCCAAAGAGTCGGTTGGGCCGCTGGACGAAAATGGTGTTAAAGGGGCGATCAAGGAGGACAAAGCCGTAGCGGAGAAATTAAATGAATTCTTTGCTTCGGTCTTCACCGAGGAGGATTTGGGGGGGACACCGGTGCCGGAAAGAATATTTGAAGCGGGGGAGTCGGAGAAACTAAACAAATTCTCTGTAACCTTGGAGGATGTAATGGGTCAGTTCAGCAAGCTGAAGAGTAGTAAATCACCGGGACCTGATGGTATTCATCCCAGAGTATTAATAGAACTAAAAAATGAACTTGCGGAGCTACTGTTAGAAATATGCAATCTGTCCCTAAAATCGAGTGTAATACCGGAAGACTGGAGGGTAGCCAATGTTACTCCGATTTTTAAGAAAGGTTCCAGAGGAGATCCGGGAAATTATAGACCGGTGAGTCTGACGTCGGTGCCGGGCAAGATGGTGGAGGCTATTATTAAGAATAAAATTGCAGAGCATATACAAAAACATGGACTGATGAGACAAAGTCAGCACGGATTTAGTGAAGGGAAGTCTTGCCTCACCAATCTAATGCATTTTTTTGAGGGGGTAAGCAAACATGTGGACAATGGGGAGCCGGTTGATATTGTATATCTGGATTTTCAGAAGGTGTTTGACAAAGTGCCGCACGAAAGACTCCTGAAGAAATTGCAGAGTCATGGAATCGGAGGTAGGGTAATATTATGGATTAAGAACTGGTTGAAAGATAGGAAGCAGAGAGTAGGATTGCGTGGCCAGTATTCTCAGTGGAGGAGGGTAGTTAGTGGGGTCCCGCAGGGGTCTGTGCTGGGTCCGTTGCTTTTTAATGTATTTATAAATGACCTAGAGATGGGAATAACTAGTGAGGTAATTAAATTCGCCGATGACACAAAATTATTCAGGGTCGTCAAGTCGCAGGAGGAATGTGAACGATTACAGGAGGACCTTGCGAGACTGGGAGAATGGGCGTGCAAGTGGCAGATGAAGTTCAATGTTGACAAGTGCAAAGTGATGCATGTGGGTAAGAGGAACCCGAATTATAGCTACGTCTTGCAAGGTTCCGCGTTAGGAGTTACGGATCAAGAAAGGGATCTGGGTGTCGTCGTCGATGATACGCTGAAACCTTCTGCTCAGTGTGCTGCTGCGGCTAGGAAAGCGAATAGAATGTTGGGTGTTATTAGGAAGGGTATGGAGTCCAGGTGTGCGGATGTTATAATGCCGTTGTATCGCTCCATGGTGCGACCGCACCTGGAGTATTGTGTTCAGTACTGGTCTCCGTATCTCAAAAAAGATATAGTAGAATTGGAAAAGGTACAGCGAAGGGCGACGAAAATGATAGTGGGGATGGGACGACTTTCCTATGAAGAGAGGCTGAGAAGGCTAGGGCTTTTCAGCTTGGAGAAGAGACGGCTGAGGGGAGATATGATAGAAGTGTATAAAATAATGAGTGGAATGGATCGGGTGGATGTGAAGCGGCTGTTCACGCTATCCAAAAATACTAGGACTAGAGGGCATGAGTTGAAGCTACAGTGTGGTAAATTTAAAACTAATCGGAGAAAATTTTTCTTCACCCAACGTGTAATTAGACTCTGGAATTCATTGCCGGAGAACGTGGTACGGGCGGTTAGCTTGACGGAGTTTAAAAAGGGGTTAGATAGATTCCTAAAGGACAAGTCCATAGACCGCTATTAAATGGACTGGAAAAATTCCTCATTTTTAGGTATAACTTGTCTGGAATGTTTTTACGTTTGGGGAGCGTGCCAGGTGCCCTTGACCTGGATTGGCCACTGTCGGTGACAGGATGCTGGGCTAGATGGACCTTTGGTCTTTCCCAGTATGGCACTACTTATGTACTTATGTACTTATGTAGGAATGTAGGGAGAGATGAGAGTGGAGAGGTACTGAGGAGCTGCAGAGTGAATGCACTTATAGGTCAATAAGAGGAGTTTGAACTGTATGCGGAAACGGATAGGAAGCCACTGAAGTGACACTGGCGGAATATTAGTCGTGCAGCAGAATTTTGAAAAAATAGACTACAGTAGGATGTGCTGCAGCTTAATGCAGTAGTTTTTTGAATCTGCGCATCGTAACTGTGTGCTAAAAAATTATTTGTATTTTTGTTTTGAAGAGGCATGTCAGGGGCAGAGAGTGGGCATTCCTGGGCTAACCAGTTAGTGCATCTGAACTACCACGTGCTAACTGGGTAGTGCATGGATAATGCAGGAGCCCTTACTGCCTATAAAATAGGTGGCGGTAAGTGATCTCACAGTAATTTTTAAAAAATGGTCACGTGCTAATGGCAGCATTAGAACATGACCATTGATGGGGAAAAATAGAAAATCAAGGTTTTTACGGCCATGGAAAAAATGGCCTTAGCACATTTGAAAGACCTGCTTAAGTGTGCTAAGGCCTATTTTTACTGCAGCTTAGTAAAAGGATCCCATAATCTGTTTATTATTATTATTATTATTATTAGCATTTGTATAGCGCTACCAGACGCATGCAGCACTGAACACCTGACACAGAGAGACAGTCCCTGCTCAATAGAGCTTACGATCTAAAGTAATACAGACAGACAAGACAATAAGGGCAAGTACTGGGTGAGAAGGAACAAGGGGGGGAGGCAAATGAGTAGTGGTTAGGAGCCAAAAGCAGCAGTGAAAAGGTGGGTTTTCAGCATAGATTTGAAAATAGGTAGAGATAGAGCAAGACGTACAGGCTCAGGAAGTTTATTCCAGGCATAAGGTGTCGCGAGAGAAAAGGAACGAAGCCTGGAGTTAGCAGTGGAGGAGGAGGTTTATATTCTAAAGCACATTTTCATTTTATATCATCACAATGTAAAACATATGCAATTTTAGATAGAACAATATTTTTTAAAATCATAAATCTTAGGATTCTCCCAGGACAGTACAAGAAAGATCTGTATCCAGTGCTCCTTGTATCTTTCTAATAAAAAAAATGTTTATTTCCTATGGTATGGCTCATCTTTTGAGGGGTGGGGTAATTTTCTGGTGTCTAGTGGGAACAAAAAGAATGAGCACTCACTCCAGCTCTTACGGACCTGAGTTCAAAAATGGACTCTGAGGCCCCCTAGTGGCTGTCTTTCTGTATTACCGCTTGGGATCAGGCTGCCAAATAAAGGGAACCAAGGGCTTGTATAAGATATTATAGAAATTCTCCTATCCTCATCTTTTCTAGAAGAGAACTCTCTATGGAGTCCTTTCACAAAGTTGTGGTAGAATGTGGCCTTAGTATGCCCTTATGCAGGTCTTTCCCACAAGCTAGGGTTATTTCTACCACAGCTTGAAATGTCAGTTTTCCATTTTCAAAATTAGGGCCCCTTTTACTAAGCCGCGTAGGCGCCTACGTGTGCCCAACATGCGCCAAAATGGACTTGCTGCCTGAATACTGTGTGGCTGTTGTGGTAATTTCATTTTTGGCACGCGTCCGAAATGCGCATCTGAAAAATATTTTTTATTTTCTGGCGCTCGTAGCGGACGTGCATCAAATGGCATCCGACACACGCAGGTCATTACTGCCCAAATTCTTTACCGCTAGGTCTGTGACTGGCAGTAAGGTCTGAGTCCCAAAATGGACGCGCACCATGTCCATTATCGGGGGGAAAAAGAGGCTGTTTTTTTACAGGTGCGCTGAAAAATGATTCTTTGCATGTCCAAAACCCGCACCTACACTACCGCAAGCCGTTTTTCAGTGCGCCTTTGTAAAAGGACCCCTTAATGACCATGCGCTAATGTTGCCATTGGCACATGGTCATCAACAAAAATTAGAGTGTGAGCCCTTACCATCACCTATTTTGATTCATGCAGAAAATGCTCACTCTCCTCCCCCAGACATTCCCTCTCGACCAAAAAAATATATATATACATTTGAAATTTACCACAGGATGCACTATTGCTTACTGCAGCTTAGTGCAAATCCACTTATGGATCCAATTGAAACCTTTTTTCCGTGGGTACTGCCCACATATACAAGCAACAAGGAAACCTTCATACGTAATTTCAGAGTGAACATAAATGCAGGCTCAAAGCAGAAACGTAAGGCAAAATATATATGTGCATTTCTTATTTTTTAAATTTATTTGGATATTATTAGTAGCATTTGTATAGCGCTACCAGACGCATGCAGCGCTGAACACCTGACATAGAGAGACAGTCCCTGCTCAATAGAGCTTACAATCTAAAATAATACAGACAGACAAGACAATTAAGGGCGAGGGAAGTATTGGGTGAGAAGGAACAAGGGGGGAGGCAAATGAATAGTGGTGAGGAGCCAAAACCAGCATATCTATACTATAGTATTTATATGTGATATCAAAATATATATACATTTCAAATTCCTGGGATCAGATTGTATATTCTGAATTCAAAAGTTATTTTTTGTTATTATATCCTGTCTATGTATAAATATAATTCTATGGTATAACTACTGCTACTGATATTTTGATCAAGCTAATAGAGAAAGCTCTTTTTTTTTCTACTTCAGTGGGAAAGTAATAAATGACTGCGACTTAATATATAGTTTACCCTTAAGGCAATTCCAGTAGTTCTATTAGGTAATTACACAAAGAAATTCTGATCTTTTCAGCTATAGTCAATAAAGATCTGCAGACCAAAATCCCAGAACAGAGTAATAGAAAGCAGTTGTCATGGGGCTCAGTAATACTGATTGTGTAAGAAATGTGGAACAGAAGCCAGAGCAGACATTATTTTTTAAAGCTGTGGTTCTCAACGCAGTCCTTCAGACACACCTAGCTAGTCAGTTTTTTTCAGGATATCCACAATGAATATGCATTAGATATATTTGCATACGATGGAGTTTGTGTATGCAAATTGATCTCGTGTATAGTCACTGTGGATATCCTGAAAGCCTATATAAATATCAACACTTGGAAACAGACAAACTTGTAAGCACATACACCTGAGTGTAAGGAGGAAAACCTCAAGAAGCACCTTTTTCCACAAACTGGGCGGACAAAAGGGCTAGGGCTTCTTCATCATCGGAAAAACCTCCTGGGGTTCATATCATCAAAATATCACAAAAATCTTAACTCGCAACTGGTTTAAGCTTCTTCAGAATTTTAGATAGAAAATTACAGAGGTACTTAGCTTAACTGTAAAGACCTCAGTCTTCTCTATGGCTCCTTCATTACTCAGACCGTGGTCAATGTTTCGCCACTGCTGCATCAGAACCTCCGGTCTAGAACTACTCTGTTCAGAATGCCGACGGACACATGAAGGGCCCAAATGGACATCTATGTTCTTGAAACATCCCAATCACGATTTTGCAAAGGCAGAAAAGGAATATCCAACAAGGCAATACTTCCAAATAGCAAGGGTGTGTTGTGAGCATGCTTTGGATGGGACTGGGGAGGACCTAAATTAGGATGCCCAACAGTGATAACCAAACTGGAAGAAGCATCCAAGTTTTTAAAAGAAGGATGTTCAAAGTTAGACCTGTTTCATTCACATCCAGGCTACAAAAGGGTGCTCTGATTGAGCATCTGACCACTGGAGGAATTAAGGAATGACACCTCCTTAATCCCTCAGTGAGTGCTGTCTCCCTCCCTCTCCCCTGAAAGAGAAAGCAGGTCTAAGAAGTAACCTAGTGCTTAGTCACAGCAGGTAGAAAAGTCCCCAGCATCCTTTTAAATCTGACTGAACCGTCCTCTTCCACAACAATATATGGAGAAAAGACAGCTGAGGGGAAATATAATAGAGGTCTATAAAATAATGAGTGGAGTGGAATGGGTAGATGTGAATTGTTTGTTCTTTCCAAAAATACTACGACTAGGGGGCATGCGATGAAGCTACAAAGTAGTAAATTTAATACGTATTGGAGAAAATGTTTCTTCACTCAAAGTGTAATTAAACTCTGGAATTAATTGCTAGTGGTAAAAGCTGTTAGCTTAGCAGGGTTTAGGAAAGGTCTGGACGGCTTCCCAAAGGAGAAGTCCATAGACCATTATTAAATTGACTTGGGGGAAAATCCACTGCTTATTTCTGGGATAAGCAGCATAAAATCTATTGAACTTTTTCGGGATCTTGCCAGGTATTTGTGGCCTGGATTGGCCACTGTTGTAAACAGGATGCTGGGCTTGATGGACCTTTGGTTTGTCCCAGTGTGGCAATACATACTTCGAATACCTTATTCTTGAAAGAAATACCATAGATATTGGCAACTTGGCGAATTGTACATAGTAGAGGTAAGGGTATTTGAAAGGTATTTTGATAAATAGCATGTTCGTGCCATTAAGGGCACCAGCAACATGGCCAATTTTTTTATATTAATGGCCATGCACTAATGTTTCCACTATCAAAAAATAGAAGGAGATGAGGTCCTATTCACTTCATATCACTTATAACAATCCTCACATATATTTAAATGACCAAAAGATATATATTATGCTTTTAAAATCATGGGGAAGAAAAAGCTTCAGCAAGCCAGGACTTGTTTTCAAATACAGTCACATCAAGGCTTTGTTGCAATCATTGGCATAAAAACCCTCCCTTGTGTCCTTTTATTGTACAGCTAGTATTTTTATACTTTTCCCATTTTTGTGCTTTTATAATATACCTCAAAACTACTTAGTTTATGTCCACATGCCTATAGCGGCATTCTCTGATTATTCCTATGCCATTAACATGCAGCCATTACAAATATTACCCCCTGAGCGCTTACTGATACCTGTTTTTTAAGCAGTAAGGGCTCATACACTAGCACTTACTGCAATAGCACACACTATAACATTATTTCCTCCAATGAAAAAACAAACAAACAAACAAATACAGGAGACCACTCAATTTTTTTGTTGTTACATTTGTACACCGTGCTTTCCCACTCATGGCAGGCTCAATGCAGCTTACATGGTGCAATGGAGGGTTAAGTGACTTGCCCAGAGTCACAAGGAGCTGCCTGTGCCTGAAGTAGGAATCAAACTCAGTTCCTCAGGACCAAAGTCCACCACCATAACCACTAGGCCACTCCTCAACATGCTTTCCCTGAATACCCGCTAGAATGAGCATATTCACTCATTATCAGGATTTTGTACAAAGGGGCTTTTGATATTATGACACATTGATGAAATATCCCTCATGTATGAAGAAAAGAAATGCAGATTATTTAGGGTCCATTTTATCAAGCATGCTGGACAAAGGGCCCTGCACTGGCGGTGGGGGCCATTTTTACTGGAACGGGTGAAAAAGTCCCCAGCACATACTACTACTACTTATCATTTCTATAGTGATGGGGACCCCTAACCTCCACCCATTGAGGCGGTGATAGGGGCTCCTGCGCTAACCTGGCGGTAACCAGGCAATGCGTGGTGATGCCCGATTACCACCGGGTTACTGCCACACAAGTCATTTCCGGGGGTTTTCTTTTTCCCCCGGAAATGGCACACACTCGGGGCGGGACTACCGCCGGCGGCTATGTTGAGTCGGCGGTAGTCCTGAAAGAGCAAGCCACTCTGTAAAAGGGCCCCTTGGCCGAGAACTGAGCATGCTCGATCAAATTACCAACTTGATTACCAGTTTAATTAATCCGTGCTCATTCAAAGTCATTAGTTTTTGGAAAAGGAGTGGAATTTACACCTTGGATCCCTAAAGGACAAGAAGATGTAAACCAAGCATAGGGCACTTCAGTTATATAATAGCTTTTACTGTCCGAAGAAACCATGGGGAAAGTAACCCACACTGCAGTTACAATCCCAACATAAGCATGAGGAAACTAATCTACACTGTGTAGCAGATTCAATCCCAACAACCTTCCTGGGTAGACTCAATAGGCCACATTGATCTTTTTTTGCCATTATTTCCTATGGGGTCTTTGTACTAAGCTGTGGTTAAAAGTGGCCTTAGCACGCCCTTACACCAGTCTTTTCTGTGCACTAAGGCCATTTTTTTTACCACAGTTGTAATTTTTTTTCCGATTTTTTGTATTAATGTCCATGCGCTAATGTTGCCATTAGCAGGAAGAAATGACCACATCTGTACTTACTGCCACCCTTACTTGGCAGTAAGGGCTCATGTGTAATCCATGTGCTATCCAGGTAGCATGCAGTAATGTAGCTGTGCTAACTGATTAGTACAAGAACACCCACTCTGCACCCCTGACGTGACCCCTAATCAGTGCTGTAGCGAGGGCAGCTGACACCCGGGGCGGGTCGTCGCTGCGCACCCCCCCCCCCCCCGAGTGCAGCACGGCACATCCCCCCCCCTCCCGAGCGCATTCTTACTAGCATAGGAAAGCGGGGAGCAGGCGGGAGGGCCGATCCGCCCCGACTGCACGTCGCTGGGAGCTGCTTCGGCTCCGCTGGTTCCCTGCTCTCTCTGCCCCGGAACAGGAAGTAACCTGTTCCGGGGCAGAGGGAGCAGGGAACCAGCGGAGCCGACACCCCCCCCAGCGGTGTGCACCCCGGGGCGGACCGCCCCACCGCCCCCCTTTCCTACGCCACTGCCCCTAATCATTAGTGTGTGCACATTGATAGTTACCATAGGATGCCTGAGCAGTACATCATTATAAACTGTTAAGCATGCATTAGTAAAAGGTACCGTACATTACCATGTAATTCATTAAATCAGGTAGTGATATCAACTATGTATAGATAACCTACATCTGTCAAACAAAGCTGTCATAACAATCAAAAGAGTTTATATATTATAAAGATTTTGTACCTGGGGCAATGGAGCTTTAAGTTACTTGCCCGGAGTCACAAGGAACTACTATGAGAATTGAACCCATTTCCCCTAGTTTTCAAACCATTGCTCTAACCACTAGGCTACTCCTCCATTAAACTTAGGAGTACTTTGACCAAAGTGTATTAAGAAGTTAAGACTGAAATTACCATGTGCTGTTGGTGCAGTGGCTTGACATATGGAGGGGCGACTTAAGATGGCGGCGCAATAGGTTGCACGGAACAGCAGCTCTGAACCCGACTTGGCAAAAAATATTTCCTCGAGGAAGAATGCCACATACTAAAAGAAAGGCAATAACGAAGGTAGTTCCCCCACCTACCTCGACTCCCACGGTGCCTCAGTCTGGTCTCGAGTGCTATTTCGTGCCAATCTCCCAAATAATAGGAGATACGGATCCTACAGCGGGGCTCTCTGGGGAAGCGGAGGCCCTGCTAGGAGAAGAAATATCCCTTTCACCACCAGCAACTGTGAGGCCTCCATGCCCGGCGTCAACGACGAGGCCCGATGAACAGCGACGCCCTACCGGAAGTGTTTCAGGTGAAGCTGTCAGTGAGGGGCGGGAAGCGTTGGAGAAGACGCCGAAAGCACAAGAAACATCTTTAGGAATTACGAAGGAGGTAAATCTGGCAATGATTTGGACAATGTTGAAAAAAATGGATGGGACATTACAACAAACTTCAGGAGAAGTGAGTACTTTTAAAAAAAAATTTCAAGAGTTGAATTTAAAGGTTGACCAGTTAAAAATGGACATTGCTGAAAAAGTGACTGATTTCCAAAATAAAGTAGATTCTTTTCAAGAGTTCAAAGTCAGTGTGGTTAAAGATAATGCAGACATCCGAAGGAAATTGGATCAAATTGAGAACTTCAATAGAAGATTAAACTTGAGACTATTGAACTTTCCCAAACTCCCAGGGACTAATCCTTATGATTTATTTAAAAGATACTTAAATGAAGTTTTAAAAATGCCCCTGGAAGCGATGCCGCCTATCAATAAGATATATTACATTCCAAGCCCCAAAGGAGAGAATGGGAAAAAACAGGATGGACTACACACTAACTTAGACCTTGAGAACATTTCAGCAATACTAGAGCGCTCGGTGGATGAAAATGCAGACCGGTCAACTCTGATAGTTTCCCTGATTTTCGAACAGGATTTGAATAATATAATGAAATTTTATTTTAAAAATCTTCAAACCTGTTTTGGTGGGATAAAAGTACAAATCTTCCCTGATGTTACAAAATCGACCCAACAGAGAAGGAAAGCTTTTCTAGCATTAAAAGCAAGAACGCTGGAGATAGGCGGGATGTTTTTCCTTGCCTTTCCGTGCAAATGCCTAGTTAGGTTGGGTCAGGTTAAATATACCTTTTTTTCACCAGATAGTCTAAAATCATTTCTAGACTCTAAGCAAATCTAATAGTTAAAGCAAATGGGAGTATTTACGCCACCTTATTTCCTTTATATAAGTTCAAGTTAATAATTCTTCCCTAACTCTGTTCGCCCCATGATTTAAATGGGGTCTAAGGAAGCTTACAATATATGTTTGTGATAATATGTATTATTTTCTTTTTTGCTTTATTGTTCATATGGAAAATTATTGAATTTCTTATTAATTTAATTATTGCTGTATTTCAAAACAAGTGTAATCTTGTTAAAACTGAAAATTAATAAACAAATTGAAATAGTAGACATATGGAAGGTAATTTTATAAGGGAGTACCTAGTTTAAGAGGGCAAATAGGCACCTACTTAAGCTCTATTTTATAAAAATATATGGGCTTCTACATGCCTTAATTAAATACTAGTGTAAGTGGCAGAACATTTACCCCCTGCTTGAGATTAGATATAAATGTCCATGCCTGGGAGAGAGATGGATTCTGTTTGGGTTTTTTTTGTTGTTGTTGTGGATACCTACAAAGTCTTGTGAGAAATTTCAGTTCTGAGCTCCCGGTGTATGTATGTCCTTTGGAAAGGGCAGGATTTCATTACTGCTAAGGCACTCCAGTCTGCATCTGGTAGACACTTGTAAAGCCCAGTGAGAAGATTCTATTCTGACCAATACCTTCATGGATAGCACTGAAGAAATTCTACATCTCTTGGCATTATTATTTTCAAAATCTTGGGTGTTTTCTTTTAACTGACAATAAAGGGTGTCTCACAAACTTAGAATTTTCTCTGTAGTACACCATCACCTGTAAAACGTTTTCAGCAACCCAAGTCAACCAGTCATTCAATTACTATATATATAATTATACCGTATGCCTATATATAAACTAGATTGAAATTCTGTTTTAAAAGCATACCCATTATTGGAATAACATCTGAATGTAGTATGTATACACCAGAAATTTCATATCCTTGGAGTTCATCAAAATTATGATTACATTTAACTAATGCAGAAGTTACTTAATTTTGTGTCACTCTCAAGCACTCTCTGTCTAACGAGCTCGCAAATTAACATTCTCATATGAATCCATGTATATTCATACTGATTAAAGATATCATATCCAAAGTATACTTAAGAAATAACTTTGTTCCATTTAGAATGAAGCCAATTATGAACATTCTTGATAAGAGTGCGTTGAAGTAGTGAAAACGTTGTGGCAACAGTGAGTAGGAAATACAGCTTGATTATAACAGAAATAGAAAGAAGGTACAGTAAATTTTAACTGGAAGTATTGTGGGGGAAGAAGAAAAGGGGAATCAGGTTTTCTGATTTTAAAAAAAGGATACTGTGTGTTATAGCCTGGAGCTTAAGTTTCCAGAATTATAGCTAAGTCTTCCTATTCTTGGTTATAGTAGTAGTAACATCCTGATAAATCACCCTAGTGGGGAAATTCAGTTTTCAAGTTAGCTCCATAAATCATATTTCCTTTGCCATGCTCCGATGACATCATCTGGCTGCTGATGTTATAGCTGGATGATGTGCTCAGACCAGGGCCTGATTTTTCTACTGCAAAAATAGTGAGCGGCCATTGAGCATAGAAAGTTTGTCTTCAGCCACAAAGATGCAGGGAGACACACAAACCCTGGTGGAACCAGAGGCAAATGCAACAACCATATGTAGAGGTCTGGAAGAAGGGCTTTTTTTTTTCTTACTTCCTCACCCTGTGGCACTTCTTGCGTCCCATACCCCATTGTTAGTGCGGTGTTGAACAGCTGGCCCAAACAATACTGGGACAGGAAGGAGAGAATTTGCTGGGAGCAGTTAGAATGTGCAGGAGTCAGAGGAGCAGGGAAATATACTGGAATCAGCAAAAGGATGGGAAGAATGCTGGAATCACAGTAACACAACAAATGACAGCAGACAAAAACCCACAGGGTCCATCCAGTCTGCCCAACAAGGTGACCAGAGCCATCACACCACTCTGTGTGAGCCCCAGCCACCCATGTTTAAGCACTGTTTGTCAAGTCTCCACCAATCAAACATGATGGGATTCTTGGTTATAACCATATGTCATCCCTGAGTATTGCTGACGGTATTCAGCTTGCCAGTGATGATGTCTTCCCCTATCCCCCTGAGCTGCACAGCACCCTTATTTGTAGTACATGACAATAAAGTGATCTACAACACTGGAGTTGCCAAAACTTCACCTGTCTTTTGCTGTTTGCAGGGCACAGACCATAGAAGTCTGTCTGGCATCAGCTTCAGTTTCCCCTATGCTGAAGTTACCAAATCTTGTTCTGTCTTTTGCTATTTGTGGGACACAGACCGTAGAAGTCTATCTGGCATTGGCCTTAGATCCCCTATGCTGGATTTGGTGAATCTTTTTCAGTGTTTTGCCAATTGTGGGACACAGACTGTAGAACACTGTCAGGCTTCAGCTTTAGTTCTCACTACTCTCGCCCAACAAAACACTCAACAGCCATGTTGTATTTCTATCCTCTTCCAATCTAGGCATCCCTTGTGTCTATCCCACATATTTTTGAATTCACTCACTTTTTTAGCCTCTACCACCTCTTCTGGAAGGGCATTCCAGGCATTCACTCTTCTCTGTGAAAAAGTATTTCCTGACGTTACTCCTAAATCTATGTCCCTGCAACCTCCATTCATGCCCTCTAGTTCTACCACCCCTTCATCAATGGATGAGGTTTGTTTGAATATTAATTACCACTCAAGTACTTAAATGTCTATATCATATTACCTCTCTCCCTCTTTTTCTTAGTGTCTACATATTCAGGTCCGCCAGTCTCTTCTCATACGTCTTATGGTACAAACCCTGTACCATTTTTGTCACCTTCCTGTGAACCACTTCAAGGCTTTTTATGTCCTTGAAGAGATATGTCCTTCAAAACTGGACACAATATTCCAAGTGGGGCATCACCAATGATTTGTACAGGGGCATTAACACCTTCTTTCTTCTGCTGGTTATGCCTCTCCCTATGAAACCTAGCATTCATTGGGCAACAGCCACAACCTTGTCACATTGTTTTGCCACCTTGAGATTCTCAGACACTATTACCTCAAAGTCTTTCTCCTGATCTTGATCCTTATCAGGCTGGGGAGAAGGAAGAATATGCAGATATCAGGGAAACAGGGAAGATATACTGAAGTAACAGGATAGGGCGATTAAAAGGGTGGTGTTAATGTCCCTGTACAATACTTTTAAATAAAAAATATTTGAGATTCATGAGGTAGCATAAAAGAGTGTGTTCATCATGAGGAGGTAGATAGAAAGTGTATACCAATTTAATTTCTTTTAAATAATGTAAGACACATGAAAATAGAACCTATGCAAAATGAACCTAAAATTTCATTTTGTGACATGAAACTATAGATATACACAGATTTTTAGTACCATTCCAAAGTTCATAATTTGCTTGAAAACAGATGTAAACAATTTATAAATCTCTAGAATCAGAAGCCGTAATTACAACTGTGCAGATCATATCCAAAGAGTTTTCCTGTTAAATAATCTGCAGCTGAGACCTGTGAAGAAACTCTTTTGCAGTAATTAGTAGTTGGATGCAGGCCAGACAGTTAAATCTTAATCCAGATAAAAATGGAACTATTATACATGGGTAAATTTATCGCCCATCAAGCTCTATCACCTTTACTTGATATCTCCCAGCCTGAAAGACAATTGATTATCAAACATTTTGCTTTAACAAAGATGATCAGCCTTCTGCAGTTCCAAAGAAGACTTTTATGTGTCTTTATTTAGGGGCCCTTTTACTAAGATGCAGTACAATCTGTGCTTAGCATGTTCTAACATGAGACTTTCCTGCACACTAAGCCCAAATTTAATGCAGCAGTTTTTCCTTTTTTATTTTTTTGCAGGTTGTGCACTAATGTTTCCATTAGCACACAATTCCTGCAAAAAATTAATTCAGTAACACTTACTATCTCCTATTTAACAAAAGGGCCTTGATTGTTCTCTCTCAGGGTAATTCTATTGCCACAAGTACTATATTGAGTAGCTACTAGTCTGTAACACATCGAACTTCCACTGCTCATTTATCCTTTAGACGTGACCATTACTGAAGGACATTTTTCACTGCTGTGGGAATTGTTTTTATGTACTAGCTACCTTTATTCTATTTGATCATTCACTGATGCATGCAAACCCTCAGCCAAGGTAAAAGAAAAAAAAAAAAACAACCAGCCCCACGCAACACACAAACACAAGCACCATAGAGCACAAACACACACACATATTCACAAACAAATATCCCCAAGCCAGAAGTAACCCCCCAAAATGGCCAACCTAAGGTCATGGATCTTCTACTATACAATAACGATGTGGATAATGTGGATACCAGCAGCAACGCCAACTGAATGGAATAAAATACCAGTACGCATCACAGGAAGAAGATGACCACTCCAACAACTGGAAGAGCTCAATAACCACCTAAACAACAATACAGAGACCAAACAAACAAACAAGCAAGCAAGCAGTAACATGAAACCAAACATGAACAACACCCAACAAAACAACAAGATCAAAACAGGCAGACCACACAGACAGCTACAAACTGACACGACACGTTTTTCCCGATACAAATAGGTAACAAAAGGAGGAGGGAGACAATTTCCTCACGGAACAGTGAGCGTCAACCAGAAAAAGTGAGGCAAATACAAGGAGGATTCCAAAATAAGAAAGGATCTTTATTGTAACAGTCATATAAGGGGACCCAACACGGCTGTGTTTCGGCACATGGGCCTGCCTCAGGAGTCAATAAACCAGAAGGTGTCAGAGTCATTTGCTCTGGATATCTCCATGCCCAAATGAAGAACAAGTCTACTCTGCAATACAAACAACTATCCAGGATAAACACTTCATGAGAAACTGGGTCAAAACAAGTGAAAACACACTAATCAAAATAGCACCAGTCAAAACAAACAACAAAAAAAATCACAAAACAACCATGTCCATGATTTAATGACAAACCACTACACATGAAAAAACTCTGTAGGAAACTCAAAAGAGCATGGGCCAAAAACAAAACAGATGCAAACAAAACCACATGGAGAAAAGCCATAAGAACATACACAAACAACATAAAGAAAGCAAAAGCAGAACACTACAGTACATATAGGAACATCGACGAGACCAATATGAAAAAAAATATTTAAATTCATGAACAAACTACTGAAAACCCAGAATATATTGGCAACAACTGAAACACCACCAACTGCTGACAAACTTACACATTACTTCAAAAGCAAAATAACAAACACAAGATCAAACCTTGCAAAACTAGAAACAAACATCATAGACTACCTACAGGACTGCAAAACACACGACAACAAAGGTGATGTGGAGGGGCATAATCGAACGGGCACCCAAGTTTTTCTGGGGCCGTCCTCGCAGGACGGGAAACCCGTATTATCGAAACAAAATTGGTGTCCATCTTTTGTTTCGGTAATATGGTCGGGGACGCCCAAATCTCAACATTTAGGTTGACCTTAGAGATGGTCGACATAAATGTTGAGATGGTCGACCTTAGAGATGGTTTTCGGCGATAATTGAAACCGAGGACGCCCATCTCAAAAAACGACCAAATCCAACTCATTTGGTCGTGAGAGGAGCCAGCATTCATAGTGCACTGGTCCCCCTAACATGCCAGGACACCAACCGGGCACCCTAGGGGGCACTGCAGTGGACTAACTGATGCACTAACTGATCGGAAAAAGCCCTTCCCTTACCGATCCCTTTGCGATTCGGAAAGGAATGGGCATGCATGAAGGAAATTGCATGCAAATGAGCTGCTCGCTGTTAGCTCATTTGCACACGATTTCCTTCCTAAGGAGGGGAAGCCAGTGCAGAGCAGCTAAACATTATGCGTGGCTGCTCTGCACATGCCAAAGATGGCTTCATAAACGCAGACAAGCTGCGTGTATAATAACCATCTACAACCTTAAAAAAACACAAGTCCAGGTGAAAATGTCCAAGTGCATGTCAGGCATGTCTTTTTTTTTTCAGTATGGGTGAAGGACATCCAAGTGCCTTTGCTGTGCCTCTGTCCCTGTGGATGTTTCTGTGAGAAGGACATCGATGCTTTTGCTATGCCTCTGACACTCCATTTATTTATTTATTTGGATTTTGGATCACAAGTAGCAACAGTGGGATTTGAACTGGGCACCTCTGGATTGCAAGACCAGTGCTCTAACCACTAGACCACTACTACTACTACTACTATTTAGCATTTCTATAGCGCTACAAAGCATACTCCACTCCCTTGAAATTTGTCCATCCTTGTGGAGGGGGGGGGGGGAGGGCAGTTCAGGACGTCCAAAATGTTTGAAAGAAGGATGTCCACGTCTTCGATATGCCTCCGCTGACACATACACACCTCCCCCCCCCCCCCCCCCCAGGGACCTGCATACTGCTGCAATGGACCTGAGTATGATATTTGAGGCTGGCAAAAAAAGTTTTTTAAGTTGTTTTTTTCAGGGTGGGAGAGGGTTAGTCACCACTGGGGGAGTCAGGGAAGGTCATCCCTGATTCCCTCTGGTGGTCATCTGGTCAGTTTGGGCACCTTTTTGAGGCTTGGTCGTGAAAAAAAAATGGACCAAGTAAAGTCGGCCAAGTGCTCGTCAGGGACACCCTTCTTTTTTCCATTATCGCTCGAGGACGACCATCTGTTAGGCACGCCCCAGTTCCACCTTCGCTACGCATCCGACACGCCCCAGGAACTTTGGTCACCCTTGTGATAGGAAGCAGTTGGGGACGCCCAAAATCGGCTTTCGCATGCTCAATATGGTGGTTCAAAGAAACTATTACTGTTGTAGCGTAGCTGGTTCGTTCTCTTCTTAATGGGGAGGTGAATTCAGTGTTTGAGCGGACTTTTCTTCCGTCTTTCTTGGGAAACATTTGGGGGAGAAAGAGAGATGCTAAAATCCAAGATGTTCGTGAAAAAGACGCGTTCAGGTGGAGTGCTCAAGATTGTGCAGGAGCATTATCTACGGGATGATGTCTAGTGTGGTTGCATGGGGTGCACCACATGTCCACAGGAGAACCCTGTGCTACAGCTGGAGCCCATTGTGGAGAGTGTGCTGTGTGGCAAGTCGCACTACATCCTGCCCGACACCAACGTACTTCTACACCAGATCGATATACTTGAGGATCCCATTATTCAGAATGTGATCATGCTGCAGACTGTTCTTCAGGAAGTAAGAAGCCGGAGTGCACCAGTTTACAAGAGAATTAAGGATGTGGTTAGCAAGCCTGAGAAACATTTCTATACCTTCACTATTAGCATCATAGATACTGTCATTCTCCTATATAAGCACACAACTATGGAATGCACTACCAAACGCCGTGAAAACAACATATGACCACCTAAACCTCCGGAAATTACTAAAAACTCACCTGTTCAAAAAGGCATACCCAAACGATCCAACTTAAATTCCTCAACTCTGCAACTCAACAAAACCAAAGCTCATACTGGACATAACTACTACTACTACTATTTAGCATTTCTATAGCG
This sequence comes from Microcaecilia unicolor, assembly GCF_901765095.1. Classification (NCBI taxonomy): domain Eukaryota; kingdom Metazoa; phylum Chordata; class Amphibia; order Gymnophiona; family Siphonopidae; genus Microcaecilia; species Microcaecilia unicolor. The sequence continues at coordinate 272,469,671 of NC_044037.1, read as the reverse complement.
CTACAAGGCGTACGCAGCGCTGCACAAACATAGAAGAAAGACAGTCCCTGCTCAAAGAGCTTACAATCTAATAGACAAAAAATAAAGTAAGCAAATCAAATCAATGTGTACAGGAAGGCGGAGAGGAGGGTAGGTGGAGGCGAGTGGTTACAAGTGGTTACGAGTCAAAAGCAATGTTAAAGAGGTGGGCTTTCAGTCTAGATTTAAAGGTGGCCAAGGATGGGGCAAGACGTAGGGGCTCAGGAAGTTTATTCCAGGCGTAGGGTGCAGCGAGACAGAAGGCGCGAAGTCTGGAGTTGGCAGTAGTGGAGAAGGGAACAGATAAGAAGGATTTATCCATGGAGCGGAGTGCACGGGAAGGGGTGTAGGGAACGACGAGTGTGGAGAGATACTGGGGAGCAGCAGAGTGAGTACATTTATAGGTTAGTAGAAGAAGTTTGAACAGGATGCGAACACGGATAGGGAGCCAGTGAAGCGACTTGAGGAGAGGGGTAGTATGAGTAAAGCGACCCTGGCGGAAGACGAGACGGGCAGCAGAGTTTTGAACCGATTGGAGAGGGGAGAGGTGACTAAGTGGGAGGCCAGCAAGAAGCAGATTGCAGTAGTCTAAACGAGAGGTGACAAGGGTGTGGATGAGGGTTTTGGTAGAATGCTTGGAAAGAAAGGGGCGGATTTTACGGATGTTGTAAAGAAAGAAACGACAGATCTTGGCGATCTGATGGATATGAGCAGAGAAGGAGAGAGAAGAGTCAAAGATGACCCCAAGGTTTCGAGCTGAGGAAACAGGGAGAATGAGAGAGCCATCAACAGAAATAGAAAACAGGGGGAGTGGGGAGGTGGGTTTGGGGGGGAAAAATGAGAAGCTCGGTTTTGGTCATGTTTAATTTCAGGTGGCGTTGAGACATCCAGACAGCAATGTCAGACAAGCATGCTGAAACTTTGGTTTGGATGCAAGGTGAGATATCAGGGGTAGAAAGGTAGATTTGGGAGTCATCAGCATAGAGATGGTAGAAAAAGCCATGGGATGAGATTAATGAACCAAGGGAAGAAGTGTAGATAGAAAAGAGGAGGGGACCAAGAACAGAACCCTGTGGTACGCCGACAGGCAGAGGGATAGAAATAGAAGAGGATCCACCATAGTGAACACTGAAGGTGTGGAGGGAGAGGTAGGAAGAGAACCAGGAAAGGACAGAGCCCTGGAATCCAAGTGAGGACAGGGTATCGAGGAGTATGCTGTGATCGACAGTGTCAAAAGCAGTGGAAAGATCAAGAAGAATGAGGATGGAATAGAGACCTCTGGATTTAGCCAGTAATAGGTCATTGGAGACTTTAGTAAGCGCAGTTTCGGTTGAGTGGAGAGGGCGAAAACCAGATTGTAGTGGGTCAAGAATAGCATGTGAGGAGAGAAAATCAAGGCAGCGGTGGTGAACAGCACGCTCAAGTAATTTGGAGAGAAAAGGGAGGAGGGAGATGGGTCGGTAATTAGAGGGACAGGTAGGATCGAGTGAAGGCTTCTTAAGGAGAGGTGTGACCACAGCATGTTTAAAGGCAGTAGGGACAGTTGCAGTGGAAAATGAGAGGTTGAGAATGTGACAGATAAAAGGAATAAGAGCAGGTGAGATGGCATTAAGAAGGTGGGTGGGAATGGGATCAGAGGAACAGGTGGTACATTTTGAGGAAGAAAGGAGAAATGTAGTTTCCTCTATAGTAGCTTCAGGAAAGGAGGAAAAGGAATGAGGGGAAGGAGAGAGAGGGGAACGGACTAGTGGAGGGAGAGGTGGCGAGGTAGAGAATTCAATTAACTCTTCCTCCTTATGATTCCTAAATCTGTCTGTCACGCATGAACTTTACCACAACCTCACTCTGTATTTGTTCATACCGATATTGGCGATCGCCTCAACGGTACTATGTAAGCCACATTGAGCCTGCAAATAGGTGGGAAAATGTGGGATACAAGTGTAATAAATAAATAAAAATAAATAAATAAATTATGCTGATTTGGGCGACCCTGAGAGAAGGACGCCCATCTCCTGATTTGTGTCGAAAGATGGGCGCCTTTCTCTTTTGAAAATAAGCCTGATAGTATTCATACCTATCCCCAAAAACACTACCAGCAAGACCACTGATATCACAATTTATAGACCAGTAGCCTCAATACCATGATGGAAAGTCTAGTAACACAGCAACTAATGGAATACTTGACAACATTTTCAATTATTCATAAATCCCAATCCGGTTTCACCACAACACAGCACTGAGATGGTCATAACCACCTTGATAATAAAACTCAGAAGCCTAATATGCCAAGGACAAAATATATTACTACTACAATTCAACATGTCGAGTGCATTCAACCTAGTAGACCACACCACACTAATGACACTGCTCGACAACATAGGAATCAGTGGTGCAGTGGTAACATGGTTCAATGGCTTCCTAAAGACCAGATTGTACATTGTAAAGATGTCCAACAAAACATCAGCCTCATGGATCTCTGAGTTTGGGGTACCACAGGGATTTCCAATATCACCAATACTGTTCAATGTAATGATGGTGCCACTCAGAAAAAAACTGGAATTAATGGGTTTCAACCAATTTATATATGCAGACAACATCACCATCTTCATACCTTTACAAAACAATATCACAAGCATATAGGACAAAATAAAAAAAGGATTGGACCTCATGGAAGAATGGGCAACAACTTTCAAACTCACACTGAACAGAGACAAAAATGGACTTCCTAGTACTCTCCAGCCCACACAACCCCACATTCTACCAAAAATTCACAATCAAAAAGAAACATACCACATTGAAACACAACTTAAAATACTAGGAATCATTCTCAGCAAACATCTAACACTGGAAATCAATTGTCAGTAGTAACATCAAAATGCTTAATAACACTATGGAAATTGAGAAGAATAAGAGACTATTTCCCTAGACAATCTTTCCAGATACTGGTTCAATCAACAATACTATCACAACTAGACTACTGCAATGCAGTATATGTAGGGTGCAAAAACACACTAAAATCACTTCAAATAGTCTAAAACACAGCAGCAAGACTGATTTTCAAGAAATCAAAATACGACAGAGCAACCCATTGAAACACTTATTTTTTTCAAAGCGAGCACCCTAATCTTCAAGATACTATTTGGAATGGTACCCAAATATATGCTTAATATGACTGAACTATCCTCAAGAAATGGCAGCCCAGAAAACAGAAACTACCTGAATGTAACTCACCTTGAGCTACCACTGAAAAAGGTGTGAGCAAAATCTAAATAAATAATTGGGAAATTAGTACATTGCCATTACAGAAACATATACAAATGCGGCCATTTTACTGCCACACTAAAAGTGGCTGTAGCATGCGGGAAACCCAAATGCTACAAGGAGCGCTGGCTCAGTTTAAAAAATGGCACCTATTTAACTTTGTAATTTTATGTGCTTTGAAAATGAGCACCTTTTGTTTTTTATTGTATTAACTGTGATAGTATATATTTTTTTAATTAGATTTTTGCAAATTTTACAATAAAGAAAAAATACAGATTCATGATAAATGAAACATTTTCATCAAAAGTTTAACACAAAAAACAAATGAGCAAAAATGTGCAACAAAGCTAAAATGGTCTTTTTTTTTTATTGACAAACTTGTAAGATTCAAGAGCAAAAGTGCCTGCCTCAGGAGTCACAAGCAATTTGATCTGGTTGATTTTACAAAGATGGCGGTTTATGCAAGGGTATCAGTCCAAACAAAAAGAACAACTGTTGCACAATCGTGGTAAAACTATCTGCACATAGCAAATGTAGAAAGATGTCTGATATTAGAACTGTGTAGAATCTGTTGAATCTATCAAGTTTATTGTCAACTAGAAAAAAGGCCTGTTTCTGACACAAATGAAACGGGCGCTAGCAAGGTTTTCCTCGGAGTGTGTATGAGAGAGTGTATGAGAGAATAACTGTGTGTGAGAGAGAGAGAGTGAATGTGCAAGTGTGTGTGTGTGTGAGAGAGAGAGTGAGTCTGGGTGCAAGTGTGTCTCTGAGAGAGAGAGTGTGTCTGTGAGAGAGAGAGTGTATGTGTGTGTGAGAATGAGAGTGTGTGCAAGTGCGTATGTGAGACACAGTGTGTGATAGAGTGTGTTTCACACAGATACAATGTGTGCGAGAGAGAGAGTGTGTGTGAGACACAGACTCTCTGAGTGTATGAGACCAAGAAAGTGTATGAGTGACTGTGTGACACACAGAGAGTGAATGTGATACAGTGTGAGACATAGAGTGTGTGAGAGACAGTGTGTGAGTGAGAGAGAGAAAGACATTGACTGTGAGAGAGAGTGTGTGTGTGACAGAGATACCTCCCCCCCCTCTCTGGTGTCAGGCCCCCCCTCCTTCCCTCTCTCTAGTGTCATGCCCCCCCTCTCTCTCTCTCTCTGGTGTCTGAGCGTTACTGTGCAGGATGCTGAGCTCTGGCTGTGCTTCAAGGAACTGATCAATCCTATTTAATAGAATGCACCGCCAACATTCTGAAGCCGACAAACCTCATGTGGTTGGTTACTTCTGCTTGTGACGAACCCGGAAGTACTCGTGGGCGGAGCTTACAGAGATGGAGCCTGAGCTTCAGAAGCTTCAAACCCTTCACTGAAGCCACGGAGTCAGCTTCAGAATGTTGAGGGTGCTTTTTATTATATAGGATATGAAAGACCATTTTAATTTTGTTGCACATTTGTGCTCATTTGTTCTTTGTTTTAAATAAACAAGTTACCCTTGAGTTGGAATTTGATTGGTCGTCCCCCATTTTTTTCTTTTTGTTTATCTCTGTTGGTTTGCTTTGGGGGGGGGGGGTTCTTCTTTTTTTGCTATACAATTGTTGTACCTAAAATAAGAACCTTCTATATAGAATCACCCTCACAGGGTGCCAGGGCACAGCATGGACACAGCCAGGGGTCCCAGAACTCATCCAGGCGGTAGCAAGTCAGTCTGCCGTCCACATAAGTGATCTGGAAAGCATAGGACAAATGGAATGTTGTTGTAAGTTATCCTGAGAGGAGACTGAATATTGCTATTATCCGGATAAGTTCCGTGCTGCCCGCATTATCTGGAGATTCAGTCCGGCCTCTATCCGTGTTGTAGGGCTGAACATCTGGATGTTAGTTCACCTCCGCAGCTGGTGTTTAAAAAAACTGCTGACTGTGACAGCTGAATATTGACCTGGAGGTTTTTAGAAGTCACATTACATCTTCTGTCTCTGCTTGCCCTGTCTTTCCCTCCACATCACATCTGTTTTCTGTAAATAATGCACTTAGAAAACATATTAAATATTAATGGTACAGCTTTGCATGGGGAAATGTTTCTGCTGCTCCTACTAGGAATTGCCTTGTAGCAGTTATATGGCTCCAGTGTATTCTTTGACCACAGCAATGGCCATTTCAGCGTAATGATGTATTTCGCTAGTTCATCATCGGAAGAATATTACAGTGGTGAGTTACAGCAGTGAATATATCACCAAAGCAGTGCAGCTTCACGATACATTGCTCAGTAACAAAAGTAGAGAAGCAGTTCTGATATCCGTATGCTAATCCTTAAAATATGTAAAACAAGTCTGTAGGAGGTACATTTGCATTAAGTAGATGATGGTAATTGGTCAGAAGACTTTTCCTTGCTTTTCTAGACACTACAAATCACATTCTTCGGATGTGCAAGTTTCAGGTTGCTGAAGCAGGCCATCCTAAAACATATTTAAATCCAAACAACATGGAAAATATTAGAAAAATATTCCCATGCTTTACAAGCCTTTACAGAATGCTGTAATTTGCATAATGACATTTTCTACCAGGAGAGAACTTGGCCATTTTTTCCTCTTTCACTCATTCATTTTCTGAATGACTCCTCTCAGCGCAGCATGACACATTTCAATGAAAAGACAAAGAATCTGGTAGTGTGAGACCTACTGAATACTGCTTACTGTTAGCATTATGGGAGAAGAAATCTTTTTGGCAAGCTGAAAAGCTTATCATAATTTTTAAAAATTAAAACAGGTATGGATAGCTGTTAGAGATATGCATTGTTAGTGCATATTTGATTCTCTAGTGTACCCTTAATAATTTAGCATTTTTACTAAAGATCAGTAAATGTTATCTGCAGCAGTGCGCAAAGGAATAAAATGGGCTCTGTGGCAGGTAACATGCACTGCTCTTAAGTGAAAGACCCCCTCAGTGCCCATTAATACACATTAATCTCAAAGATGATTAGAGTACATTAAAAAGGTTTAAGAACATAAGAATAGCCATACTGGGTCAGACCAATGGTCCATCCAGCCCAGTATCCTGTTTCCAACAGTGGCCAATCCAGGTCACAAGTACCTGGAAGAAACTCAAATAGCAGCAACATTCCAGAACCCCAAAGACGAACAAGGTTCCAGAATCCCAAAGAGTAGCAACATTCATGCTAGCAATCCCAGGGTAAGCAGTGGCTTCCCTATATTTATCTCAACAGCACTTTTCCTCCAGGAATTTGTCCAAACTATTTTTAAACCCAGATATGCTAACCAATGTTACCACATCCTCTGGCAATGAGTTCCAGATCTTAACTATTCATTAACAGGCCCTTTTACAAAGCCACCGGAGGGCTAATGCATGGGTAGCCCTCACGGGCTACCGGGATAGAGCGTTCGCCTGGTGGTAATTCCAAGTTTGGCGTGCACTGAATCCCGCAGTAGAAAATATTTTTCTATTTTCTACTGCAGGCGCATTCCCAGTGGTAATTGGCAGCGTGGCATGGTGGGTAGCACATGAGCCCTTACTGCTAAGTCCATGGTTGGCAGTAAGGGCTCAGGTCGTAAATAGGTGTGTGCTACTTTTCATTTTTGGCACATGCTCATTTCCAGGCTCATTAAAAAAATGGCCTTTTTCCCAGCTGTGGTAAAAAGTGGCCCAGCATGCACCCATAAGACACATCCACATTACTGCAGGCCACTTTTCTAGTTTAATTTCTTTTATTGATTTTTGATACAGATACAATCAAAAGCTCATAACATAACAACAAGTAACATTTTACAAAGTAAGGCAATACTGGAGCTCACATGTAAGAAGTAGCTATCTATATCTAGGTTGAAAATGAAGAAGAAGATAGGCAGAAAAGAGAAAAAGTAGGGAAAGAGGTGGGGTGCGCTGGACAGTACAGATCAAAATAGAGAACATGCATAGGCCATAAAATACATCTAAGGAAGTGCTTATTGCTGTACAATGCTTAAATATGATACAAGTGGTAGCCATTTCTCCCGATATGCAGCAAAGCGAGAAGATGTCTTTGCAAGGTGTGATTCGTATTTGTAGATTTGGAGCAGTAAGTTCCACCATTCCTGGTAGGTGACTTGGTGCAAGGATTTCCAATGCGAGAAAATTACCTTCAATGCTAAAGATACCATGGTGCTAACAAGAGACCCTTCACTTTTTATTGCGGCTTTGTAAAAGACCCCTAAGTGAAAACAATGTTTCCTTCCATATGTTTTAAAAGTATTTCCATGTAACTTCATTGAGTCAGGGCCGTGCCAACACGGTAAACGAGGTAAGCATGGCAGGAGGGCGCCATCCTCTGGGGGGCGCCCCGCCGCACCATGCTTACCTCGCCCTCTTCTCCCCAGATCCTTTTCCTTTTTTTTTTGTTTAAATTTACCTCTGTCCGGCAGCAGCATAGCGTTAGTGAGGAGGCGGCGCTCCCCCGCCCCAACATGTCAGTCTTCCCTTCGCTCAGTTCCGCCTTCTTCTGACATCAGAAATGACATCAGAAAAAGGCGGGACACTGAGCGAAGGGAAGACTGACATGTCGGGGAGAGGGAGCGCCGCTTCCTTCTCACTAACGCTACGCTGCCGCCAGACAGAGGTAAATTTAAACAAAAAGGAAAAGGATCTGGGGAGAAGAGGGCGGGTAGTGTAGCGATCGTTTTCGGGGGGCGGGGCCAACTGCAGGAGGGCGCCGGAGACCCTAGGCATGGCCCTGCATTGAGTGCTCCTTAGTGTTTGTACATTTTGAAATGGTAAAAAAAAATCGATTCACTTTTACCCGTTCTATACTGCTCAGGATTTTGTAGACCTCTATCATATCTCCCTTCAGCCGTCTCTTTAAAAACACATGTGATAAATGAACTGAAAAACAAAATGTCTGAACATTGGGGGAAAAGACAACCAATTGTAAATCGAGAAATGGTACCGTGTATATCCCTAATAACTGTGTTGGAGGTTTGATAGGTAGGATGAAGGAGAAAAGGCATTCAGCCTGCAAAGATGAATGACAAGAGACTTCAAGGACTTGCATCTTTACAACAAATCACTATTTTGATTAAACAGTTTTTGGAGCATAAATGTTTTTTCCTTCCAACTCAAAAAAAATGGAGGTGGGCCATGACAGTTCAATTATATTAGGGTAAGATTCTATTTATTTATTTGTTTGTTTATTTAGTTGAATTTAGCTCACAACTTTTACAGGAATATCTCAAGGGTAGTTGCATTCAGGTAATCCAATAGATAGCTATTTAATTAGAAATTGTAGGGAATGTGTGATTATTACAGTACTGTGTACTGATTTATAGAACAATATCTACAAATAATTGTGTAATAAATCCTTCTCTTATTGACCAGTTGGCTTTTGCTATTGCAAGGTAGTCTGTATAGGAAAGAAGGTTACATTACACCTCTATTCTTATCATGATTTAACACAACCATGTCTGACTACATACTTTTTTCTTCACCTGCTTTTGTGCTAGTGCACTATAATAGTAAAGTAATTAGAAGGTTTATAACTCTAACCATTGATTATGGCTGTATACCAAATTTACCCAGAACAATACCATCTGACATGCCTGCTCTATGCTGAAACAATGCCACAGTGCTACATAATTACACTAAAATAGTCTGAAGGTGAAAAAAAAGGAGTGAGTAATCCTAATTTAAACTGCATGCTGATACATATCACTCTACTGACAGTTAAGTCAGACCGAGCGATCAATTTTATTCTGCACATGCCTGCATTTGATGCATTTAAATCACAAGCAATAAGAACAGCCCGGTGTTTTAAGTGCAAATTCTGCACCTGTCATACAGGAGACTTGGGTTCAATTCCTGAGCTTGGCTTCTCCTCTTAACACTGGTTAGAGCGGGACATGATGTGGAGAAAAAATTCACAGCAATAGGGATAAGCTTAGCTATGGCAAAAATCAGAGACGCCAGGCTGGCGATGTAGGGACAGTCCTGGATTTCTGAGCACCCGATCCTGGGACATTGTGGGACTTACAGAACTGATTTCAATGGGTAGGATCAGGCACTACGAATCCCACCCTCCTCTGGGATATAAGTTCAAAATCAGGGGCGTCCCAAAATCTCCAGCCTGGAACTGGGTTACTTGGTATTTCTGTAAAACAGGAACATATATTATTATTATTATTATTAGCATTTGTATAGCGCTACCAGACACACGCAGAACTGAACACCTGACACAAAGAGACAGTCCCTGCTCAAAAGAGCTTACAATCTAAATAATACAGATAGACAAGACAGTTACGGGTGAAGGAAGTACTGGGTGAGAAGGAAGGAAGGAGCAAGGGGAGGGCAAATGAGTAGAGGCTAGGAGCCAAAAACAGCAGTGAAAAAGTGGGTTTTCAGCATGGATTTGAAAACAGGTAGAGATGGAGCTAGACGTATAGGTTCAGGAAGACGATTCCAGGCATAAGGTGCCACGAGAGAAAAGGAACGAAGCCTGGAGTTAGCAGTGGAGGAGAAGGGGGGCGACAAGCGAGATTTGTCCAGAGAGCGGAGTTCACGGGGAGGAATGTAGGGAGAGATGAGAGTGGAGAGGTAATGGGGGGCTGCAGAGTGGATGCATTTAAAGGTCAGTACGAGAAGTTTAAACTGTATGCGGAAGCGGACAGGGAGCCAGTGAAGTGACTTGAGGAGTGGGCTAGTGTGGGTATAACGATTGTGGTGGAAAATAAGTCGTGCCGCAGAATTTTGGACAGATTGGAGAGGAGAGAGATGGCTGAGCGGAAGACCTGTGAGAAGTAAATTGCAATAGTCCAAGCGAGAGGTGACAAGGGTGTGGATAAGGGTTCTGGTAGCATAATCAGAAAGGAAGGGGCAGATTTTGCTAATATTGTAGATAAAGAAACGACAGGTTTTGGTGATCTGTTGAATGTGTGCAGAGAAGGAGAGAGAGGAGTCAAAGATGACTCCAAGGTTAGGAGCCGAGGAGACAGGGAGGATGTGAGAGCCATTAACGGAGATAGAGATAGACTTAACATGAGGTCAATATTCTAAGTGATTTTACTGGGTAAAACTGGCTCCTGGCTGATTACATCACCTGTTTGGGGCTAACTTGTCATTTTTAGTGGCTGCTGAAAATGACTGATTAGCACTTAAAGTAAAACCGGTTATTTTGGGAGTGTTCCATGAGTGGAGTCAACACTTGGCCAGTTAAGTGTCAATGTTTAGCACTTAACCGGCTAATTCAACTGCAAAAAATTGGACGTCATAAAGGCCAGTCCTATCTTTATGCAGTGCTCCAAAACTGGTTAAGTGCTGGATATTGCACTTAACCAGCTAGGGTGTAGCCAGTGCCCGACATGGCCCAGCATCGAATTTCCGAAGGCTGAATACTGACACCCCTCTCAATTCTATAAACTGGAAACTACAGATACATGCCACTTGCATGTTTTACTGCTGAGAAAATTGACTGTTACATGTGTAAATGCTTTTAAGCACCATTCTGTAAAGGTGCATGCAACTAGCTTGGCACATATTTGCTAGGGGTTGGGCCATTGGGCAGGGCATCAATTGATATGCATACCTTACAGAATCCTATAAGCTACATACACCATTGCAACACTAACATGCCAACAGTTACACCATGTCTATGGCAGGCAGGGGCAGCTGACAGGGATCTGGGCCCCTGGGCAATAGGAAGGTACTGAGCCCCCCACCCCTGGGTCCCATGTCTCTCCCTCTTCACCCATGGGTCTCTTGTCTCTCACCCCCTCTCCGTCCCCTGAGTCCCATGTCTCACCCTCCCTTCCTCACCACCACTTCCCTGTCCTTGGGTCCGGCATACATAGTAACATAGTAGATGACGGCAGAAAAAGACCTGCATGGTCCATCCAGTCTGCCCAAGACAAACTCATATGTGTATACCTTACCTTGAATTTGTACCTGTCCTTTTCAGGGCACAGACCATATAAGTCTGCCCAGCAGTATTTCCCGCCTCCCAACCACCAGTCCCGCCTCCCATCACCGGCTCTGGTACAGACCGTATAAGTCTGCCCTCCCCTATCCTCGCCTCCCAACCACCACCCCCTCTTCCCCCTGTTTACTTACTATTTCTCCGTACAAGGCCCTAGCTGTCTGCCACCGATCGGAATCTCTCTGCCGTGGCATACCCTTGCAAAAGCAGGAAGTTATATCAGAAAGGAGCGAGCTTTGGCTGAGTGAAGGTTCCGGTCAGCAGCAAACGGCAGAGGCCTTGTACGGACAAAGGTGTGGAGCAAACAGTGAAATATATATATATATATATATATATATATATATATATATATATATACTAGCCATTAAGCCCGTAAAAATGGGTGAGATTTCTAGCTACCCTCCTCGCTGCCGCTCCCTCCCCCCTCCATGCCGGGCCCCCTGCACTGACCTGACAGCGCCTCTCACCTCCGTGTGAAAGTGGAGGAGGGCGGGAGCGGCTGTGGGGATGGGGGGAGGGTGGAGGTTGATGCGCGCGATGTTCGTTTCCAGGCGGCAGCGTCCGACAGTGACTCCGACTCCGTTTCCCTCTCTATTCCGCCCTCTGACGTCATCACGTCTTGATGCGAGGGCGGGACAGAGAGGGAAGTCTCTACTGCGCATTTGCAGGTGAGTTGGTCACTTGCCGTTTATATGTTTGATTTAAATTTATATAGTTCTCTTTTTACAAATCAAAGTGGTTTCCAATCTCTCAGCTCTTTCTGTTACTTCTTCTCCCAACTGCATGAAACCCAACAAACGTCACCCAAAACAAGAGTGATGGGAGGGGGCATTTTCAATATGATGCCTAAATCTGATTTTGGACATTTTGCTGAAAACATCCAAAAATCAAGTGCTAAACATTGCGATCTTCAAACCAGAAAAAAACATCTATCTTTTTGTTTTGAAAATGGCCATTTCCTAGAGGTTTTGTGCTCAGTACATTTTTGTTTTGTGACCATTTTTGGAAAACAAAATGTCCAAGGGAAAAATGCACAAAATCAAGCCATTGGGATGTAGGAGGAGCCAGGATTCTTAGTAGACTGGCCATACAGACATCCCAGCAGAGCAGTGTGGCACCCTAGGGGGCAGTGCAGTGGACTTCACATAAAAGGTTCCAGGTACACATCTCACCATTATCCCCTTATATTGTTTGGTGAGCCCTCCAAAATCCACCAAAAACCTACTGTACCCAACTGTACACCACTACAATAGCCCGTATGGCTGCATCTGAAGCTGTCATAGAGGCTGGTATGTACTGTTTCTTTCACATCTTTGGAGGGTGAGAGGGAATAAGGGGGGGGGGGGGGGTCATACCTTAATTCCTCCAGGGTTCATCTGGTCATTCAGGGCAGTTTGTTGCTTAGTCGTAATTGAAACAGGTCTAGACCAAAACATCCATCTTTTAGCCCTGGACATTTTTGCTTTGTTCCATTATGACAGAAAAATGTCCAAGTTTTGGGAATGCCCAAATTCCACCTCCAACATGCCCCTAACATGCCCCCTTGTGATTTGGATGCACTGTAGATGAACTGCATAGAAAAACATCTTAAAATTGTTCTTCGAAAATAGCGATTTGGACATTTTGGACAAAAAAAGTCCATCTGCCACTTTGCGTCGCTTTTTGGCCATTTTTCTGTTTCAAAAATGAGCCCCATAACCAACTAACATTTTAGTCAGTCAGCTTCTTTTTCATTTCATCCCTCCATATTCCCATATTTCCCGTTCCACTGCCATAGCTGTTAATTGATGGCAAATTTTTTGTTTAAATAGACAAGTTATTAACTGTCAGCAAAACTGTAAGTAGTCCACAGACCCTCAGATCCTCTGCCATTACATTCCACAAGGTTAGACCGAAAACCAAAAGTGTCTTCCTCAGAGTTGTTCCTAGGCAAGCATCAACTTCTTTATGGAATATGAATAATCCTTTCCCCTCTGAATTTAGCTGTTTATTAGGCACATTGAGCTCAATATTCATGGTCAGGACTAGATACTAATATCCAGTAGTACTTAACCAGCTAAATGCCTCTGAATATTGCAATTAGCGACAAATTGAAAGCTCTTAAGTGGCAGGGTTTAAGGCATAAATGGGACCACATACAAGTCTTTCCTATTTTTATATGGTAACCCTTGGCCGCTTAAGTGATGAATTTCGACTTAAGCAACTCTGTCTTAACCAGCTTAAAAATAATCGGATATTCAAGGTTGAAGCCTCCATAGGTCTCAGCTTTGACTATCTGGGAATAACACCATTGCAGGGCTGAGGGTAACTATGGGGAGAGCAAGGGAATGGGGTTAAAGAAATGGTTTCATGTGCAACACAGTCATGGACCGAGGGTGGAGGAGGAACACAAGTTGGGATCTTGTGTCTCCACAGATCCTGATGAGGGAAGACATTATCGAGCAAATAATCACAAATGTTCATTGTTAGTTTGCTACTGACTAACTGCACAGTGTGGAGTTATGAGTTGTTTACTATATATTGGTTTGAAGAATAAATAAAATTATAAGAGTTTGATATTAATCATTATAAATTAAGCTGCAACCCATTCTTGCCAATTGTTGTGTTGACTGCATTATTAGTGTAGGTGATTGAATGGTGCCTATGTTATTTGAACTGCTTTTCGTTGATAAATATCAGCGGTGCGAACAGTTACTAAAAATCTAACCACTGCTGTCTCTAGTCTTAACACTTGTTTTTTGCTATTGAGGACTGGCCTAAGTAAAGCAAATTAAAACTAAACTATGATAAGTCAGAGCTTCTAGAGCTCATTAGGCATTAAAAAGAAATTTAAGTGACCTTTTTTAAAAATCAGGGTTAATCTACAGCTAAGCAAGACTGTTCAAACCTTGGCTTATCTATGAAGAAACAAATGCCGGCTTCCTTTCTTTCAGAGAAGGGACCTGGAAACTATTCTGCATTATTTAGTACCAAATAGGATTGATTATTGCATTCCCAGGGATTAGCCTGTGGAAGTATTAAGCTGCAACAATTATTAAAGAAATACTGTAGTGCAGCTACTTTGGAGAAATAAGACTTATGATGATGTGTCCCTGTACTTAGGGAGCCGTGCCAGTTAATAATCACAAGTAGGATCATATTTAAAATCCGGTGGCTTGTTTTCAGAGCTGTCTATCATTCTGGACCTAAGCATGTGGTTGATCATATTTATGTATTTATTTGTAACATTTGTATCCCACATTTTCCCACATATTAGCAGGCTCAATGTGGCTTACAAAATACCATAATGGGGGACGCCAAGTACGGTAGGTTTTAAACAAGTACAATAATAAAAAGGGTCAGGTAAGGTAGTGGTAAATGGATACAAAAAGGACAAGGAGGTTATTAATATTAGTTACACTTCTTTTAAACTTCTTTGATTTTTGAAGCCTGATTTAGCTACTTGTAAAATTACAACCATGTGGTATATAGAGGGGCATAATCGAACGGCGCTGGCCAAATAGCTGGCCGGCCATCTCCGGGGCCGGCACCGTAAGTGGGCGGAGCCAACCGTATTTTCGAAAAAGATGGCTGGCCATCGTTTTCTTCGTTAATACGGTTGGTCCCGGCCAAATGTCAGAGTTTGGCGAGTTTGAGATGGCTGGCATCGGTTTTCGGCCATAATGGAAAATAATGCCGGCCATCTCAAACCCTGCTAAATCCAAGGCATTTGGTCGTGGGAGGAGCCAGCATTTGTAGTGCACTGGCCCCCCTCACATGCCAGGACACCAACCGGGCACCCTAGGAGGCACTTCTAAAAAAAAAAAAAAAAAAAGCTCCCAGGTGCATAGCTCCCTTCCCTTGGTTTTTTAGCCCCCCAATCCCCCCAAAACCCACTCCCCATAACTCTACAGCATTACCATAGCCCTAAGGGGTGAAGGGGGGCACCTACATGTGGGTTTTGGGTGGATTTTGGAGGGCTCCCATTTACCACCACAAGTGTAACAGGTAGGGGGGGATGGGCCTGGGTCCACCTGTCTGAAGTGCACTGCAAATCAATATTGGAGCTATAGCGTCTGAAGTCATAAATATGGACGCCATCTTGAATAGTTCACATTAATGAATGCGAAGAGCCGATTGAAGTAAGAATTATCGAGCTGGGGTTGGAGGTGAGACTGTTTGTACAAATAAGCGCCAAATTTGATTTATGTTTTATTAGATGCAGGCGATTGACCCACAGACCCTGAGGAAGTAGGCGAAACTTGGGCCGAGTCGGGCCGTGGATTGGGTTCAAATCACTGTGTTCCGGTTTACTGCTTAAGAAATGTTGCAGCAGTGAAGCTAAGTAACCGTCAATCTTACTTGTTTTGAAACATAGAAAATAGAAGCGGGTTACTTAAAATACAACAGGGGTTTTTCAGCCAGTGATGATCGGGCGGTGCTCCCTTTCGTTGTTCCACAACACAAGGAGTGCACGCCGGGATTGAGGCTTTTCCCCTAATAGACACACCAACATACATTTGACGCGACACTATATATAGGAGTCTGGATTTAGATTATTGCTTGAAGTGCACTGCACCCACTAAAAACTACTCCATGGACCTGCATACTGCTGTCAGGGAGCTGGGTATGACATTTTAGGCTGGCATAGAGGCTGGCAAAAAAGGGGGAGTAAGGGGAGGTGATCCCCGATTCCCTCCATTGGTCATTTGGTCAGTTGGGGCTCCTTTTTGAAGCTTGGTCATGAAAAAAAGGGACTAAGTAAAGCCGGTGAAATGCTCGTCAAGCCTGGCTTTTTATCCCCATTATTTGGCAAAGCCGGCCATCTCGTGAGCATGCCCCCATCCTGCCCCCATCCTGCCTTCACTACCCTACCGACACGCCCCCTTGATGTTTCGCCGGCTCTGCGACGGAAAGCAGTTGAACCCGGCCAAAATCGGCTTTCGATTATACCGATTTGGCCAGGTTCAGGAGATCGCCAGCCATCTCCTGATTTGTGTCGGAAGATGGCCGGCGATTACTTTCAAAAATGAGCTGGATAGTAACTTTGCCTCAGGGTTTTTGTTGTTGTTGTTGTTTTGTTTGTTTTTTGCTACAGCAGGACCATTTTTGTCTGGTCTGCAATATACCAAACTGCAAATTGTGCCAGCACATGTTACAGGATGCTACAATGCCCACATGGGAAAAAATTCAACATAAGTGGGTCCTACCCATGCTGCTTCTCAAATGTAGTTTAAATGGAGTGGAACAGAGGCCTAGTGGAAAGATCACCAGTCTTGACATCCAGAGGTACCCCGTTCAAATCCCACTGCTGTTTCTTGCAATCTTGGGCAAGTCACTTAACCCTCCATTACAAACTTAGGGGTCCTTTACAAAGGCGCAGGCTAGAGACACCCATATATTCCTATGAGCATCTCTAGCATGTAACAGGCGCTAAAAATGCTACTGGGCCTTTGTAAAAGACCCCCTTTGATTGTGAGTCCGAAAGGGAAATACCCAGTGTACCTGAATGTAACTCATCTTGAGCTACTACTGAAAAAAGGTGTGAGCAAAATCCAAATTAATAATAATATTGTTCAACGCAGACAACGTGAAGTCAGCCTAGGTGCTAAAGACAAGAATCAACTCAGAGAGGTACCACATCAGACACCACAAAACAAACCAAGGTGACACCTCTGTGGGTGAACATATTTTGGGACCAGAGCACTGAATCAATGTCCTTATAGTCAGAGGACTGAGACAACATTTTACAACAATCCCATACCATTCTTGTAGCTTTTCTTTGCACCGCTTCAATTCTTTTTACATCCTTAGCAAGATACAGCCTCCAAAACTGAACATAATACTCCAGGTGGGGCCTCACCAACGACTTATACAGGGGCATTAAAATGAATTATACAGGGGCATTAAAACCCCCTGAAGTTAGGGAAGAGTCAGCAGTTATGCACGTGCTGGCCATACTAAGTACTGGTGTCTGCGTAGCTAAGTAGGCAAAGAAGACCCCACAAAGGGCAGTCTTAACTTTAAGCACTCAGCTATGTGGGGGTTGACAGTGAATATCAACTGGCATCTGTATAACTTCTGGATTACTGGCTGACCTGGATATTCAGTGCCACTGCCCAGACATGGACCAATATTGATCAATTGAGTTAGTGGTTTGAAAACTACTGACCATCACAGGCTAAATATAGATCATTATCACCTCTTTTTTTTCTCTGTCGGTTATACCTCCCTCTACACAGTTCTGCATACTGCTGGCTTTAGCCTTCACTTACCACACTATTTTACTACCTTGAGATCAGCAGACACCACCATGCTGAGAACTCTCTCTTGATCTATGCACTTCAAATTCTCCCCAGTCTATTGTATACATTTCATTGGGACTTCCGCAGCCTACAAGCATCACTCTGCATTTCTTTTCATTAAAGTTTACCTGGCACTAAGATCATCCTCTGAGCTTCTTACTTTGCCCTCATTGTCTAAGCCCTGGCTTGACTCTGCTCTCCAGTCTGCATTCTTTTCTATCGCCCCTGTTTTATGGAATTCTTTGCTTTGCATTCTGTGTGCTGAAGCTTCACCGGCAAAGTTCAAAAATGATCTCAAACCTTTTCTATTTGAGCTAGCAATTTCAACATGATTTGTTAGGTTTATGGACTGCTCGATAAAATGTGGGCATGCATATGATTATATTTTGCTTTGTTCTGTACCTTTATGTCTCCTAACTTAGTATTTCTTCTGTCTTATCTGACTATGGAGTTTCATTTCCTTATGCTTTTTTGCATTTTTGCAAATCACTTTGATGTGACTTGCAGAAGGCGGTATAGAAAATACCTAATAAACTATAAACCATTGTAATGACTACTCCATCCGTCTTTGCAAAATCAGTTAATCATAGAGAAAAAACTTTATATCTGAAGCAGGCAGTAGTGGTACTTGAACAACAAAAATAATGGATAACCTCCAGTGAAGATCAACAGAAAAAGATTTACCAATGGATTATATATATGGCATCCAAATCTGTGTGTGCACTCAAGATGCATGCACAAATTAAAGGTAGGCGCTATTCTATTAACTGTGCCTAACTTTAAGTGTAGCTTACAGAATTGCGCTTTTTTTCAGTGCTGATTTTTTCAATGACATATATAGAATTCACCTCTAAGTGCCAATTCTATAATTGAAATTGTGCATGAAATTGCCATGATAGAATAGAGCATAAGTTGTCATGCATATGCCTAACTTTAGTCCTTATGTGTCCTTCTCTTATCCTTTTTGGTCCTGTCTGTTTGTCCTGATTTAGATTGTAAGCTCTTTTGAGCAGGGACTGTCTTTCTTCTTCGTGTTCAATTGTAAAGCGCTGCATATGACTGGTAGTGCTATAAAAGTAATGTAATAAGCAGCCGTTAACTGTTAATAATTGGGTGCTGACAACCATTATTGATGTTAATTGGCACTCTTTAAAATTTACACGTTCATCTGGCTATGTACTATTCTATAAGGCATGGTGCCTAACTTTACAAGTGTGTAACTCAAAAGGGGTCATGGCCACGGCTGTTCTGAAACGTTGCGTGCGGAGTCACAGAATATGGCCTCTGCGTACTTAATTAGGGTGCCAGCATTTTCACCAAGTTTCAACAGGTGTATGTCTAGCGCCTAAAGGGCATATTTTACTAAGGTGAGCTCACGTTTTTAGCGTGCGCTAAAATTGTGGGTGTGCTAAACATTAGAGCCACCTATAGGAATGCATTGGCATCTCTAACGTTTAGCACGCCCACAATTTTAGCACGTGCCAAAAATGTGAGTGCGCCTTAGTAAAAGACGCCCTTTAGGTGCTAGACCTACACCTATTGAAACTTGGTGAAAATGCTAGCACCCTCAATATTAGGTGCTGGAATCAGCACAATTCTATAAAGGGCATGTGCTCTTTACTGCTACTAATCATTTCTATAGTGCTACGTATGCAGTGCTGTACACATTAGATGCAGGTACTTTCTCTGTCCCTAGAGGGCTCACAATCTAAGGGGTCCTTTTACTAAGGTGCGCCGAAAAATGGACTGCATTAGTGTAGGCACGTGTTTTGGCCACAAGCAAATCCATTTTTCACTGTGCCTGTAAAAAAGGCCTTTTTAAAACATTTTTGCAGAAAATTTTTGCGGCAAAATAAAAATTGGTGCACGTCCATTTTGGGTCTGAGATCTTACCACCAGCCATTGATTTAGCGGTAAGGTCTCTCATGTGGTAACCGTGCGGTAATTGTCTACGTGTGTAGAATGATGATTACCGCCCGATTTCCTCCGTGTGCAGGAAAATAAAAACTATTGTCTGGTATACGTAGCAAACACACATAAAAAATGAAATTGCCACCTGGGCCTCATGGTAACTTCAAATTGACGTGCGCTGGGCACACATGAGGTGCCTACACAGCTTAGTAAAAGAGCTCCTAAGTTTTTATACGTGGGTCAATGGAGGGTTAAGTGACTTGCCCAAAGTCACAAGGAGATGCAGTGGGCATTGAACGGTTGCCAGGATCAAAGCCTGCTGCACTAACCATTAGGCTACTCGTCCACTCCATTTGGAGAATTTATTTATTTGTTGCATTTGTACCCCACATTTTCCCACCTATTTGCAAGTTCAATGTGGCTTACATAGTACCGTCAAAGGCGTTTGCCCAGTCGGTGGATAACAAATACAAAGTTGTATAGTGATCGTATGAGGTATAAGTGGAGGGTCGGAATGGATGAAGATTGCGTGATGTCCTGTTCGATCTTAGTCATGCTGTGTTGGTAGAATCACACGTAGCGCTTATTTTTTCTGACACTGAATGTTGTGTATTATTTATAGAATTCCATCCTTAATAAATCATCTTTGGATGTTCAGGGACTTATGATAAGGTCTATAGCTGATACAGCAGTAGGAGAAACATCTGGCCCAAGATTAGTGAGAGAAGAAAGATTTGAACACTGGCATTCCGATTTTCCGCCTGCTGCTCTGACCACTAAGCTACTTCTCAGTTTTCTGTTAGTGTTGCTACCAGTTCTAGGGTGACAGCTGTTCATGTCCTGCTTTTGGCAGGGAGAGGATTGTTGAATGTGCCCATTGGGAATTGTTGTTCTTGAAAAGGTGCAGAGGAACAAGATTTTGGCAATGGAATAGTCTATGGGGAATCACCTGCTACTACAACAGTAATAATAAAATAGCTAGATTAGCAAACTTCATTTTGAATAAGCCTCTGATCCATTTCCAACTGGTCTTTTTGTAAATATTTTATTTCCCAGTAAGTATAGCCTACAGTTACAAACAACTTACTAATCATTGCATTCAAAAGTATACAGATCAATTAATCCCCCAGCAAAAGCTTCTGATCCTGGGCAGCCTGCATTACGCAAGTAAATACCTTGCTGCTGGAAGCTCTGATTTTTCTTTTGTAATTAATATTTTTCTTTAATAAAATATATCATTTAAATAAATTGTAACACAAAATTTGCAGATGGCACAAAACTATTCAAAGTTGTCAAAACACATGCGGGTTGTGTAACATTGCAGGGAGACCTTAGGAAACTAAAAGATTGGACATCCAAATGGCGGAAGAAATTTAATATGGACAAATACAAAGCGATGCACATTGTAAAGAATAATCGGAATCGTAGTTAACTGATGTTACGGTCTACCTTGGGAGTCAGCAACCAAGAAAAAGATCTAGGTGTTATTTTAGATAATATGCTGAAATGTTCTGCCCAGTGTGCAGCAGTGGCCAAAAAAGTGCCTCTGTATTGCTCCATGGTGCAACTTCACCTTGAGTTTTGCATTTAGGTTTTTTTTTTGGTTACACTTGTACCCTGCGCTTTCCCACTCATGGCAGGCTCAATGTGGCATACATGGGGCAATGGAGGGTTAAGTGATTTGCCCAGAGTCACAAGGAGCTGCCTGTGCCTGAAGTGGGAATCAAACTCAGTTCCTCAGGACCAAAGTCCACCACGCTAACCACTAGGCCACTCCTCTGCTCCTAGTGCTGGTTACCGTATCTAAAGAAAGATATAGCAGAATTGGAAAAGGTTTAACGAAGAGTGACCAAAATGATAGAGGGGATGGAATTACTCTCGTATGAGGAAAGGCTAAAGAGGTTAGGGCTCTTCAGCTTGGAAAAGACATGGTTGACAGGGGATATGATTGCGGTCTATAAAATCCTGAGTGTTGTAAAACGGATACAAGTGAATCAATTCTTCGCTCTTTCAAAAAATACAAAGACCAGGGGACCCTCAATGAAATTCCACTGAAATACTTTTAAAACTAATTGGAGAAAATATTTTTTCACTCAAAAAATAGTTAAGCTCTGGAACTCACTGATGGAGGATGTGGTAACAGTGGTTAGCATATCTAGGTTTAAAAAAGGTTTGGACAAGTTCCTGGAGAAAAAGTCCATAGTCTGTTATTGAGATGGACATGGACATGGGGAAAGCCACTGTTTACCCTTGGGATTAGTATCATAGAATGTTGCTACTAATTGGGTTTCTTCCAGGTGATACTTATGACCTGGATTGGTCACTGCTGGAAGCAGGATACTGGGCTAGATGGACCATTGGTCTGACCCAGTATGGCTATTCTTAACAAATGCACTGGTTCTTCTTCTACTTCCCTTTCTCCACATTCTTCCCATCTTTTTCCTTTGCCCTTCATTCCTTCCTCCTTTTCTCCCAACATCTCATAGATCATCAACAGATGGAATACAAAACTTCAAACCTGTCAGACCTTTTACAACTGTGGGTGCCCATCTACATAGCACATCATTTTAGAAAGATTGTGTAGCATTTGCATATACAAATGTCAAATTTATGTTTGTAAAAATGGCTTCTCTATCTAGGTGGTTTTGGAAAAGTTACTATTTACACATATGTCCCCATTATGCATTGTTTGGGGTAGATTCAAGAAAGTGCGCTAAAAAGTAGGCATGAAAAAAGTGGGTGCCAACCCCCTAATCCTATAAAAGTTGCCAAAATTGTGTGCACAAATTTGGATGCTTGCCCAATTTGCCAATAATTGAATGATGAACTAATTAGCATCAATAATTGGCTTTTTAACAAGCAATTATTGACACTAATTAGATTTAACTGGAATTTATGCACATAAATTTTATATGCGATTAAAAAAAGGGGTGGGAGGGTCATAGGTGAAACTGGGGCATTTGTAGCATTTATGGACGTTTTTGTAGAATAAGGGTGACATGCTCCCAATTTAGGCATGTACCTTTGCTCTACGTTTCAGTTCTTGCAAACGGTCATGCCTAAAGGTAGGCATGAGTCCCGGCTGTAATTGCTATTCTATTAACTGTGCCCAACTTTAAGTGTAGCTTACAGAATTGTGTTTTTTTCAGTGCTGATTTTTCCAATGACATATATAGAATTCACCTCTAAGTGCCAATTCTATAATTGAAATTGTGCATGAAATTGCCATGATATAGAGCAGAAGTTGGCATGCATACGCTTAACTTTAGTCACAAGTAGTTATACAATGTCAAATGGTCGTACATAAAGCTGGCAGTTGCGTGTGTAAGTCATGGTATTTTAAAACTTTCATGTGCAACTGCAAACCGCTAGTGGAATAGCAAAAAAAAAAAAAAATATATATATATAATATAATAATATAATATAATATAATATAATATATTTAGTCTTTTATATGAAAATGATGTGATATCCATTTGTTGAATTGTAGATATCGTGAATTATGATCTGCCATTTGTTACTTGGCCCCCTGAAGAAGCATAAGATATAATATGTAGCGAAACGGAGAGCCCCGTAGGGCAGAGAAAAAAGCTAAGTAACATTAGTATTTAACTTGATATCGAAAATAATCACGATTATAATATGGAGATTGAACAATGAAAGAATAATTTTGTTATTATAATAAAGAGAGGTGGAGTTTTTTAAGACCAAGGATTATAACGGAGTCCTTGAACAAGCAGACGATCAAATCGATTGAAAAATTGAATAAAAATATCGTCAAGCTGGGACTGATGAGGTCTTTTTTCTCCATTTCTTTTGGAATTAAAATAAAAAAATAAAAAAAATAATAAATTAAAATTAGAGAAAAAGACATCACATCGTACATAGATTTAAGTCTATATTTAGTATATGAAGATTCAGCTTGTTATTTGGCTAGTGGAATAGCAACATTCCATGTAGAATCTCTCCAATAGTAGCAACATTCCATGTAGAATCTCCAATAGTATCTATTTTATTTTTGTTACATTTGTACCCTGCGCTTTCCCACTCATGGTAGGCTCAATGTGGCTTACATGGGGTAATGGAGGGTTAAGTGACTTGCCCAGAGTCACAAGGAGCTGCCTGTGCCGGGAATCGAACTCACTTCCTCAGGACCAAAGTCCACCACCCTAACCACTAGGCCACTCCTCCATTAACAAGACAAAGCTACAGAGACTTACAGTATGGTATTACTTGCACATAGGTTTCTCCTCATCTGCCTCTCTGGCAATATGCTTTTGAAAGTAGGGCACATGCTGTCAATCACAAATGGCATCACATTTTCTTTCTTAATTTAGTTCTTAACCTGGTTCAGCATCTGTTCACTAGATGTTAAAATCACTCGAATGACGCTAGTGTTAATGTCACTCCATGGATACCTTTTCTGAAGTATCTGATCTTGATTTCCATAACGCTCTCTATGGTAGCTCTCAGGCTTGTTGCATTTACCATTGCAGTCAAATGCAATGTTAGGATTTGGGGGTTTCAAAATGTCCAGTTTAGTTAGACATGAATGCTTGTAACTTTATTTGTAACAAATATTGTTTTGATGAACAGGATGGGAAAGCCAACAGTAAGGTGAATATATCAAATGTAATTATAATTTTTTTCTAAACATTCCTTACTATTAGTCAAAATCATGTAGCTGTATCAGTGTAGTATAATCCTTTGATTCTGTTTGTCCTCTGCTAAAGCATTGTGCTCCCCCTAGTATTGTTTTTCTGTTCAACTTATTTCATATTTCTGCCATAAAATTGCAGCATACTTACTGATGTCAGTTTCTCATTTTTCTTCTGCCCTCAATACCTGCAATGCTTAACTGTTATTTGTTTTACATCCTATGTTCCCACAGCTGAAACTTAAAATGGTCAAAGTATATTACAGTGTAACTGAGCATTTTAAAACCTGTTGGCTTGTGGCATTCCTCCAGGAATGATATGGGGTGACCCAAGCAGGCCTAATGGTCCTTCTGATGTCATATGCTATGGTAATTGTAGTAATAGGGTTGGATGATCACAGAGGCAGGGGCAGGGGCAGGATAGAGGCAAGGTGAGGTGATGAGCACAGATTAAGGGAGTTAGATAAAGAAAGCATGAACTAGTGATATGGGGCATGGGCTAGTTGGGATGGAACCCATGGACTACGATGTCCCAGAAATCAACATGGCCAGTGCCATCAGTTTGGTGGTGATGGAATACTGGTGGCTGTCCAGAAATAGCAGAGCTGTGCCTGGACTTACATTAGGCTTCAGGCAGAAATAGTGGATTTTGCCCAAGTCCATTTAATAATGGTCTATGGACTTTTCCTTTAGGAAGCAATCCAAACTGTTTTTAAACTCCGCTAAGCTGACCGCCTTTACCACATCCTCTGGCAACAGCACAGCACTGCCCAATTACTTCCATTTTAGCAAGCGGTATGCCCGCTTTGTAAAAGACCCCTTTAGTGCACTTCGGTAAAAGGGCCCCTTATTTTTTAATTAGGTTTTACTCAGCGCTTACCAATTACCACTAGGAACGTCCCTCCCCCTCCCCGTGGTTAAAAATTATTTTCTACCACAGGAAACTACGCGCCAAAATCAGAACTACCATTGGGCACCTGGGAGTACACAGTGGTAGTGCTGTTTTGGTGCATGCTACCCACATGGTAGCCTTACCATGTCTTCGTATAAGGACCCCTCTAGGATCTTGGAAAGCTAACAATCTTTCAAAGAGATTAAATCTTTTCACTCTCCTAGGGAATGGAAATGGCTGATCATTATGTAACCTTGCATATCTACCAGGAGAAGTAAAAAGCAAATGGGCTTCTCCATTTAAAATCTTATATAATGCACAGGAAAATTTAAATAGGCAACCAACTTTGGTGCCCTGTTGGCATTTTCACAGGTACATGTACACTTAAACTTATGTACACAAGAAATACATAAATGTGGGTGCCTCCATAATAGAGCTGCCCTTCACATGGCAGAGTGTTGACTATGGGCCAGGTTCTAGACATGGTGCTAAAAAACTGGCAGTGCAAAAGAATCAGCATTACATGCTGTTGTATACAAAGGGCATGTACCCTTTATAGAATGATGTTTAGCTCTAATTCCCATGCCAAATTTTGAGTGCAAGACTTACGCCTGCTGAAACTTGGAATAAATACTGGTGCTCAAGTTGGGCGTACTGACCCAATATTCCATAACTATGTACTTAGGGCTAGATTATTTATATGGCACCTGAAAAATCAGCGCCAAAAAGATTTCCTCCTAGCCGTATTCTATAAACTGGCTTAAATCTAGGCATGGCTTATAGAATACACCTAACGGATTTATAGAATATGCCTAGCAACCATGCCTGGGCCTAACTCTCGGTGCATCCATTTATGACAAGTAAAACTTGGTGTAAATAGTGGTGCCTAAGTTAGGCACAGGGAGGGTCCAAGAAAACAGCAGGGCAAATGATCCACAAACTCCAAAAAGGAAAACAACAAAGCAGATCAATGGTAAACGTAAACAAGCTTTATTATTAAAATGACATAATATATAGAGTTTACTGCCAGACACAGGCCATGTTTCGCCCAATAGGGTTGCGTCAGGGGCTATACAAATTGAATAAAACATACAAACAAATTAAAAACATGGATAAAAAGCTTTGAAACAAAATACAGCTGAAAGCACCATAACGCCTTGACAAAAAACATATATATAATATAAATATCATAAAATCTGGAGCATATATGTATCTCTCTCTCTCTCTCTCTATCTATCTATCTATCTATCTATCTATCTATATATATATGTTACACAATAAATCCTATGAAAACAACTATACTTCTCAATAGATTTGTAAAATGCCAGAAAAAAATAAATTACTAATATATATATGAAAGAGAGAGTTACATATATGCTCCAGATTTTATGATATTTATATTATATATATATATATATATATATATATATATGTTTTTTGTCATGGTGTTATGGTACTTTCAGCTGCTATTTGTTTCAAAGCTTTTTATCCATGTTTTTAATTTGTTTGTATGTTTTATTCAATTTTTATAGCCCCTGATGCAGCCCTGCTGGGCGAAACACAGCCTCTGTCGGGCAGTATACTCTATATATTATTATGTCATTTTAATAATAAAGCTTGTTTACATTTACCATTGATCTGCTTCGTTGTTTTTCCAGTAAGTTAGGCACAGAACAGGCATATTCTATAACCCCTTGTGGAATTTTTTGGAACGCTCACAACCAGGGGTTTGTTGGTAAATTTTAGGCTAGGTTTGCGGTGAAGGAGGCCTTAGTGCATCCTTGCATGGGATTTTCCTGTGTGCTAATGCCATTTTTATCACAGCTGTAAAAACGGTCTTTTTCTACTTTTTATATTAATGGTCATGTGCTGATGTTGTCATTAGCACATGGCCATTAAAAAAAATTAACGCATGTGTACTTATCACCGCCCATTATGTAGGCAGTAAGGGATCATGCACTATTTCTGCGCTAACCACTTAGGACCAAATTCCATAAATACTGCTGAAAAATCAACACTGAAATATAACACGTTAAGCACTATAGCGCAAGAGATGTTGAAAGTTAGGCGCTATTTATAGAATAGTGCTTAGCACCGGGTTTGACGCTTAACTTTGGACGTGATGATTTGCACCAAGTACACTTTGCTGTAAATCCTCGTGCCTACATTAGATGCGGATTCCCCTTATCCTGTAACAGTGTGCATAAATTGTAGGAATGCCCCTGATTTGCCCATGACCCTTCCAATGGCCATGCCCACTTTTTGGAGCTGCACACAAACATTAAGCATGGATACCTGCAACTAGAAATGCGCACATAAACTTGAATTAATGTCATTTAGCACCAATGATCATTAACCTAATTAATTAACTTAATGCAGAAAAAACCCTGTGCCTAATACTCACCTCTCAACATAACAAGAAAGAATTCACCGCTATTAAAACACCAAATCTAGACCTTCCAATTTCAGACACCCTAAAAATTCTTGGAGTTACCATTGATTGACACCTAACACTCAAGAACCACGCAAAAAACACAACCAAGAAGATGTTCCACTCAATGTGGAAATTAAAAAGAGTAAGACCTTTTTTCCCAAGGTCTGTTTGCGGTAACCTGGTACAATCAATGGTGCTTAGTCATATAGATTACTGCAACGCACTCTACGCCGGCTGTAAAGAGCAAATAATCAAGAAACTTTAGACAGCCCAGAACACTGCAGCCAGACTCATATTCGGCAAAACAAAATATGAAAGTGCTAAGCCCCTACGAGAAAAACTACACTGGCTCCCACTTAAAGAACGCATCACGTTCAAAATATGCTCCCTAGTTCACAAATCATTCATGGTGATGCACCAGCATACATGTCAGACCTGATAGACTTACCACCCAGAAATGCCAAAATATCATCCCGCACATTCCTTGATCTGCACTTCCCTAACTGCAAAGGTCTAAAATACAAACTAATGCAAGCGTCAAACGTTACCTACCTGAGCACACAGTTATGGAAAGCACTGCCGCGCAACTTAAAAACGACCTACGAACTAACGAACTTCCGCAAACTACTGAAGACTCATCTCTTTAACAAAGCTTACCACAAAGATCAACCCATGTGATTATACACAACTCCTCCACTTATATTTAGAACTGTCTTATAATATCTTCTTGTTATACTACTATCATGTTTTATCATTACCGTTACAAATCAAGGTAAGGTATACACATATGAGTTTATCTTGTTGGGCAGACTGGATGGATCATGCAGGTCTTTTTCTGCCGTCATCTACTATGTTACTATCCAGCTTATAATTGAAAAAGAAAAACGTCTATATTGCGACCCAAATCGGGAGATAGACGTTTATCTCACAAAAACGAATAAAGCGGTATAATCGAAAGCCGAATTTGGACGTTTTCAACTGCACTCCGTCGCGGGTGCGGATAAAGTTGATGGGGGCGTGTCGAAGGCGTGGTGAAGGCGGAACTGGGGCGTGGTTATCGGCCGATCAGAGATGGGCGCCTTTCGCCGATAATGGAAGAAAAATATGCGTTTTTAGCGAGAATTTAGGGCACTTTTCCTGGACCCTGTTTTTCCACGAATAAGGCCCCAAAAAGTGCCCTAAATGACCAGATGACCACTGAAGGGAATCGGGGATGACCTCCCCTGACTCCCCCAGTGGTCACAAACCCCCTCCCACCACAAAATATGCCGTTTCACAACTTTTTATTTTCACCCTCAAATGTCATACCCACCTCCCTAGCAGTAGTATGCAGGTCACTGGAACAGTTATTAGGGGGTGCAGTGGACTTCAGGCAGGTGGACCCAGGCCCATCCCCCCCACACATGTTACACTTGTGCTGGTAAATGGGAGCCCTCCAAACCACCCCCCAAACCCACTGTACCCACATGTAGGTGCCCCCCCTTCACCCCTTAGGGCTATAGTAATGGTGTAGACTTGTGGACGGTGGGTTTTGAGGGGGATTTGGGGGGCTCAACACCCAAGGGAAGGGTGCTATGCACCTGGGAGCTCTTTTACCTTTTTTTTGTTTTTGTAAAAGTGCCCCCTAGGGTGCCCGGTTGGTGTCCTGGCATGTGAGGGGGACCAGTGCACTACGAATCCTGGCCCCTCTCACAAACCAAATGCCTTGGATTTATTCGTTTTTGAGCTGGGTGCTTTCATTTTCCATTATCACTGAAAAACAAAAACGCCCAGCTCACAAATTGTCGAATAAAACATGGACGTCTATTTTTTTCGAAAATACGGTTCGGTCCGCCCCTTCACGGACCCGTTCTCGGAGATAAACGCCCATGGAGATAGACGTTTTCGTTCAATTATGCCCCTCTATGTTGCCCAAGATCCTTCTGTAACACTAAATATCTATTTTCTAATATATTTCCACTACTCATGATGTATTGTAAGCCACATTGAACCTGCAAATAGGTGGGAAAATGTGGGATACAAATGCAATAAATAAATAAATAAACCTTACAGTTCACCCACATGTCTCCTGTTCATACGAAGATAATATTCTTACCATGTCTCCCAATCTCCTTCATGCTTATCCCCTATCTTTCTTCCCCATCTTCCCTACACCTTACCCCTCCCAGTCCCTTTTCCTTCAGCTAATCCTATCTTTGTTACACCTTTCCATGTTTAATTCACATATTCTTAAGGCCCTCTATTACCAGTGGCGTTCCTAGCGTGGATGGCACCCGGGGCGGATCGCCGATGTGCCCCCCCCCCCCGCCTGCGAAATGACACCTTCCCCCCTCCCCAGCGAAATGACACCCCCCGGGTGCACGCCGCTGGGGGGGGGGTGCCGCGGCGCGTGCCTGTGGGCTCCGACTTCGCGAACTTCGCTCGTTCGCTGCAGCTCCCTCTGCCCCGAAACAGGAAGTAACCTGTTCTGGGACAGAGGGAGCTGCAACGAACGAGCAAAGTTCGCAAAGTTGGAGCCCACAGGCGCATGCCGCGGCACCCCCCCCCCCCCCCGCGGCGTGCACCCGGGGCGGACCACCCCCACTGCCCCCCCTTGGTAAACCACTGTCTATTACTATGTTTACTACAGATGTAAATTCTCTTTGCAAGACTCTGTAATTACTACTACTAATACTACTACTACTATTTAGCATTTCTATAGTGCTACAAGGCGTATGCAGCGCTGCACAAACATAGAAGAAAGGCAGTCCCTGCTCAAAGAGCTTACAATCTAATAGACAAAAAATAAAGTAAGCAAATCATATCAATTAATGTGTACAGGAAGGAGGAGAGGAGGTTACAAGTGGTTACGAGTCAAAAGCAATGTTAAAGAGGTGGGCTTTCAGTCTAGATTTAAAGGTGTCCAAGGATGGGGCAATTCTATTTACTATGTAAGCCGCATTGAACCTGCTATGTGTGGGAAAGCGCGGGGTACAAATGTAATAATAATAATAATAATAATAATCATCATCATCATGATAGCTTAATTATTGGTGCTGATTGGCTGGTTATTTAAATTACACGTGTAAATTGGGTGCATGTTTAAATTTGAATGTGCAATTTTAAGTGCCATTTTTAGAATGTGGGGGTCAGTGCATGGTAATGTAGGCGCACTAACTGATTAGCGCAGGAATGTCCACTCTTCACCCGCTGACATGCCTTTTCATTAAAAAATTTTAAACATTTTTTACCACACGGTTAGCACGCACAGATCTGGCACAAATCGGTCCTTTTACTAATGCATGTTAGAAAGTGGCCAGCACTGTGAGTAGTGTGTGGGTTTGCCATGAGCTCTGCTCACTATCTAGCATGGCTGGACAAACGGCCTCAGTTGTCTTTTTTTAAATGGTCACACATTAATTTCGTCATTAGCGTGTGGCCATTACCGTCAGGAGCCCTTCCTGTCACCTATTTAGGTGGCGGTAAGGGCTCCAGTGCTACAGAAATATGCTTGTACTACCTGATTAACGCAGGCAGGCCTACTCTCCACCCCCAGACATGCCTCCCACACTGGAAAATAAAAAAAAATATTTTCCAGCGCGGGATTAGCGTGGATGCCTCGGCACATCCCGCGGTAGAGCTCTTTTAGGTGTCCTTTTACTAAGGTGCACCCAAAAATGGCCTGCACTGTTGTAGGCGCGTGTATTGGACACGCGCAGGTCCATATTTCAGTGTACCTGCAAAAAAAGGCCTTTTTTTGGCCAAAAATGGACATGCAGCAAAATAAAAATTGGCTCGCATCCGTTTTGGGCCTGAGATCTTACCGCCACCCATCGACTTAGTGGTAAGGTCTCACGCGTTAACCGGGCAGTAATCATCAGCCCACGTACACTGCCTATTATCGCCTGGTTAGCGCCACGCGGTAGAAAATAAAATATTTTCTGCTACATGTATCGGACACGTATAAAAAATGGAATTACCGCCTGCGGCATGCGGTAGCCGGGCGGTAGTTTTAAACTGATGTGCATTGGACGCAAGTAGGCACTTATGCACCTTAGTAAATGGGCCCCTTAGTGAGTGATAGGCCCGGTGTAGGCCTACCGTGGCATACTAAAAGGCCCCTTACTGCAGCATACCTGAATGCATCCCATGGTATGTAATTTTAAACTGCATTAGGTGCATGTTAGCACCTACCACAGCTTCCTAAAAGGATCCCAAAGTTATCAGGTATATTGAAACTCAGGGCCGCCGAGAGACTGGGCCAGGCCTGGGACAAGGCCCCCCGGGCCCCCCCCCCACCCGCCACCGGGCCCTCTCTCCACCCCCGGGCCCTCTGCACTGACCTTAAGTGCCTCACCTTCGAAAGCACAGCAAGCAGCGGCAGATCACTCCTTCCTTCTGTGTCCCGCCCTCGCGGATGTTACGTCAGGCGAGGGCGGGACACGGAAGGAAGGAGTGGTCTGCCGCTGCTTGCTGTGCTTTCGAAGGTGAGGCGCTTAAATTCAATGCCAGGGAGCAAAGAGGGGCGAGCGGGCTGGACTGCGGCGGCGGCGCCGGATCCCCCCAGAGGCCCGGGCCCGGGGAACTTTGCCCCCCCCCTCCCGTCTCCCCCTCTCGGCGGCCCTGTTGAAACTAAACAAATGAATAGACTCAGCGATCAGCGTTTTACTGATTTTTGCCAAGCAGGAGGAAAATAAAAACATTTTGAGAGAAATATTTTCCAAAGAAGAGAACGCTAAAAGAGCCTCTATACTAATTGCACTAAGCAATGATTATGCTTAACCTTGGCTCTCGCTCCGCACTCAACTAATCAGCTATAAAACAACTTATTTAATATATATACAAAATTAAGGCCTGGCACAAAATTGGCTGCAGCTCTTATTGAATTTTACATTGTAAGTGTTAATTTTTAACATGAATACATCACAATACCCTTTTCTTGCCAGGTGGCATTTAACTAGCCCTTAACCCTTTTAAATCAAAGGCTAGTCAGTAACTGTTCATCATAGTTTAGCCATGCCTAACCCCCATGAGTGCAGTAAGCACACAAAATCAAACCCATATACCTCTAAAGTCCAGGATACAACGCCAGTTTCACTGACCCAAGTACATTGGCATAAATGTTAAATGCCAGCAACCAATTAAATATAGTCCGCGATATCCTTCCTTTTTTCTTCTGTTCTACCTCCTTCTGAGCCTCTCTTTTCTTACGCTCACCCCCCTCCTGCTCACATTCCAGCAAAGCGAAAACAACCACATATTGACCCTTCCAACCTTTCTGCCTCCAATTCCTGGATACCTGACAATCTAAAGGGACAATCTCACATAAAGTATGCCCCTTTCAAGAGACTTGCATAACATGAAATCCTGATCATATAACATGTTTGTAATATATAGGATCCTACTGCAAAGCCCCCGTACCTTCTATACCACCCCTCACCTCAGAAGAAGAAGAGGACAGAGGAATCCCGTGAATCCGAGGATTCCCACAACTGCAAAGGATTCCCCATACTAGCCCAGTGCTGCCTGGAGGAGTAGCCTAGTGGTTTGTGCAGTGGACTTTGATCCTGGGGAACTGAGTTCAATTCCCACTGCAGCTCCTTGTGACTCTGGGCAAGTCACTTAACCCTCCATTGCCCCTGGTACAAAATAAGCACCTGAATATATGTAAACCACTTTGAATGTAGTTGCAAAAACCTCAGAAAAGCGGTATATCAAGTCCCATTTCCCTTTCCCTATTTGAGATTCTACATGAAATGTTGCTGTTGCTACTATTTGAGATTCTGGAATGTTGCTACGGTTTGAAAATTCTACATGGAATGTTGCGACTATTGAGATTTTGCTGCTACTATTTGAGATTCTACATGGAATGTTGCTATTCCACTAGCAACATTCCATGTAGAAGCCTGCCCTTGCAGATCAGCAACGTGGCCACGCAGGCTTCTGTTTCTGTGAGTCTGATGTATGTGCAAGACATCACACTCACAGAAACAGAAGCCTGCGCGGCCGCGTTGCTGATCTGCAAGGGCAGGCTTCTACATGGAATGTTGCTAGTGGAGGAGTAGCCTAGTGGTTAGTGCAGCAGACTTTAATTCTGGTGAACTGGGTTCAATTCCCACTGCAGCTCCTTGTTACTCTGGG
Organism: Microcaecilia unicolor; assembly: GCF_901765095.1. Taxonomy (NCBI): domain Eukaryota; kingdom Metazoa; phylum Chordata; class Amphibia; order Gymnophiona; family Siphonopidae; genus Microcaecilia; species Microcaecilia unicolor. The sequence goes on along the minus strand of NC_044037.1, from coordinate 272,436,147 downwards.
CAAGTCACTTAACCCTCCATTGCTCCTGGTACAAAATAAGTACCTGAATATATGTAAACCGCTTTGAATGTAGTTGCAAAAACCTCAGAAAGGCAGTATATCAAGTCCCATTTCCCTTTCCCTTTTATCTGCATGCACCCTCTTAACTACATGCTGCAACCTTGAGAGAAGTATTTTATTTCGCAGCTGATGTCTCAATGAATGAAACCTACGCCCTTCTCCCGCACACACTTGCCCAACCCTCTTCCTCCAACCTCACCAACTCCTCCTCTACCCAGTAACTCTAAAACCTCCCTCATCAACTCACCATGACCATCCTTCTGAGAGCTCCATAAAGGCTGCTCTGCCAGGCTGCATCTCTATCTGCTCCATTCTCCTCATATTTTTGAGCCTGAACTCTTTTCCTGCATCACCACTGATATGTCTCCTCTAGTCGGTCCAGATAAGGCTTTTCTACCCCTTTTATGCACTCAACTCACCCCCTTGCTTTCCAACATCAGCCTTATCAGCTGTCCTGTCAGTCCACCTTAAATCCTGACCGCCCGACTCTTCTTTATCCCTTGACTTGATCTCTTCACATCTGCCTGCTTCCTGCTCCACAGTGCCATCCTAATGTGGGGAACAATCGAAGAATCAGCTGTGCAGTTCAAAACGCACACCGCTACAAACCACAACCCCCCCTTTTCCATGTGTACCGAGCTATAAAGGAAGAGAAGGGGGGAGGCAAACTGGAAGAAAAGTTTCTCTCTGTCACCACCGCAAAAGTAGTCAGAAGACCCCGCCACACAGCCTAAATACCACCGATTTCCCTCCAATCACTCAACCGCCCAACTCTCCACAAACAACAACACCCGAAGAACTGAATACTCACCTCATGAAACTTTCAACTCCCTCTGGTAATGCCGCCTACCCACTGCTCCTAATTCTGCTCTCAAATAAACAACAACCCCCACATCCAATACCCATATCACCCTTCCAACCTCCCCCAACCTTCTCAACAGCACTACCACCCTCCCACTTCCCAAAAAATGTCATCAGCCCCCCCAAACATTTCCTCTCAAATGACCCAGCCCACTCTACACACACTTAGCCAATCACAGCACACCATTCCCTTCCCTATACCCACTCTGCCTAGACACTCAAGCTCTATCTTACTATACACCCACCTTCAACAGCAATGCCTATCTTATTCTTAAAATAAAATTTTGAATTTATTGTAGCTCTGTCAAGGTTGATAGACCCATGCTAAATTCATGGGGCTTTACTTACAAAAGGAATTTTGAAAAACAGGACCGGTGGACCTAGGGTGACTGGAGATCTCTCCTGCCCTGGTAAACCAGTTGATGGCCTCAGAGTCAGGCTGGAAAGGACAAGAAATGGTGTCCACAGACTCATGGTGATCACCTACAAAATCTTGTTTGCAGTGCCTGAATCTACAATATTTTGGTTGGTTGTTTGGGAGTCTTATTTTGTTGTTATTTTTCAGTGTTAATTTTGTTTCTAATACATAAAAAAAATGGAAAACATTACGAACAAAATAAAAAAATGTTCACTGCATATCCACAATATTTATAGTCAACACGAGTAAAGAGACAATCTTCCAATACCCAAGATGATAACTATTAACAAGGCTTCCACATAGTCAGTTTGGGATTCAAAGTATTCACATATCTTTGTTGACCAGTGGGTTAATTTCTCATTTGGCCTGAAGTTTTTTTTAAACAACTTTATTTTTTTTTGCAGGGAACACACTCAACTCTGCAGCTTTCCTTTTTTCTCTTGATATTTGTCATGAGTGCTGGGTAAGGCTAAGGGAGGGTAATCACTCCTTAGTGTGCAACATAGGTCATACTATATAATAAATTAGGAGAAATATGGTACAGTTCATTATTACATTGACCTCTGTTGTAGTGTGCTTCATTGACTGGCAGGTCCACCTCTTCCCAAAAGGCTTACAATATGCTAAGCTAATTAATTAAATACAAATATAGAGCTAAACTGTCAAAGTAAGATAGTACATCAGGGTAATTAATGGAACATATGAAGCTTTAAAACTCAGATGCCTCCAGCTTATGACCACAAAGATAACAGGAACTGGTGCAACATAAATTCATTCTTTCCATAATTAATTTAAGTAGAGTTAGGAATGCCACAAAATGAAATGATTAGTCTTCGTCCCACAACATAATGGAATGGCTGGAAAGAATGTTGTTGTGTGGAAATCTCTAGGTGTAAAGAACTGATTTTACAATGACAGATATGAAAGGGAAAGGGAAATGGGACTTGATATACTGCCTTTTGGAGGTTTTTGCAACTACATTCAAAGTGGTTTACATATATTCACGTACTTATTTTGTACTGGGGACAATGGAAGGCTAAGCGATTTGCCCAGAGTCACAAGGAGCTGCAGTGGGAACTGAACTCGGTTCCCCAGGATCAAAGTCCACTGCACTAACCACTAGGCTACTCCTCCACTAGCGACACTCTATGTAGAAGCCTGCTCTTGCAGATCAGCAATGCGGCCGCGCAGGCTTCTGTTTCTGTGAGTCTGATGTCCTCCTGCACATATGTGCAGGACGTCAGACTCACAGAAACAGAAGCCTGCGTGGCTGTGTTGCTGATCTGCAAAAGCAGGCTTCTACATGGAATGTTGCTAGTGGAATAGCAACATTCCATGTAGAATCTTCAAATAGTAGCAACAGCAACATTCCATGTAGAATCTCAAATAGGGAAAGGGAAATGGGACTGGCTATACTGCCTTTTGGAGGTTTTTGCAACTACATTCAAAGTGGTTTACATATATTCAGGTACTTATTTTGTACCAGGGAACGGAGGGTTAAGTGACTTGCCCAAAGTCACAAGGAGATGCAGTGGGAATTGAATTCAGTTCCCCAGAATCAAAGTTTATTGCACTAACCACTAGGCTACTCCTCCACTGAAAAAGACAGAGGTTGTAAGGACACATAACCCCTAATTCTATAAATGGCGCTAAAAATTGCATGCACAGATTTAGGCACGTGCCCAATTTGCCTACACAATTTAATTGATGTATGGGCCAATTAGCACCAATGTTTGGGCGTCATCAATCAATTATTGGTGGAAATTGGTAATATTTAGAATTTACATGTGCATCAGTGTAGTCAGGATTCTATAAAGATGCATGTGTAAATTGTTATGTATGGAACCAAAAGGGGGTGTGGCCATGGGAAGGGATTGAGCAGCATGCAGTTGTTCCTGGAAGTTACACACAGTGTTAATTTAGGCATGCAGATTTACACCAAGCTTCAGTTGGTGTAAATCTTCGTGCCTAAAATTGAACAAAATCATTGCCATACTGGGACAGATTGAAGGTCCATCGAGCCCAGCATCCTGTTTCCAAAAATGGCCAATCCAGGTTACAGATACCTGGTAAGATCCCCAAACAGTACATTTTATGCTGCTTATTCTAGAAACAAGCAGTGGATTTTCCCCAAGTCCATCTTATGGACTTTCCATTTAGGAAGTTATCCAAACCTTTTTTATACCCCACTAAGCTAACTCTCTTTACCAGATTCTCTGGTAAATTTGGTCATATTCTTAATTTGTGCACACAACTTAATTAGTTAACAAGCCAATCAGTACTGATAATTGCCAAAAAAACAAGCAATTATTGTCAAATAATTAATGTCAATAATTGGCATAGCTGAAAAGGGGGCATTGAATGGGGGGGGGGGGGGGGGGTATAGGCATTTCTAAAAGTTATGTGTGTTGTTATAGAACACACCCGGTCTGCACTTAATTTAGAGGTTGGCATTTAGACCAAGTTTTACTTGGCGTAACTGCCCATGACTAAATTTAGGTGTACTTCATAGAATATGCTTAGGCATATATTTTTCAGTGCTAATTCCTTAGGCATGATATATAGAATCTAGTCCTAAACGCTGTTCTATAAACAGTGCCCAGCTTTCAGTACTGTTTATAGAACAGCGCTTAGCGCACATTATAATTTTTGATGCCCAGATTTGGGCACCATTTATAGAATTTAGTCTTTGTGGAGGGGCATTTTTATTATGATATCTAAATCTAATTTTGGGCAGTTTGCAAAAAAAACATCCAAAAACCCAGTAGCGAATATAGCCATTTTTAAACCGGAAAAGCGTCCAAATGTTTGCTTTCAAAATCATCATTTGCTAGATGTTTTTGTGCTCAGTGCATCTATCTTTTTGGAACATCTCTGAAAAAAAAGTCCAAGGCAAAATGCACAAAAACAAGCCATTGGGATGAATGGGAGGCTAGCATTCTCAGTAGATTGGCCACAGAGACATCCCAGCAGAACAGTGGGACACACTAGGGGGCACTGCAGGTCCCACATACATATCTCATCATTACCCCCTTATATTGTACGATGAGTTCTTCAAAACCTACCTAAAACCCACTTTACTCTACTGTACAACACTACAATAGCCTTTATGGCAGCAGGTGTCACCTATATGTGAGTGCAGTAGGTTTTGGGTGGGTGTTGGAGGGCTCACACAGTTAGAGTGTAACAGAGTGGGATATGGGCCTGGGTCCCCTTCCCTACAGTGCACTGCACCGACTACTTGCTGCTCGAATAGGGCTGACCATAACATCTGAAGCTGTCATAGAGGCTGGTATGTACTGTTTCTTTCATATCTTTGGGGGGGGGAGTAGTAGAGGGTCAGTGACCACTGGGAGATTAAGGGGGGGTCATACCTTAATCTCTCCAGTGGTCATTTGGTCACTTAGAGCACCATTTTGTGACTTAGTCATGATTGAAACAGGTCTAGACCAAAACATCTAACCCCCTATTTACTAAGCTGCGCGGCAATGCCAATACAGCCCATTTAAAGTGAATTGGCTGAGTCGGTATTAGCACATGGCAGCCACTAACATGGCTTAGTAAACAAGAGGGCTAACTTTTAGCCCCAGACATTTTTACTTTGTTCCATTATGGTAGAAAAAAAAATCCAAGTTTTGGGAACGCCCAAATCCTGCCCCCAACATGCCCCCCCCCCCCTTGGGATTTGGATATACTGGGTAAGAACAGATGAAGATTCCTCTGCAGCAGGTTACCTTAGTTCACACTGAAGTGGCTGCAATCACTGATTAGCCTTCCTCCCTCAGAGTATGTTAATATAAGATTAACTAGTTTGAGTTTTTTTCTTTTTTTCCTAATCTTGGGTCCTCGTATTTTGTGGGCAAAGGTATGGGAATTTTATTTGCTTAGAAGGGAAATTTTTTTTTTCTTTATTATATTTTTCTGTTTTTCTGTATTGTGATAAGTAAGAGGGTGTCCTATGTGGTGTAGGCCACTAGAGGGCGCTAGAAGAAGGTGGAGGTCGCTAGGACCGGGGAGAGCCCTCGGAGGTCCACAGGTTCAGGCGGTTATGGGCTGGGTCCAGGGTTGCCAGATGGGCGGTTTTCCGCAACCCGCCGCGGGAAATTTTTGCCCGCGGCGGGTTGCGGTTTTTTGGGCTGCTTTTTGGGCTTCAGGGCGGTTTTTTGGGCGGCTTTTTCGGCCGCGGGGGGCGGGGTTAGTGACGTGTTTCGGGGTTAGTGACGTTTTGGGCGGGGTTAGTGACGTGGGAGGCGGGGCCGATGACGGGGGAGGCGGGGCCGATGACGGGGAGGCGGGGCCGGTGACGGCGGGGGCGGGGTTGATGACGGCGGGGGTGATGACGCGGGGGTGGGGGTGTCAGGGGCGGGGTTTGAGTTTGGGCGGGTTTTGGGCGGTTTTTATGCCGGATTGGGTGGGAAAAAAATTTTCCACCTGGCAACACTGGCTGGGTCCTGTGTAGCTAATTAACCACTTTATACCCCACCTGAGTTGTGAAAGGAAGGGAAGTGAGCTAGCAGGAGAAGAGAGAGCCCCTGAAAGATACTGGCTAACCTTATGGACTTGGGGTGGACTGGGTGTCCAAAGGAGATCAGCAGGCTGAAAATCCTGGGGTAAGAAGTCCCTAAAGCATTAGTGTTTGACTGTGTGTCCTCAGTACTTATAGGAACTGTGTGTTCAGTGGAGGGACTGTGTGTCCAAAGAAGGAAAGACTGTGTGTCCAGAACTGTGGGTTCAAAGGGGGGACTGTGTGTCCAAAGTACTGAGAGAAGCAGGCTGCAAAGCCTGGGGTTGAGAGTCCCCAAAGTATTGGTGTAGTACTGAGCCCATGTATCTGTGTGGGGAGGCTCAGTGTGAAGATCTAAGAAAGTATAAAGTATTAAGCTAGAAGAAGTGTGCCCAGGGGCTGGAATAAAGAGTTGCCTGAGAAATATGCAGTTGGTGAGACCTGTTTAATTTGCTTAGTGGGAACCAGGTCACCCTGAGCGAGAAGGGGTAGCACACTAATTTGCATATGATCTGCATATTGAGAACCAGGTCACCCTGATTGAGAAGGGGGATATCACAGTATACATTTATGTGATAAATGTGAATGTAATTGATAAAAGTGATAAATTAATAATAAAAAAAGAATTGCATAGAAAAACATCTTAAAAATGGGTGTTGAAAATAGCGATTTGGAGGTTTGGGCAAAAAAAAGTCCATCTGCTGCTTTGCGCTGCTAATTGGCAGTTTTTCTGTTTTGAAAATGAGCCCCATGGTCTACTATTGTCTGCATCAGTAACTCCATTTTTCAAAAGGAAGGAAGGTTAGTGCTTTGCTGGCCTGAATTGCCATCTTACCTCATCCCTTCACTAAGCAAACACATTTTATTAATGTGTGTGCATTTGTTTAAATTAGAAGTTGCGCTCATCCAACATTCAGCATGAAAATGGCTGAGATAAATGCATGGCTTGACCAATTATTCAAGTATTTGTTTTACACTGAAAAGATTTTCCAGGTTTCAGGCACTTTGTGTTGGTTTCTAGCCCAGTTACCCTATGTTACTACTTTTTGAACTTCGTAATGCACTGCTGTGGTTAATTGCCCTTGACCATTTTCTGATTATCACCATTTCAAATAGGAAAGTACATTTCTAGTCAGGATGCTATCGCTTTAACAGTGCCTCCGTTTTCTACTTTACATATCCTATAGCACTGAAGGGTAAACAGAACCCTTTTGCAATAAGATTGTAACACAAATAGGAAATTGAAAATAAGTCAATTTCTTTTGATGATAAAACTTATAATGTGAGTGGGAAAATGGAACAACATATATTCTTATTATACTGTAGCCTGGTTTTCCTCCTTTGAGACTGTGTCAATATCATAAGGCTTTCTATATCTGCCTGAAACAAAATGTTCCATAAAATCAACCATTCATCATATATCCTGCCATTATAATGGCATTTAAGAAAGATCACAAAATTGCAATCTTGGGTTTGTAATGAGTATGACTAGCATTCATCGTAGACCCCCGTTTTGTTCCTGCTTTTGCCCTGGACATAAATTAATTTTTTGTCATTGAAGTGCAGCATTTTACCATTAGGTTTGATCGAATGTGGTACTTTGCTGTATTGCTTTGACTTCTTAGCACCCAGTTCACATCATTCCATGGTAGGTAAGTATACCCAGTTTGATCATAATATTTTACTTTGGATCTTAATTTGCATCACAGTAGCTCACGCTAGAATATTTGGTTTTAAATAATGCTTAACAAGCAATGCAAGGGCCTTATTGAGCATGCTAGAAATACCATATCTCACAGTAAGGCTTAATCTGCATATTAGGATGCCCCTCCCCATCACATTAACCTGTAAGTGCTACAATTAGCATTTAGCAAGCAGTGAATATGTGCATATCATATTTATTATTTAAATGCATTTGTTGTATCTTTCCAAAGGTTTCAAATGAGAAACCACTACTGAGGCTTTACTGAGACCATGGCAAAAGCCAGTGGAGGAGTGGCCTAGTGGTTAGGGTGGTGGACTTTGGTCCTGGGGAACTGAGGAACTGAGTTTGATTCCCACTTCAGGCACAGGCAGCTCCTTGTGACTCTGGGCAAGTCACTTAACCCTCCATTGCCCCATGTAAGCTGCATTGAGCCTGCCATGAGTGGGAAAGCACAGGGTACAAATGTAACAAATATAAAATAGATATTATTGGAGATTCTACATGGAATGTTGCTATTCCACTAGCAACATTCCATGTAGAAGGCTGTGCAGGCTTCTGTTTCTGTGAGTCTGACATCCTGCACGCAGGACGTCAGACTCGCAGAAGCCTGCGCGGCCACATTGGTGATCTGCAAGGGCCGACTTCTACATGGAATGTTGGAATAGCAACATTCCATGTAGAACCTCAAATAGTAGCAACAGTGGAGGAGTGGCCTAGTGGTTAGGGTGGTGGACTTTGGTCCTGGGGAACTGAGGAACTGAGTTTGATTCCCACTTCAGGCACAGGCAGCTCCTTGTGACTCTGGGCAAGTCACTTAACCCTCCATTGCCCCATGTAAGCCACATTGAGCCTGCCATGAGTGGGAAAGTGCGGGGTACAAATGTAACAAAAATAAAATAAAAAATATATCAGTGTGCACTGAGATTAACAAGGAAATTAACACATATTAACAATTACAGCTTAAGAACAGCCATACTGGGTCAGATCAATGGTTCTTCTAGCCCAGTATCCTGCTTCCGACAGTTGCTCACCTAGGTAACAAGTACCTGGTAGAATCCTAAATAGTAGCAAGGTTCCATGCTACTGATCCCAGGGTAAACAGTGCCTCCAGAGACCGAGAATTAACCAAGGTCTGACCTGCAAGACCCCAATATCTACACGAGATTGTAGGGTCTGCGGTCCTATCTCTTTCATAGGGCTAACAGCAGATCGGGCGCAGGAGCGACTTAACCAACTTTCAGAAATCACTGAGGACCTACCTCTTCAACAAGACATACCGCAACGACCCATCATATGATCTTTAATGACCCATCATATGATCTTTGATTAATCTACTATGTCACTCATGATCTTTATGTAATACCACTTGTATCTCTCACTCTGGAATGGCGATCGCCATGACGGAACAATGTAAGCCACATTGATCCTGAAAATAGGTGGGATAATGTGGGATACAAATGCAGCAAATAAATAAATAAATAAAAAAATAAAAACAGCCCTCTCCTCTACCACAGGGCCCTTTTCCTGCAGCTTAGTAAAAGGACCCCCAAGTGAGGGGATAGTTTATAGAATAGCAGCACTGATGTGCATCAGAGGCCCCAATAATTAGCATTTACATTTGTTAAGTGCTAGGTATTGTTCTGTAAAGTGTGTGCCAAAGTCTTTTAGCGCATGACTGCAAAGGGGGCGTATATAAGGGTGGAGTGTGACCAGGCCATGGGTGTGTCATGAAGCGATGCACACAACTTATAGAATACATTCAGATGCGCCAACGTACACCAGCCATTGTGTTGCCATTAGTGGGTGCCTACATTTTGGCTCACCAATGTGGCTTTGTGCTAGTTTTCTGTAACTGCTTAGGCATGCCTGCATACTGTTATAGAATTGATGGTAAACATGCTGCAATGTGGCATCTATGTCTTGATACCAAGTTATAGGATTGCCCCCCCCCCCCCCCCAGGCTGTAATTCCCCCAATTTCGCTGTTGGCAGAAAAGGAGATGTAAAGCAAGGGAACACTGGTTTACTCATGCCACTGGTAAGTGGGAGGGGGGAAGGGAGGGGGAAGGGAGGGGGAAATGGGACTTGATATACTGCCTTTTGGAGGTTTTTGCAACTACATTCAAAGTGGTTTACATATAGTCAGGTACTTATTTTGTACCAGGGGCAATGGAGGGTTAAGTGACTTGCCCAGAGTCACAAGGAACTGCAATGGGAATCAACCCCTGTTCCCCAGGATCAAAGTCCATTGCACTAACCACTAGGCTACTCCTCCACTAGCAACATTCCTCATTCTTCTTGATCTTTCCGCTGCTTTTGACACTGTCGATCACAGCATACTTCTCGATACCCTGTCCTCACTTGGATTCCAGGGCTCTGTCCTTTCCTGGTTCTCTTCCTATCTCTCCCTCCGCACCTTTAGTGTTCACTCTGGTGGATCCTCTTCTACTTCTATCCCTCTGCCTGTCGGCGTACCTCAGGGTTCTGTTCTTGGTCCCCTCCTCTTTTCTATCTACACTTCTTCCCTTGGTTCATTAATCTCATCCCATGGCTTTTCCTACCATCTCTATGCTGATGACTCCCAAATCTACCTTTCTACCCCTGATATCTCACCTTGCATCCAAACCAAAGTTTCAGCGTGCTTGTCTGACATTGCTGCCTGGATGTCTCAACGCCACCTGAAATTAAATATGACCAAAACCGAGCTTCTCATTTTCCCCCCCAAACCCACCTCCCCGCTCCCCCCGTTTTCTATTTCTGTTGATGGCTCTCTCATTCTCCCTGTCTCCTCAGCTCGAAACCTTGGGGTCATCTTTGACTCTTCTCTCTCCTTCTCTGCTCATATCCAGCAGACCGCCAAAATCTGTCGTTTCTTTCTTTACAACATCCGCAAAATCCGCCCCTTTCTTTCCGAGCACTCTACCAAAACCCTCATCCACACCCTTGTCACCTCTCGTTTAGACTACTGCAATCTGCTTCTTGCTGGCCTCCCACTTAGTCACCTCTCCCCTCTCCAGTCGGTTCAAAACTCTGCTGCCCGTCTCATCTTCTGCCAGGGTCGCTTTACTCATACTACCCCTCTCCTCAAGACCCTTCACTGGCTCCCTATCCGTTTTCGCATCCTGTTCAAACTTCTTCTACTAACCTATAAATGTATTCACTCTGCTGCTCCCCAGTATCTCTCCACACTCGTCCTTCCCTACACCCCTTCCCGTGCACTCCGCTCCATGGATAAATCCTTCTTATCTGTTCCCTTCTCCACTACTGCCAACTCCAGACTTCGCGCCTTCTGTCTCGCTGCACCCTACTCGTGGAATAAACTTCCTGAGCCCCTACGTCTTGCCCCATCCTTGGCCACCTTTAAATCTAGACTGAAAGCCCACCTCTTTAACATTGCTTTTGACTCGTAACCACTTGTAACCACTCACCTCCACCTACCCTCCTCTCTTCCTTCCCGTTCACATTAATTGATTTGATTTGCTTACTTTATTTATTTTTTGTCTATTAGATTGTAAGCTCTTTGAGCAGGGACTGTCTTTCTTCTATGTCTGTGCAGCGCTGCGTATGCCTTGTAGCGCTATAGAAATGCTAAATAGTAGTAGTAGTAGTAATGTAGAAACCTACCCTTGCAGATCGGCAATGCGGTCGCGCAGGCTTCTGTTTCTGTGAGTCTGACGTCAGACTCACAGAAACAGAAGCCTGCGCAGCCGCATTGCTGAACTGCAAGGGCAGGCTTCTACATGGAATGTTGCTAGTGGAATAGCAACATTCCATGTCGAATCTCAAATAGTAGCAACAGAATCTCAATAGTAGCAACATTCCATCTAGAATCTTCACTAGTAGCAACATTCCATGTAGAATCTCATATAGGGAAAGGGAAAAGGGACTTGATATACTGCCTTTCTGAGGTTTTTGCAACTACATTCAAAGCGGTTTACATATATTCACAAGGAGCTGTATTGGGAATCAAACTCAGTCCCCCAGGATCAAAGTCCACTGCACTAACCACTAAGCTACTCCTCCACGCAAATGAAAACTATGTATGATATTTCCTTTAAAAATTTCCTACAGCTGTCAAGTGGCTGAGATTTGATCATTAGACATGTAAGCATAGAGAAATTTGTACTGAAAGTAGTAATTGTTTGGCATGCCGTCATCTTTTCTTTCAGGTTGACAAAACACATTTGACAAAAATGACTAACTTGGGGGTCTTTTTACGAAACTACAGCAAAAGGGGTGCTGTGCTGGTGTCGGTGCGTGTTTTTGACGTACACAACCCCTTTTACCACAACGGGTAAAAGGCAGGTCTTTCTTTCTTTTTTTTTTTTTTAAAGAAATGGCCATTCGGCAAGTGAAGCACTTGCCACATGCCCATTTCGAGGGGGAGAGCACTTACCGCCACCCATTGAGGTGGCGGAAAGGGCTCCCACGCTAACCTGTAGGTAACCGGGCAGCTTGCGGCACAGCCCGATTACCACCAGGTACACACCAGCACTACGAAAATAAAAATATTTTTATAGCTCCGGAAATGGCGCGTGCTGGGGGTGGGAACTACTGCTGGGCTGCTGCGGTAGCCCAGCGGTACATTCGTTTTAGCGAGTGGCAAGCCCGCGTTTGGCTTACCGCCCCTTTAAAAAAAAAAAACTCCCTTGGGATCTACCAGCAAAGTGAAAACAGGAACACATTCTATTGCTCTCAGAATGAGCGTCAAGCCCCCACCACAGTTTATCAACATTGATGCCATACTCTCGTAGATTTTACTTCAAAGCTAAATGAGCTTTGATGATAGATCAAACTCACGCGCTGCCAGGCTTAAGAACATTCTCTGCTAGACATTGTACCATGGTCTACATTTTGGAATAATGAAATGCTAATTTATAATAGGATTATTCTCACTACACAGAAGGTAATTGATAGTAAATTAAGGACTTAAAAAAGAATGTATACTTAGCAGCCTACAATTAAATATTGTCCTTTTATAAATCCCTATAATTATCTACTGTACGTGCACCGAGGATAAAAATATGCCAAAGTATATTTATTATGGATATCAGGAGCACATGGTTAATGTGATTAGACATCTACCTGTCCCATGTTGTGGGATTTTTGCTTTCCTTTATCTTGGATTAGAGCTTTTCAGATCTGTTTTGTTCCAGGGCTATTCTTCAATTATTTTCTCAAAATTTTCATTGTGGGATATGAGAGAAAATTATAAGACAACAGTGCTAGGACTGAGGTTCCCCAGTCTGTCCTAGGGTAACTGCAGCCAGTCAGAATTTCGAGATATCTAAAATGAATAGTCATGAGAGAGATTTGCATGCAGTGGAAGCAGGGCATATAGATAGATAGATAGATAGATAGATAGATAGATAGATAGATAGATAGATAGATAGATAGATAGATAGATAGATAGATAGATAGATAGATAGCCCTCTGTGGATAAGGTTAGTATTCAAAAGATAAGTTCCCCCCCCCAAACATTTTTTTGGGGGGGGTGTTGGTTTATGCCATGACAATTCAGTGACAGAAATTATGATTCTGGTGCAGACCCATCTCTTCAAGAAAGCTTACCCTAATGACCCAACTTAACTTTTTAAGCCCACCCACATAATTCCTGCCCCGACGATTATTATACCTTTGACCATGTCTCACAATTTCCTTATGCTCATTCCTCAATCTCTTCCTCTCCATCCTTCCTACTCCTTACCCCTCCCAATCTCTTCTCCTTTTGCTCATCCTATCCTTGTTTATCTTTCCATGATCAATTTACATATCCTCAAAACCCCACTACTACTATGTTTACTACAACTTGTAACATTCTCCTTCAAGACTTTGTAATTCTATTTACTATGTAAGCCGCATTGAACCTGCTATGTGTAGGAAAGCGCAGGGTACAAATGTAATTAATAATAATTATAGATAGATAGATGAGCCTGCTAGTTCCCCTTCCTCATACTCCTTTTTGTATAATTTTTGGAAAATGCACATCTCTGATGTACAGGCAAAAATGCATTATTATTGCCTACATCGTCTTACTTTAATTTTTCTGTAGTAAATAGTGCTCACAGAGTAATGTATCTGAATATTATTCTCATATCCACCCTGTCCTTAGAGGGAACTATGAAAGGTAGAATAAAGGAGAGGGGAAGGGAATTGATATATTTCTAAGGTTCTTTTAAGGTTAATTGCAATTGTGGAACGCTATACCAAATCACGTGAAACCAATTAACGAAATCACTAATTTTTGCAAATCGCTGAAAACATATCTCTTCACCAAAGCCTATCACGAGAATCCATAACAAATTACGACATATCACCACTCTTCCCTTACTATGATTGTCTTTTATAATCGCTTGATTAGACTAACCTACGACCCTTGTTATCCTTGATATCTCTGTAACATCAATTGTATCTTTTGTACCCTGATATGGTGACGCCATAACAGGTCTCTGTAAGCCACATTGAGCCTGCAAATAGGTGGGAAAATGTGGGATACAAGTGGAACAAATACATAAAATAAATAAATAAATATCTCCAGAGATATGTCCATAATCCCAAACTATCACATGTGGTGTCCCACAAGGATCTGTACTGTCACCTGTTCTTTTTAGTATTTTTCTTACCTTTTGGCTACTCTACTACGATCATTTAATATTAAATTTTATTTCTATGCAGATGATATCTTGCTTCTGTGGCCAACTTCCCTTACACTAATCGACATCAAGCCCCTACAACTTTGCTTAGAAACTCTTGCAAGTTGGATGTAAAACCATGAAATGGTTCTTAAACCAAGTGAAACTGTCATTTGCTGGATTTTGGGAACAGTGACAGCCTATTTTACTGCTTTGTTTATTGGTTCAGCAACTTACTTGTTTTCCCTCTTTCCACTGTCTAGGTGTTATTATCAATTCTTGGTTGGCAATTCAAGACCACATTTCTACAATTCTCAAGAAAGGCTTTATTTCCTTGCAGTTGGTTAGATTTCTTCATAACATTTTTGATTTTACTGCATTATATACATTCTTTGATTCGTGCATTTCTTTTCTCAAGATTAGATTACTGTAATACAATCTACGCAGGTTTCTCAGCCTCTCAAATTAAGCATTAGCAGCCTTGGTCAAATGCAGCAGATTGGTTTATTACTTTAAGGCAAAACAATATGATCGTGTTAAACCACTGATAATCAATCTACACTGGTTGCCCATTTCTTTTCGTGTTTCATTCAAGATACTTTGTCTAGCACATAGAGCTTACTATACTGGCCTACCCCCTGATCTTTGTGTTAAGTATCCCTTATATCCTTATCACGCTCTGTGATCGTTTGATGCACCCAAGTTAATACTTCCCAACCCTAAGCAGGCTCACTATGGAGTCCTTTTATTAAGGTGCGCTGAAAAATGGCCTACGCTGGTGTAGGCACGTGGTTTGGATGTGCGCAGATCCATTTTTCAGTGTACCTGTAAAAAAATCCCTTTTTAAAAATTTTGGACAAAAATGGACATGCGGTAAAATGAAAAATTGGCGTGCGTCCATTTTGGATCTGAGATCTTACTGCCACCCATTGACTTAGCAGTAAGTTCTCACGTGTTAAGCAGAAGGTAATGGTCTATGCACATAGAATGCCTTTTACCGCCCAGTTAGCATCGCGCACTGAAAAATACAAATTATTTTCCGTCATGCATAGTGAATGTGCTTAAGATTAAATTACTGCCCAGGCCACATGGTAGCTGGGCGGTGATTCCAAATTGACGCATGTTGGGCACACGTAGGCACCTATGCGGCTTAGGGAAAGGGCCCCAAAGAGTCAACTCAATGCTCTGCTTTCTTTTTTGTGGCCTCAATGTTGTGGAATGATCTCCTTTCATCTATATGTTTGGAATATTCTTATTAAAAAAAATCAAAATATTATTGAAAACCCATTTTTTTTCTTGGCCTGTAGAATTCAGGCAGAGACCGTTGGCATACTTGATGAGAGTTTGAAAGGGGGGTTGAAATATTATTGGTTTTCTCTTTGTATGAATGGTTATGTCCTTTTAATATTGTAGTTCCTTTTCTTTTTTGTTTTAATATTATTTTATATACACCACTCTGATATGTTAATCAGTACAGGGGGTATATCAAGATTTTAAATAATCATATACTGCTTTTCTATGGTTACAGTCTATGCAGTTTACATATTGTATACAGATTTATTGCATAGCACCAGAATCCGCACCCAACTTTGAGTGCTAGGATTGACACCAACTGAAACCTGGTATAAATCCTCATGTATAAATTAGGTGCAGATCCCCCAAATTCTGCATTAGTGTGTGCATTTTTAGTGAATGGTTTGGATGGCTTCCTAATGGAAAAGTCCATTAAATTGGACTTGGGGGAAATATTTCTGGAATAAGCAGCATAAAATGTTTTGTACTTTTTTGGGGATCTTGCCAGGTATTTGTGACCTGGATTGGCCACTGTTGGAAACATGATGCTGGGCTTGACGGACCTTTGATCTGTCTCACTATGGCAATACTTAATGTACTTATGCCCTTGACCTACCCATGCTCCTCTCATGGCCATGCTCTCTTTTCAGTTGCACACTAAAAGATGTACATGTGCATCTTTATAGAATAGTGTTCCTCGTATTGACCTATAAGTGCATCACTCTGCAGCTCCTCAGTACCTCTCCACTCTCATCTCTCCCTACATTCATTCCTCCCCGGGAACTCCGTTCACTGGGTAAATCTCTCTTATGTGCACCCTTCTCCTCCACTGCTAACTCCAGACTCTGTTCCTTTTATCTTGCTGCACCATATGCTTGGAATAGACTTCCTGAGCCGTACGTCAAGCTCCATCTCTGGCCGTCTTCAAATCTAAGCTACAAGCCCACCTTTTTGATGCTGCTTTTAACTCCTAGCCCTTATCTACTTCTTCAGAACCCTTATTTTATCATCCTCACTTTAATATTCCCTTATCTCTTGTTTGTCCTGTTTGTCTGTCCTAAATAGATTGTAAGCTCTGTCGAGCAGGGACTGTCTCTTCATGTTCAAGTGTACAGCGCTGCGTATGTCTAGTAGCGCTTTAGAAATGATAAGTAGTAGTAGTAGTTATTTTTCAGTCACTGGAGGACTCACAGTCTGAGTTTGTACCTGAAGCAATGGGGGGGAGGGGGGTTAATAGGGAGTAGAAACCCACGAGAGACTTATGTGTTAGGCGGTGAGAGTCTGATAGGTACTGAGGGGGAGAGGGATCTTGGGGTGATAGTATCCGAGGATCTGAAGGTGACGAAACAGTGTGACAAGGCGGTGGCCGTAGCGAGAAGGTTGCTAGGCTGTATAGAGAGAGGTGTGATCAGCAGAAGAAAGGAAGTGTTAATGCCCGTGTACAAGTCGTTGGTCAGGCCCCACCTGGAGTATTGTGTTCAGTTTTGGAGGCCGTACCTTGCGAAGGATGTTAAAAAAATGGAAGTGGTGCAAAGAAAAGCTACGAGAATGGTACAGGATTTGCATTCCAAGATGTATGAAGAGAGACTTGCTGACCTGAACATGTATACCCTGGAGGAAAGGAGAAACAGGGGTGATATGATACAGACGTTCAAATACTTGAAGGTATTAATCCGCAAACAAATCTTTTCCGGAGATGGGAAGGTGGTAGAACGAGAGGACATGAAATGAGATTGAAGGGGGGCAGACTCAAAAAAGATGTCAGGAAGTATTTTTTCACGGAGAGGGTGGTGGATGCTTGGAATGCCCTCCCGCGGGAGGTGGTGGAGATGAAAATGGTAACGGAATTCAAACATGCGTGGGATATGCATAAAGGAATCCTGTGCAGTAGGAATGGATCCTCAGAAGCTTAGCCGAAATTGGGTGGCGGAGCAGGTGGGGGAAGAGAGGTTGGTGGTTGGGAGGCGAGGATAGTGGAGGGCAGACTTATACGGTCTGTGCCAGAGCCGGTGATGGGAGGCGGGACTGGTGGTTGGGAGGCGGGAAATACTGCTGGGCAGACTTGTATGGTCTGTGCCCTGAAAAAGGCAGGTACAAATCAAGGTAAGGTATACACATATGAGTTTATCTTGTTGGGCAGACTGGATGGATCATGCAGGTCTTTTTCTGCCGTCATCTACTATCACAAGGAGCTGCAGTGGGGTCTGAACTGGGCTCCCCTGGTTCTCAGCCTAGTGCTGTAACCATTAGGTTACTCCTCCATCCCCTTATTGTTTTCCTAATAATTCCTAACATTCTATTTGCTTTGTTGGCCACTGCTGTATACTGAGCTGAGGATGTCAACATATCAATTATGACATCTAGATCATTTTCTTGGGTGGTGACTCCTAGGGCTCTGTTTACTAAGCTGCACCGTAGGCATGCTAACTTTTTAGTATGCACTAAAAATTAGCACGCACTAACATTAGAGACACACATTATATTCGTATGGGTGTCTCTAGCATGTGCTAAAATGTTTGCGCGCCTACAGCATGGCTTAGTAAACAGGGTCCCTAATGTGGAACCTTTCATCGTGTAGCTATAGTATGGGTTACTCTTCCCTATGTGCATCACTTTGCACTTGCTCACATTAAATGTCATCTGCCATTTGGATGCCCAGTCTTCCAGTCTCATAACGTCTTCTTGCAATTTCTATCAATCCAGTTATGATTTAACAACTTTGAATAACTTTCTGTCATGAGTAAGTTTCATCACTTCACTTGTTGATTATTTATTTATATCATTTATATCCCACAATTTCCCACCACTGGCAGGCTCAACGTGGCTTACAACATTAAGTTAGCAAACAGGAAAGTACAATAAATGGAAAGTGATATGAGGGCTGAAAGGTACAGGGTTAAGAGAAAGTAGTTAAGTCCACAAGATCTTTAGAGGAGTTGGAGTACAGGAATCACAGAGGCAGGACGGGATCTTTAGGGTAAGCTTGCCCAAATAAGTAGGTCTTGAGAGACTTCCTGAAAGTCAGAGGATCTTGAACCGTTTTTACAGATTTAGGTAATGTATTCCACAAATGAGTGCTGATATAGGAAAAGGTGGAAGCGTATGTGGTTTTATACTTGAGACCAGAACATGCAGGGTAATGGAGGTTTAAGTATGAACGAGAAGATCGGAGCGAATTCCTTGGTGGTAAGTTGACAAGGGCATCCATATATGCTGGAGCTGCTCCGTAGAGAATCTTATGGACTAGGGTGCAAATTTTAAAAGTTATTTGCTCCAGTACAGGAAGCCAGTGTAATTTCTCACGAAGAGGTCTGGAACTGTGGAACTTTGATGCTCCGAAGAGAAGTCGAGCTGCTGTGTTTTGGGCAGTTTGTAGCTTTTTGAGAAGTACGTCTCTGCACCCTGCATATATTCCATTGCAGTAATCGATTCGGCTTAAGACTAGCGATTGGACTAAATTACAAAATACTCCTCTTGGGAAATAAGGCTTCAATCGTTTTAGTTTCCAGAGAGAGAAGAATATTTTCTTGGTGGTTGAGGTGGTATGATCCAACAGTGTTAAGTTCCAGTCCACAATAACTCCTAGTATTCGTAGACTCTCAGAGATGGGCAGAGTAAGGCCTGGTGCGTTTAAGGTAGCGGGTCTGAATTTGTTAAAGGGAGAGGAAAGAATGACTGTTCCTATTTCCAGGTCATTTACTGTATTAATATTAAAAAAAAAAAAAAAGCTGTGGTCCCAACACAGATCCCTAGGGTACCTCACTAATCTCTACTGAGAATATTTACTATTTAACCCTATTCTCTGTTTTCTATCTTTTAACCAGGTCTCAATCCACAGTAGGACACTGCCTTCTATGCTATGACATTTTAGTTTCCTCAGGAATCTCTCATGAATAGGGAAGGCTTGCTCTGGGAAGCTTGAAGAGGTGTTTTTATATGGTATCTGGGGGGTGTGTGTGTGTGGGGGGGGGGGGGAGTTAAAGACAGTGGGATATGCTTGTGGGGTAGAGAAAATTTTGAGGAGGTAACTGATTGGGGGAATCCAGACTACTTGTCTCAGATAAGACTGCGAGACAGATGCCCACCAGCTTGCATTCCTGTAGCCAGGAATATACAGACAATACTTGCAACATCTACATATTACTGTCCACAAGAAATCAGAATTTATTAAACTGCTGCACTCAACTCAGTTTAATAAATGTGAGAGGACCTAATATATATTATAATGGCTCCCTAAATGGATATTGGGAAAAAAAAAAATCTTGTGAATCCAATAAAAATATATGAACACTAATATATATATATATATATATATATATATAGAATTAGAAAGCAAAGGACTGCCTCTGCATTTGCACTTAC
The DNA here is from genome assembly GCF_901765095.1 of Microcaecilia unicolor. Taxonomy (NCBI): domain Eukaryota; kingdom Metazoa; phylum Chordata; class Amphibia; order Gymnophiona; family Siphonopidae; genus Microcaecilia; species Microcaecilia unicolor. Next base: position 272,416,313 of record NC_044037.1, on the reverse strand, counting down.
ACTCCCTCTGTCTCTAAATTGAGTTTAGACCTTGTTGTTCTTCACTGCATTTTTTTACAATTATCCAAAGATCTCACAGTTCACACATTTCCCTTCCATTAAATAAGGGCTCACAATTTCCATTGCCAAGGTCAATGGCTCAAGCCTATATAACCTTGCAAAATGCATGAAAGTGAGGATTCTTCTGTTCCAATAATGCAGTCATTGAAGCAAAAAGTCGTGAAATAATATTTCAGAAATTAATTAGATTCAGTTTTATGCTAAGGTAATCTTCACAAAATGATTAACATTTATTAAAGTAATGACACTATTATTAACTTTCTCACTTGGAAAGCTTTTCCATATTTGACGATATGCAGTTCTTATCAACTAAGCCACTTCTACATATGGTTCAAATGTTCCACTAAATCTTGTTTGTAGCTTGAAGCTTAAAATGATCTTTATTTGATCAGTGCAATTTTATCTGTATTCTTTTAGCACTTTGTTTTAGAAGATACTTTAAAATAAAAGTATCAAATGAAGGGGAAATAAATTTGATTGACACTCAATTGCCACAGTGTTAATAAGGACTGGGGATTTGCATCAGCCTAGTGCTACAATTTATACAAGTCAAATGCTTAGTAGGGACATGGGTCCAATACTCAAAGCTACTTATTCAGGAATCAGATGATGCTACCTGACCAGACAACTCCTGGGGTTTCAGCAGTATTATCTAGACAATGCTTCTAAATGTCTCCATAGACCGGTCCAGCAGTATTGGCATAACATTGGGATGGTCCAGGGTCAAAGCCTGAATGGAACTTGGAGTTATCAGGAGAACAGTGGTACATAAGTACATAAGTAATGCCATACTGGGAAAAGACCAAGGGTCCATCGAGCCCAACATCTTGTCCACGACAGCGGCCAATCCAGGCCAAGGGCACCTGGCAAGCTTCCCAAACGTACAAATATTCTATACATGTTGTTCCTGGAATTGTGGATGTTTCCCAAGTCCATTTAGTAGCGGTTTATGGACTTGTCCTTTAGGAAACCATCCAACCCCTTTTTAAACTCTGCTAAGCTAACCGCCTTCACCACTTTCTCTGGCAATGAATTCCAGAGTTTAATTATACGTTGGGTGAAGAAAAATTTTCTCCGATTTGTTTTAAATTTACTACACTGTAGTTTCATCGCCTGCCCCCTAGTCCTAGGGGGCATAGTGGTATTCAGCACTATGATTGATGGTTTATGTTTTATGGTATATTTATCTTAATATACCACTAGTCATACAGAAACTCAGCAAAGCAAGTTCGTGATTCAAATAAATCAGAAATAGAAAGGAACTCCAGTGTATGACAGGAAAGGGGAAAATAAGCAAAAGAAGGAAGACTAACAGGTATACACGAGCTGAGAGCTATGCAGTACCTGCCCACCCATTAACTAGCTCCTCAAGAGATACTAAAGGCCTGTTGAAATAGATATGTTTTTAATACAGTCTTAAACTTGGGAAAAGAAGGCTCAGTGCAGAGAACCAGATAACTATTTGGATTACTTAGGACTGCAAAAAAGATGCTGTTATATTATGAGGATAGTTATGTGGGTGATGGCATTGAATATTCAAATCAAATCAAATCAATTTTTGTATACCGCTAATATCCCCTTCCCAGGGTTCAGTGCGGTTTACATTCTAGGTGAGACAAAAGCCGATGATGTTAGCTTGAGGTATGAGAACAATTAGAGACCATTGATGTAATATTGCTGTTACTCAGGTAAGGGGATGGACTCAGGAGTAATCTAAGGAAATGCTTTGTTATGGAAAGGGAGATGTATACATGGAGTGGCCTCCCAGTGAAGCCTATGGAGACAAAGACTATCGAAATTCAAAAAGAAATTATGGGACAAGCACATAGGATCTCAGAGGAGGGGATAGTAGTTGTTACAGATGGGCAGACTGGATAGGCCATATGGTCTTTATCTGCAGTCATTTTTCTCTGTTTCTAAGTTTAACTTCCACTACTGCCTGTTATACTTGGATATTCAGCGCCACTGAATATCTGGTCATTGGTATTGACTGAGGGATCCTTTTACAAAGTCGCTCTGAAAAATGGCCTGCGGCAATGTAGGCGTGGGTTTTGGGCGCGCAGAATCATTTTTTAGCGCACCTGTAAAAAAGGCCCTTTTTTTGCCGAAAATGGACGTAAATCAAAATTGAAGCACGTCAGGTTTGGGTCTGAGACCTTACCGCCAGCCATAGACCTAGCGGTAAAGAATTTGGGTGGTAATGACCTACGTGCATCAGAAAATAAAATAATATTTTTCAGTTGCACGTAGCGAACGCGCGCCAAAATTGAAATTACTGCAAGGGCCACGTGGTAACCGGGTGGTAACTCCAATTTGGTGCATGTTGGGCACGCATAGGCCCTTCCGCGGCTTAGTAAAAGGGTAATGCTATAAGGAGCCACCTAGAAATAAATGACAAGTGCATGTATTTTTTTTTATTTTTGTCACATTTGTACCCCGCGTTTTCCCACTCATGGCAGGCTCAATGCGGCTTACATATTTTATACAGGTACTTATTTGTACCTGGGGCAATGGAGGGTTAAGTGACTTGCCCAGAGTCACAAGGAGCTGCCTGTGCCTGAAGTGGGAATTGAACTCAGTTCCTCAGTTCCCCAGGACCAAAGTCCACCACCCTAACCACTAGGCCACTCCTATTCTATTCTAGTCATTTATGCCTGTGTGTGACCCCGAGCACACCTCTAGCTCAGATCCACCCCGGGGTTTTGTTCCATAACACCTGGGACCAGGGTCACACAAACAGAATACTTTTGCCACACACATAGTTCCCACTGACTGGATCACTTGAGCTGGGTGCAGGCCAGGGCCGGAATAAATCTGGTAGACCAAGGGGTACACTTTTTCTCTGGGCACATTCATTCAAAAGATTAGTCAGCAGTCTCAGAGTTGAACTTTAACTTGCTTTACTAACAGTAACTTGGAAAAAAAAAGTTCATAAACTTGTCAACTTGGTCTGTCCAGTTCTGGGTTTTTATCTTCAGATGGTCAGCACAGAGCAAAACATAGTCTCCACGTGATACCAGGGCATTCAAACTCGCATTTCAGTTCTTTTTTTTTTTTTAATGTATTTATTTATAATATTTCAAACCTTATTCGCAAGATATATCTTGTACAAGAAACACAGAGATATTATCTGAAATAACAAAAAAAATATTCTAAAGTAAATATTCCTCTTTTCTTAGACCACTAATTTAGAGGGGGAGGTCAGTAAAGTTGAGGAGAACATACAGTGGTGGAAATAAGTATTTGATCCCTTGCTGATTTTGTAAGTTTGCCCACTGACAAAGACATGAGCAGCCCATAATTGAAGGGTAGGTTATTGGTAACAGTGAGAGATAGCACATCACAAATTAAATCCGGAAAATCACATTGTGGAAAGTATATGAATTTATTTGCATTCTGCAGAGGGAAATAAGTATTTGATCCCCCACCAACCAGTAAGAGATCTGGCCCCTACAGACCAGGTAGATGCTCCAAATCAACTCGTTACCTGCATGACAGACAGCTGTCGGCAATGGTCACCTGTATGAAAGACACCTGTCCACAGACTCAGTGAATCAGTCAGACTCTAACCTCTACAAAATGGCCAAGAGCAAGGAGCTGTCTAAGGATGTCAGGGACAAGATCATACACCTGCACAAGGCTGGAATGGGCTACAAAACCATCAGTAAGACGCTGGGCGAGAAGGAGACAACTGTTGGTGCCATAGTAAGAAAATGGAAGAAGTACAAAATGACTGTCAATCGACAAAGATCTGGGGCTCCACGCAAAATCTCACCTCGTGGGGTATCCTTGATCATGAGGAAGGTTAGAAATCAGCCTACAACTACAAGGGGGGAACTTGTCAATGATCTCAAGGCAGCTGGGACCACTGTCACCACGAAAACCATTGGTAACACATTACGACATAACGGATTGCAATCCTGCAGTGCCCGCAAGGTCCCCCTGCTCCGGAAGGCACATGTGACGGCCCGTCTGAAGTTTGCCAGTGAACACCTGGATGATGCCGAGAGTGATTGGGAGAAGGTGCTGTGGTCAGATGAGACAAAAATTGAGCTCTTTGGCATGAACTCAACTCGCCGTGTTTGGAGGAAGAGAAATGCTGCCTATGACCCAAAGAACACCGTCCCCACTGTCAAGCATGGAGGTGGAAATGTTATGTTTTGGGGGTGTTTCTCTGCTAAGGGCACAGGACTACTTCACCGCATCAATGGGAGAATGGATGGGGCCATGTACCGTACAATTCTGAGTGACAACCTCCTTCCCTCCGCCAGGGCCTTAAAAATGGGTCGTGGCTGGGTCTTCCAGCACGACAATGACCCAAAACATACAGCCAAGGCAACAAAGGAGTGGCTCAGGAAGAAGCACATTAGGGTCATGGAGTGGCCTAGCCAGTCACCAGACCTTAATCCCATTGAAAACTTATGGAGGGAGCTGAAGCTGCGAGTTGCCAAGCGACAGCCCAGAACTCTTAATGATTTAGAGATGATCTGCAAAGAGGAGTGGACCAAAATTCCTCCTGACATGTATGCAAACCTCATCATCAACTACAGAAGACGTCTGACCGCTGTGCTTGCCAACAAGGGTTTTGCCACCAAGTATTAGGTCTTGTTTGCCAGAGGGATTAAATACTTATTTCCCTCTGCAGAATGCAAATAAATTCATATACTTTCCACAATGTGATTTTCCGGATTTAATTTGTGATGTGCTATCTCTCACTGTTACCAATAACCTACCCTTCAATTATGGGCTGCTCATGTCTTTGTCAGTGGGCAAACTTACAAAATCAGCAAGGGATCAAATACTTATTTCCACCACTGTATATCATATTAGTTCATAATCTTTTATATATATAAAAGGCACCACCAACGTTCTATGAAGCCTCCAGCTGGAAGTGTGAAGCGCCAGAGATATCCGGTTTCCCCATGAGTGAAGGAGCACAGCACGAAATCCCTCTCTGTAACAGTGAAGGACTCAGAGGGGGGAGGGGAGAGAGATGCCCTCACTCTCTCTGTAACACAAACACAGAACAGCAGGAAACTTAACACTGAAGGACTGGACTCAGAGGGGGGAGGGAGAGAGGGCAGCGGGCAAGGAGACACACTCCCACATGCACACTCTGAAGAAAACCTTGCTAGCCCCCGTTTCATTTGCATCAGAAACGGGGCTTTTTTACTAGTAGGCAATAAGGCCTGGACCCAAACCACGGGCTATTTTACAATTACTTTACTCAACACTAATCCCGAAAGTCATTTGGTAATTTTCTTTATCATACATTTGCACGGGTATGCCAGTAAAAAACTGGCCCCCAGTGCTTTAGTATCTTCTCTTAATGCAAGAAACTTTCTCCGTTTTTCCTGAGTTGCTCTTGTAACATCCAGGTAAATCCAGATTTGTGCGCCTAAGAATTCTTTTAAAGCATTTTTAAAATATAACTTCATTATTGAGCAAGACTTGAACTTGGTCTGTACAATTCTGGGTTTTTATCTTCAGATGGTCAGCACAGAGCAAAACATAGTCTCCACGTGATATCAGGGCATTCAAACTCACATTTCAGTTCTATTTTAAATCTCCTCTATTTGCAAACCAGAATAAAATACTTATTAATCTCATCTTGAGAAGTGAGGCACGCCCGCTCCCATTTCTCCTACCTGGGGTGTATTGCCCCCCAAGCACTTCCTCTTGTTCCTAGTCGAGGAACTCCCTGCAGGCACCCACTGCCATGTAGCAGAGACTTACAATCACCACACACTGCAAACTTCTCATGCCTTGATACCCAGGACTTTCCTCTTGGTGTTATGGGTCTCAGTGGGGGTGGGCTACAAAAGACCAGAATTTTCTCCATGCAATGTCTTTTATTACCTCTTGGCTCTGCCCCCCATGGGCTGGCCCTTACCATATCCACCCATCAAGCTGGGAGTCCCAGCCCCTCTTGTCTTAGTAACCTACCTGAAAATCCTTCCCCCCACTCTCCAAGCAAAGGCATTTTTTATTTGGGGGGGGGGGGGGTCACATGTAAATAATAATTTTGCTGCTACATGTTGTTCTGTAAGTACACACCAATCTCTGCACGTCTGCGGAGGTAGGGGAGCAGCAGCATGGCAGTAGGGTGGGTGTCGGGCAGCAGCCAGGCTGGGGGCAATACCACCCTAAGTGCCCGGGGGCCCAGACCACTCTCAGTCTACATCTGAAAACTAGGGCCCATATTTATATGCCCTTTTTATGAATGAATTTACAGAATGCTAAGACTCATGTAGTGAGGTGTATACTTACACATGTAAGCTCTGGAAGGGTGCCTAAGCACTATTCTGTAGGGTTTATCTAAATGTTCAATGTTCAATTTATTCAATTGAAAAATATATCTAAGCAGTGCATGGTGCATAAATGGAAGGGAGATACACACATTATATTACACTCTGTTCTTGTATTCTGCTATTATCCAATGAGTTCAAAGCGGATCACACACAAGAAAAACTACATAAAACACCTAGGACCATATTAAATTTTTTTTTTCGAACTTTTCACAAAATTAACTGGCAAGAATACACCTTGAAAGAAAGATATATAACAAAGAAGTAAGAAAAACATATATAAAAAGAAAATTGCATTAACTATCCACATATCAAGTATTCAAGTCCACATAAAGGAGAAGAGACTGCCTTAACAAGAGGAAAACAGCAAGACACCATTATTAACTCATTAAGGAATCAGTGTGGAAGTATACAATTATATGAACCTAATTTAACTATCTTAACCAAAGGAAAAAAAAATTCAAAATACAAGAAAAAAAGGAAAGAAAAAATTCTTACTTTAAATTCTTGTTGTCATGAAATTTCTCCAATTGAGAAGAGTCCCAAAAGATAAAACTATTACCATCTAATGTAATTACATTTACATGGAAATTTTAGGAAGGATGTTCCTACAGCTGCCACCACCCTGGGTTTAAGCTGGAGAAACACCACTCACACAGCCCTTGGCACAGCACTGACCTCTTGTGTTTTGTGTTTGGAAAAGGTATCAACATCAATTTGGATAAAGGATGTTAAAGACCAAGGAGCCATTGAAGGGCATAATTGAACGCAGACACCCATCTCCATGGGCGACTATCTCCGAGGACGGGTCCGTGAAGGGGCAGGACAGACCATATTTTCGAAAAAGATGGGCGTCCATCTTTTGTTTCGATAATACAGTTGGTGCCGGGCAAATGCATCGGATGTGGGCGGATTTGAGCTGGGCGGTATCGGTTTTCAGCGATAATGGAAACCGAAGGCGCCCAGCTCAAAAACGAATAACTCCAAGGCATTTGGTCATGGGAGGGGCTAGGATTCGTAGTGCACTGGTCCCCCTCACATGCCAGGACACCAACCAGGCACCCTAGGGGGCACTTGTAAAAAGTAACAAAAATATTAAAATACCTCCCAGGTGCATAGCTTCCTTGCCTTGGATGCTGAGCCCCCCCAAAACCCACTGCCCACAAGTCTACACCATTACCATAGCACTTATGGGTGAAGGGGGGCACCTAGATGTGGGTACAGTGGGTTTTGGGGGCGGTTTGGAGGGCGCCCATTTACCAGCACAAGTGAAACAGGTGGGGGGGGGATGGGCCTGGGTCCACCTGCCTGAAGTCCACTGCACCCACTAACAACTGCTCCAGGGACCTGCACACTGCTGTGATGGAGCTGGGTATGACATTTGAGGCTGGCAAACAGGCTGTGAAAAAAGTTTTGAAAGTTATTTTTTCAGGGGAGGTCATCCCTGATTCCCCCCAGTGGTCATCTGGGCAGTTGGGGCACTTTTTGGGGACTTGTTTGTGAAAAAAAAGGGTCCAAAAAAGCGGTCCAAATTCTCGCTACTGCCACTCTTCTTTTTTCCATTATCGGCCGAGCGTGCCCATCTCTCCTCGGCCAATAAACACGCCCCAGTCTCGCCTTCACCATGCCTCCAACATGCCCCTGTCAACTTTGTTCGTTCCTGCGACAGACTGCAGTTGGAGGCGCCTAAAATCGGCTTTTGATTATACTGATTTGGGCACCCATGAGAGAAAGACGCCCATCTCCCGATTTGGGTTGAAATATAGGCGTATTTCTCTTTCGAAAATAAGCTGGATTGTGTAGACCTGATATAATGACTTTATAGTCTTAGGGGCCCTTTTACTAAGTTGCACTAAGCACTCGCATGTGCTTACTGCAGATTAAAATGGCTTCCTGCGGGATACGCAAGTGTAGTCAAGTGTCCAGTGGTAATTTTGTGATCTGCATTTTCATATTGGGGGTATATCTGGGGGAGGAGAGAGGGCATTTTTGTGCTAATCAGCACTGGATTAGAACATGAGCCCTTAATGCCTACAAAACAGCTAAATGCTCATACACTATTTTTTTTAATGGCATCATTAGCTCATGGCTATTAATTCAAAAAAATGGAAAGTCAGCTATTTTACTGCTCCGATACAAATGGTCTTTGTGGACATAAGGACACACTAAGGCCACTTTCTACCACAGCTTAGTAAAAGGACCCCTTAGCTTGGTGTTGCATAGATTTGTGGTCGTCTTTACAAAAAAAAAAAGTAGATCTGTATTATTTTTATTACTGTGGTATTCAAGTTATTGTATCATAGATTTTAATTTTCAAATTAAATCATTATTTTTCTGCCTCCCTTTTGCCTTTTACACTGTTGTTTGTTCTTTTCAGTATTTTCCTAAGCTATATTCTCAAAAATATATTAGGAGTATCTCATGAACAAAATATCCTCATTTTCTGCTCGGTAACACTGTAAGGTATCAAGGGAAGAGTTTACAGACTTATCTCATGCCGTTTTCAGTTGTGGTTCAAGGCAAAGTTACTTTCAGATATATCAGGTATTTCCTTGTCCTCAGAGAACGTACAATCTAAGTTTGTTGCTGGGGCAATGGAGGGTTAAGTGATTTGCCCAATATCACAAGGAGCCACAGTGGGATTTGAAATGGGTTTAACCGGTTCTCAGTCCACTGCTTTAATCATTAGGCTGCTCCTCCACCAAAGGTAAGACAACTCATGCTATACTTCAATCCCTGTATATTTATTTTAAAAAGCTCTGACATACTCTCTGCAAAATATGAATTTAAAATGAAGAGAGTGAAGTGTTATGAAAAAGCAAATGTTTTGGCAAGTCTGTTCTACAGCACTGACAAAGCTAAAAACAATGATAGTTCAATTTCCTAGGATGAAAGAGAATGCTTAAAAGAGTCCAAGAAAGGGATCCAATAATGATATAATTGCATGTTCTTACCCTTCTTTGGTTGATTAGAGAAAGTGCCATGAAACTACTGTTAGGGGCCATAGCTGCTATTTTGAACCCAGAACTAGAGAGAGCAGGATGACTGGGAATGCTATCTGACCTTAGAACCTAGATACCAGGAAACTGTAGATGGGGGTTGGGGTCAACTCCTTCTTGGGATGGGAGTGTCTTTCTGATGTGACTCAGGATGGGGTTGATGGGAAGAGGAAGCATCATGATATGACTTGGGGTGAGGAAGGAGAGAATGATGGTGATATGCTCTGGGAGGTGGTGCTTGGAACAAGGGAATTAAGGAGGTAGGAGTGGGGTCATTATTGCTGACATGGCTGAGTGGGTGGAGTACCTATAAGGCCGCGGTACCTGCTTCCAGTGCATTGGTTGCACTTAAGAACCTCCTCTGCTATCAGCAGCCTTGATGGCACACAATGACTGACCATGCACTATCTGCAAACACTATCCATTCCCCTTCTCCACCCATGATCCACCATGCTCCCACCCCACACTAAACAGTTATGATGCGATTATTACACCACTGACTGGTTTTAGCGTGTGATAGCCATTAGAACACATTTTAGTAAACAGGTCTTACAATGTGTTTTTGGCTAATTATATAATGCTTTTCTACATACAAAACATGTTTTATTATTGGGGAAATTACAAATTTAAATTAATTTTAAATTTTGATTACTCACCTTTTTTGGGTAAAATTTATGAAAAGTGAGACACAGTCACAGAACTTACACAAACACAAAATATAGTACTTCAACTAATACAATCATCAAAAACCGAACGGACAATGTATAGACTCAAAACCCATCCTCCCTCAATTTTGAGGAATTAGCTAGGGTTTCAGGAATTTCCTAACTTCTGCATACCCTGGAACCACTTTCAATTCATTCAGCAGTGAATTTCATAACTTTGTGAGCAGTTCCCTCCTAAGTGCTATTCTACACCTCTATTCAGGAAATCTTGACTGCCCCAACTTGACATTTCGTCCTTTAGATTGTAAGCTCCTTCGAGCAGGGACTGTCCTTCTTTGTTAAATTGTATAGCGCTGCATAACCCTAGTAGCGCTCTAGAAATGTTAAGTAGTAGTAGTGGTATAAACAGCGGTGAAAGCTAGGCGCTGTTTATAGAATATTCTTAGCGCCTAACTTTGTGTGAGGATTTACACCAAGTAAACCCTTGTGTAAATTCTTGGGTCTAAAGTAGGTGTAAGTCCCCTTTATTCTATAACAGTGCACATACATTTTAGGAACACCCCTGATATGCCCATGGCATGGCACTGCCCCTTTTTCAGAGCCGCGTGAGTAAAAATGTGCATGTAAGTTTCAATTAGGACCGATTAATGTTGATAACTAATTAGCACCCAATTATCAGAGCTAATTTGCTCATTATTTAATTAAATAGCATGCACAAATTGGGTGGACACCTACATTTGCATGTACAATTTTAAGCACCATTTATAGAATTTTGGGGTAATATTTTATAACAGCAGTTCCGCATAGAATTACCATTATAGAATTCACACATAGATCTCATCATCCTGGAGCCAAAATGTAAGCAACCTTTTGAGAACTACCCCAAGTGTATAAGGGAAAGGGGATGGGATTTGATAACCTGTGGTTATAATCAAAGTGGTTTACATGTTATATATAGATACTTATTTTATACCTGGGGCAATGGAGGGTTAAGTGACATATGTGTGTGTGTGTGTGTGTGAGAGAGAGAGATCCCCTAGCCTAGAAGCTTTGGTGGAACGTTTTCTGCAAAACAGGTATAAAAAAAAAAGGTGGAGGGGTGGCTGCTGAGGCACAGGGTCTATGGTATGAGTCAGCTGTACGCACCAGTGAACCCAGACCTGTGTAATTGTATACAAAAAAAATATAATTATTATAGCGTGAAGATTACTACAGTAAGAACCCGCCTGCAATGAAAAAATGTGAAATACAGTACAAAAATGCATTCACAACACATCCTATGACTAAATAGGATTATCATTAAGCACATGTTTCCGCTCCACATTTAATGATAGCAATAAAACGGTGGATTAAAATCTATAAATTTAGGACAGTGAACTTGCCGGCAGTGCAACTCCAACACCTCCTGGCACAGCTTGGTGCTATATTCCTTTTTTTTTTTTTGTTCCATTAAACATTATTTTATAACCATTTATAAAAACAAAAAAAAGGCTTGTGAAGTACAAGCTCATTTTGAAAGCATGCAAGATAAAAATCAAAACAATATTGGCCATTTTCCTTTCATATCTGCAGAGATGTCCTTTGCACCTTCATAACATATTAGATTCCCCACACTTCAATCTAAAATCTAATTATTATGCTTTTATTTCTTTTTGATTAGAGGAGACCAAGGAAAATGCACAAATGTATGCAGATCACACAATTTCTTTATTTACTTTGAAATCTGATGTCTGTAGTAAAGTCATTCCCATCCAAGGGTCTCAAAGAGGTTTTGGTAGCGTCCAATGATTTATTTGCACTTATCACATATCAAACAGTGAGATGTTTCCAATGCACACAATGGGCTAGATTCTATATATATAGAGGGGCATAATTGAACGAAAACGTCTATCTCCATGGGCGTTTATCTCCGAGAACGGGTCCGTGAAGGGGCGGACCGAACCGTATTTTCGAAAAAAATAGACGTCCATGTTTTATTCGACAATTTGTGCGCTGGGCGTTTTTGTTTTTCAGCGATAATGGAAAATGAAAGCGCCCAGCTCAAAAACGAATAAATCCAAGGCATTTGTTCGTGGGAGGGGCCAGGATTCGTAGTGCACTGTCCCCCCTCACATGCCAGGACATCAACCGGGCACCCTAGGGGGCACTTTTACAAAAACAAAAAAAAGGTAAAACAGCTCCCAGGTGCATAGCACCCTTCCCTTGTGTGTTGAGCCCCCCAAATCCCCCTCAAAACCCACTGCCCACAAGTCTACACCATTACTATAGCCCTAAGGGGTGAAGGGGGGCATCTACTTGTGGGTATAGTGGGTTTGGGGGGCTTGGACGACTAATAAGCATTAAGCAGCACAATTGTAACAGGTAGGGGAGGGATGGGCCTGGGTCCACCTGCCTGAAGTCCACTGCACCCCCTAATAACTGCTCCAGTGACCTGCATACTGCTGCCAGGGAGGTGGGTATGACATTTGAGGGTGAAAATAAACAGTTGTGAAACGGCATATTTTGTGGTGGGAGGGGGTTTGTGACCACTGGGGGAGTCAGGGGAGGTCATCCCCGATTCCCTCCAGTGGTTATCTGGTCATTTAGGGCACTTTTTGGGGCCTTATTCATGGAAAAACAGGGTCCAGGAAAAGTGCCCTAAATTCTCGCTAAAAACGCATATTTTTTTTCCATTATCAGCGAAAGGCGCCCATCTTTGATCGGCCGATAACCACGCCCCAGTTCCGCCTTCACCACGCCTTCGACACGCCCCTGTCAACTTTGTACGCTTCCGCGATGGAGTGCAGTTGAAAACGTCCAAGTTCGGCTTTCGATTATACCGCGTTATTCATTTTTGGGAGATAAACGCCTATCTCCCGATTTAGGTCGCAATATAGGCGTTTTTGTCTTTCGATTATAAGCTGGTTAGTGCCTAACAAATCGATGCAAAAACAAATCCCGCACTTATTGCTATTCTATAAATAGGCTCTGGCAGAGGTTTGACTCAAGAATTGCTGCCAAATTTAAGTACTATTACTTATAGTTGAGAATAGCTATAAGTTATATGCATTTTGGAATATGAATGCTGGATGTTGCATGAAAAATAGGTTTGAAATAAATTGAGAATAATCGGGTAGATCTATGAGGATGTACACAGTGCCATAATTGTATGGGACACTGTGCCCAAATGGGAAATGCTGTTGAGTAGTCTGATGATCCCTGGTGTCTTCAAAAAATAAAAAATAAAAAACACTTCAAAAAAATGTTATAAAATGTAAGAAGTAGATTGGAAGATATGAAGATTGTGTGCGTTCTGGATTGGTAAACTCATAAATGTTGGATGTTTGGGACAGCAGTTAAACACAATTTGTAGTGAGTCCCCACACCAGTACTGTCAGGTCCTGTCAATTTGATTCTATAAATAGGTGCAGTTTATAGAATACGTGTAGCGGCCATCCCACAGCTAAAATTTAGATGCAGGAAATTACGCCAACTAGAACCTGGTGTAAATGCCCATATTTTATTTAGGCGTGGATCAGGCATATTCTATAACAGTACATGCAAATTGTCGGAATGCCCATGAACCTTCCATGGCCGCACCCCCTTCTGAGATCCACATGGTCCGATTTATGTGCATCACTTTATAGAATACACTTAGCGAGCTATGCGTGTAAATCCTAATTAGTTCCAATTAGTACCAATAATTGCTTAACATCCAACTATCGGCACTGATTGGCGTATTAACCAATTACATTCTGCACACAAATCAGCTACACATCCTGATTTGAGTGTGGAACTTTAGTCACCATTTACAAAATCTGGGGGAATATGGGTGCACCAGATCACAGCAGCAAGGTGCATGTATTTGCCCCCCCCCCCCCCAACTAAAAAAAGTTATAACCAAACAAGCAAGCAGATGAACAAAAAGAAAGTCATATGAGCTAAGAGGCATACAACTTTAAATGATCATGCAATATGTATTATAAATAGTGATTAATAAAAATTAGTTAAAACCACAAAACCTCTCTATATTGGTCTAAAATGATCCACAAACAGAACTACAGCTTGGTCTCTGAAAATCCATACGTTCGCATTGTCTAACAAGTTCAGCAAATTGACCACATCTTAGGCCTTTGTTAAAATAATATGATGATGTGATCAACGAGCTCACAGGAGAAAGGCAGTGCAAAAAAACCTACAACAAGGACAAAAAGACTTTATACATAAAATTAAATGAACAAAATGCTATCCTATTGTCCAAAAAATTAGTCAGCAAAGTATATTTATCTCTGGGAGCCATGCAAACTGCAAGTATTATATGTGATGCCATATCTCCATTCAGCCAACAATTGATATAGAGGTATGCAGGCAATTTGCCAAAACATGTTGGACTCTGGTAGTGTCTCAGTCTCCTTGGCTTCCTTAAATTTTGAGCACTTCTTCTAAACATGAGAAACAGGCAAACACCAGGATGTGCAAACAAAGTCAATTTATTAGCAGCAATAAAGCAAAGAAATAATAGTTGGACTCAAATGGACTCGACATGGCTATGTTTCGGCAATTGTGCCTGCATCAGGAGTCAATCAATCTGTCCTTTCAATGCGGTTTTCCCCTTCGGAACACTGACACTGGCAGCGTTTCACATTAAGCTGCCTATATTGGCCCATTTGAGTACAACTGTTATTCCTTTCCTTGATTCCTGCTAATAAATTGACTTTGGGCTGTGTTTACAAAGGCACACTAGTGTTTTTAGTGTATGCTAAAAACTAGCACACGCTGTGTAGATGCCCATAATATTCCTATGGGTGTCTACACGGTTAGTGCGCACTAAAAATGTTAGTGTGCCTTTGACAACAGGGCCCTTGGTTTGCACATTCTGAATTTCACCTGTTTATTGGCCCTCATTTCTTTCTTTCTTTGACTTTATTTCATGGCAGTGCCACTATTTACATACTACTACCTTTCTAAGGTTTATGTTTGGCTTTTACTTAAACTTATGACTGAAACTCTGGTGCAGCTCACCATCATGGGGGAAAATTCCACAATTCTTTAAAGAACCAGCTACCTATATGGGAAGGGGGACACACAGGTAACCATGATGATAAATAGTAGTAGTAGTAGTAGTAATGGCAAAAGGTAAACAATAATTATTGTGAATGAGAGAAAAAATTCCACGAGAGAATGAGGTTTTAAAAAATTACTTTACCATAGATTTTACTGCGTTGATGCATTCTCTCCTGTTCTACTGCCAGCCTCACCTCCTCTTGATGTGACTCCAATAGACTGCCTCCCTTCTTGATGCTGGCCTTTGACTGGCTGCCCCTGCTCCTCGCCCTCCATGAATGATGTCATCTGCCTCACTGCTCCCTACTGTTGGCACACAGTTAAATAATGTACCGTGAAGTTGCACCATTTTGTGGAGAGTGGCGACAGTGACGAGCAAGTCAATGGTGAGAGACCAAAAGCACCGACCAACCAAGCCGGGAGCTGGGAGCCAGAGGAACACGGATAGTGTGAGTGAGATCCATCCCGACAGATTACAGGAGGTGTCGGGTAAGTTCACCCCCAGCAAGACTGCTAGCATTAATAACATTAACTTCCCATCCCCTCGGCTTAGTAAACAGGACCCTAAATAAATTGTGCAATTACATCAAAGTAACAAAGAAACAAAGATGAATCGGTGATCATTCACATCAAAATTCTCCACTCTATTGTGATTCTGCATTAAAAGTAAAAAAATAAAAACAAAAACTTAAGTTGTTCTGGTTCATAAATACATAAACATTCTACTGATAGTTTATCCTACATTTAACATATTTAACCGTATAACTGAGTGAAAAAGGGGCCTCTAAGGCAAGACTCTAGTCTCAGTTGAAGAAAGTGTTAGCAACAGGCCTGGGTTCAGAAGAGAAATGAGACCAAACATTTTATTTATTTATTTATTGCATTTGTATCCCACATTTTCCCACCTCTTTGCAGGCTCAATGTGGCTTACAATAATCATGAATAGTGGAAATACATTAGAAAATAGACATTTAGTGTTACAGAAGGATCTTGGGTAACATGATAGTGGTATAACAAGCATATATTGTAAGACAGCTTGGAATATATGTGGAGGAGTTGTGTATATTCATATCGGTTGATCTTTGTGGTATGCCTTGTTAAAGAGATGGGTCTTCAGTAGTTTGCGGAAGTTCATTAATTCGTAAATCATTTTTAAGTTATGCGGCAATGCATTCCATAACTGTGTGCTCACGTAGGTAAAGTTTGATGCGTGCGTTAGTTTGTATTTCAGACCTTTGCAGTTAGGGAAGTGCAGATTAAGGAATGTGCGGGATGATCTTTTGGCATTCCTGGGTAGTAAGTCAATCAGGTCTGACATGTAGGCTGGTGCCTCTCCGTGAATGATTTTGTGAACTAGGGAGCATATTTTGAACGTGATGCGTTCTTTCAGTGGGAGACAGTGTAGTTTTTCTCGTAGGGGTTTAGAACTTTCATATTTTGTTTTGCCAAATATGAGTCTGGCTGCAGTGTTCTGGGCTGTCTGAAGTTTCTTGATTATTTGCTCTTTACAGCCGGCATAGAGTGCATTGCAGTAGTCTAGATGACTAAGCACCATTGATTGTACCAGGTTATGGAAAACATTCCTTGGGAAGAAAGATCTTACGCTTTTTAATTTCCACATGGAGTAGAACATCTTCTTGGTTGTGTTTTTCACGTGGTTCTCGAGTGTTAGGTGTCGATCAATGGTAACTCCAAGAATTTTTAGGGTGTCCGAAACTGGAAGGTTCAGATTTGGTGTATTGATGGCGGTGAATTTGTTCTTGTTATGTTGAGAGGTGAGTATTAGGCATTTTGAAAACCAAGTCATGATCAGACTCCAACAATAATATCACTAAAGATTCAGGAACAAGACACTTCTGGAAATGTTCATTCCAGACATAGAGAGCTAAATTCCACATATGGTGCCTGAAAATTCCACATGGAAAACATACGCCTAGGTGTATTCTCTAAAATACGCCTCTATTTTATAGAATAGGCTTAGATTTCCGCACGATATATGGAATACACAGAGTGCCTCTCCGTGTGACCAAATTTAGCTGTGGCCATTTACACCATGTTTTACTTGGCGTAAATCTTGATGCCTAAATTAGGTGCAGAACATGTGTATTCTATAACAAAGCACACAGATTTTAGAAGCGTCCATGGCCATGCCTCCTTTTCAACTATGCAACCTAGAATTTAAGTGCACCATGTTACAGAATACACTTAGCAGGTTGTGTGTGTAAATCTTAATTAATGCCAGTTAGTGCTGGTAAGTGCTTGTTAACGTCCCATTGACAGCACGGATTAGCTAAACAATTATTTTACACGCATTGTTATAGAACACACTTCGATTTCCAAGCAGGTATTAAGGCGCAATATATAGAATCTCAGGGATAATCCTTAGATCTATTATCAACACTTTTACCTGGTTTTTATGGGCCCTCTCAAATTCAAATGACTAAATATAAGCCTGTTACAGCAACTGCAGGAAGTATTTTCTGAAGAAATTGTATGGGTTACATATCTTCAGATCATAGCCAACAAAGATATCCTAACCAGTCCTGAAAAGTTTTTGGTATTTTTAAATAATGGGAGGAAAAAACCTCAAATTGTAAAAGCACACTCCTAGTATTGGTATCACCAACTATTGGGAGGTCCTTCAAATCATCACAGGTAAAAAACCTCCTTCTTTTTTGTTATTTTCTAATTGTTAATTTGTACACTCTTTTTAAACAAAAATAACGCACCCGTCTATTTCTAGTACGGGAAAAAGCACTTATCTTATGCAATTTACAGTCAACGGCCCTGGAAGGTGTCAAGTTGACTGTAAATTGCATAAGATAAGTGCTTTTTCCCGTACTAGAAATAGACGGGTGCGTTATTTTTGTTTAAAAAGAGTGTACAAATTAACAATTAGAAAATAACAAAAAAGAAGGAGGTTTTTTACCTGTGATGATTTGAAGGACCTCCCAATAGTTGGTGATACCAATACTAGGAGTGTGCCTTTACAATTTGAGGTTTTTTCCTCCCATTATTTAAAAATACCAAAAAATTTTCAGGACTGGTTAGGATATCTTTGTTGGCTATGATGTGAACTTGGATTATATGCGATATCCCATTAAGCTCTTTATAATATTATATTTACATATCTTCAGCTCTTACAGGTATTCCTACTAAAAGCAAAATTTTTGTCCAGTTTCAATTCCTATGGTCTTTGATGACTGTTGCTACTTTAAGTTTTCTGTTCATAGTTTTCATTGTGTCCCCTAGTCTGACTATTTGGAAAATTGGAACTGGTAAGCAATACTTTTGTTGTGAAGATGGATTTTAGATAGAATGTTGCTTTTTCCGTAAGTTTGCTCACTTGCTTTCTCCTACGGCTGTGTGTGGTATCTTCCATCTTGAGTAAAGTGGTAGGGTAGGCCGTGTTAGTCCACTTTGAAAGCTTACAGGTAATAAATAGAAATAAAACAAAACATAGAAAAGAAAATAAGATGATATCTTTTTTATTGGACTAACTTAATACATTTTTTTGATAAGCTTTCAAAGGTAACCTTTCTTCTTCAAGAAGGGTTACCTTTGAAAGCTAATCAAAAAAAAGTATTGTTAGTCCAATAAAAAAAGGTATCATTGTCTCTTCTATGTTTTGTTTTATTTCTATTTATTACAGATAGAATGGAGATATTGGAACTGAGATGGCCAGATCAGGATGTCTCAAATTCTGATAGCATTTTAGAAACCAATCTGCTGATGTAGAGCCTGCAACTGTGTGGGGTGGCAGCTCCCATTTTGCAACTGTCAACATCTACGATATTAATGGAGGCATCTTGGCAACATACACATCTAGCTGCTGGCACATACGTGGGCATATTGGTGTTTCAGAACATATATGTGTATGTGCCAGAACATAGACTTGTATGTCTGTCATTTCAAAAACCTACGTCATTTACCAGTATTGCTTTCAGGGGACAGAGAGGAATATTGGAAGATTAAGGAGACAACCTCCTCTAATCCATCCCATAGAATGCTGCACAAAACAAGTACGTTCAAATAACCTAGACCTCACTGAGAGCAGCTGCAAATCCTGACATTGATCATGGAGGACATAAATGTGCATTCCCCTTCTGAAATGGGAAATACATGTGTATATTTTAGTTCCACCCTAGTCCCACCAAAACATGTCAACACTATGCCCCCCGCCACGTGAATGTATTTGTGATTTGGACACATATTCCCCGGCATTCTAAAATTGGAATTTGGATATGTATGCAATATACACATCCAAATGCCAGTTTGCGCACATTCAAATCTCAAATAGGGATTCTAAAATAACTACCTTACGCTCACAACTTGCACTACTAATATCCAGGAACGCACTTTTAATAGACTGAAGCTGTTCGAGCAGAGATGCAATCGTTTCTCCCTCTGCCTTACCCTTGTTATGCTTATGAGGAAATTGAGGGTCAGGTTTTCTGTTTTATGCTGTTCCAACCTTAATACAACCTCTGTCTTGCCCAATTCATTAGTAGACCTATTTGCTAATAGGATTCAAGGCTCCATGAAAAAACGTATGAAAAAGTGTTAAATATACAGAGGAGCCTGGGGAACTATATTCTTATATGATCATCCCAGGGGAGCTCAAAATTCCAACCCTAATTCATTTCTTTCTCATTGAGAACTGCATATTGAGAGTCCCCCTAATGAAATAGACCCTTTTTTTGATTAAATATAATAGTCCGCCTCCTTTTTAACCTATGATATACTAGAGGGTGGTTCCAGGGAACCTGTCTCAATTAGTTAATGAAAAAAAGATAATGACTTACACAGCAGATCAAAGCTGGCAAACACTTGATCAACGATTACTAGAAATATTTAAAAGTTTGCTTACAAGGGGAATGTCAACAATTTTCAGCTTGGAAAGGAAACAACAGATAGACGTAACTAAATTCATGAAAGTGTGTAGAAAGTAAATGGGGTACTATTATTCACTAAGGAGTCCTTTATTAAACTGTGGTAAAATGTGGCCTTAGCACACCCCTTTGTGGGTCCTTCCGGTGCACTAAGGCCACTTTTCCCACAGCCATAAAAATGACTTCTTTCTATATTTTGCATTAATGATCATGCACTAATGTTGCCATTAGTTCGCAGCCATTTTTAAAAATTATTGTGTGAGCACTTACCACCACTCATTTTGTAGGCAGTAAGGGATCCTATGTTATCCACATGCTAGCCAGAGAAAAAACACACAAAGTGTGGAGGTGCACTTAATCCCCACGAGACAAATAGGAGGGAACAGAGAAGGGATGGGGAAGATAGGCTCTATCCAAACAATGGGGGAGACCATTTTAATGACATTTGATACTTTTAGACACTAATTGATATTATTTGACATTATTTATTTTTATTTTTTATTGATTTGAATACGCTATGTTTTTGTACTTATGATATTTTAAGTATGTTTACCTGTTTTTATTCATACATGCTTTTGAGATGTCAATTTGAGATTTAAAATATATACACATAGATATATTTCTTTTGTTCGCAATATTTGTTTTATATCTGTTATTATATTTGTTTTTATAGACTCCGGAAGAAGGCGCTACAGAGCTGAAACACAGCTGTGTTGAGTCAACCATTTGCAATAAATATCCTGTTCAGAAGAAATGGATCCTCAGGAGCTTAACCGAGATTGGATAGCAGAGCCGGTAGTGGGAGGCGGGGCTGGAGGTTGGGAGGTGGGGATAGTGCTGGGCAGACTTATACGGTCTGTGCCAGAGCCGCTGGTGGGAGGCGGGGATAGTGCTGGGCAGACTTATACGGTTTGTGCCAGAGCCGGTGGTTGGGAGGCGGGAATAGTGCTGGGCAGACTTATACAGTCTGTGCCCTGAAGAGCACAGGTACAAATCAAAGTAGGGCATACACAAAAAGTAGCACACATGAGTTGTCTTGTTGGGCAGACTGGATGGACCGTGCAGGTCTTTTTTCTGCCGTCATCTACTATGTTACTATGTTACTAAGTCTATTTCAATAGCAGCCTATGGACTTTTTCTCCAGGAACTTGCCCAAACCTTTTTAAATCCCAGAGACGCTAACCGCTGTTACCACATCCTCTGGCAAAGAGTTCCAAATTTTAACTGTTTGTTGAGTGAAAAAATATTTCCTCCTATTTGTTTTAAAAGTATTTCCATGTAACTTACTCAAGTGTCCCCTAGTCTTTGTACTTTTGAAACAAATAAAAAATTGATTTACGTCTACTCGTTCTACACCACTCAGGATTTTGTAGACCATCAAGCCCAGCATCCTGTTTCCAACAGTGGCCAATCCAGGCCACAAGTACCTGACAAGATCCCAAAACAGTACAATTCATTTTATGTTGCCTATCCTAGAAACAAGCAGCGGATCTTCCTCAAGTCCATCCTAATAATGGCCTATGGACGTTTCCTTTAGGAAGCTATCCAAACCCTTTTTAAACCCCGCTAAGCTAATTGCTTTCACCTTCACCACATGCTCTGGCAACGAATTCCAGAGTTTAATTACAGCTTAGTAAAAGGACCCCATACTGTATTGTTGACCTATAACCCATTTTACCATGTGAGTACTAAAGTAGCTTAACAAAGAAGCCCTTTTACTAATTACACTAAGTTTTTGCACTTACTATCCTTTAACCGCAAAACCTAATGTGTGATAAGTGCAAAGACTGCGCAGTAACTGCTGGGAGCATAAGTATTGTGGGATAAACATAAAGGAATCCTGCTCAGAAGGAAGGGATCCCCAGAAGCTTAGCCAAGATTGGGAGGCAGAGCCGGTGGTGGGAGGCGGGGCTGGTGGTTGGGAGGCGGGGCTAGTGCTGGGCAGACTTATACAGTCTGTGCCTTGACAATGGCAGATACAAATCAAGGTAAGGTATACATAAAAAGTAGCACACGTGAAATTATCTTGTTGGGCAGACTGGATGGACCATGCAGGTCTTTTTCTGCCGTCGTCTACTATGTTACTATGTGCAGTCCATATCCATTGTTTGTCAGTAACCCACCCAGCTCCTGCTGCCTAACACAGCATGCAGTTAGTACAGTACGCCAATTAATGTGCTGCCATGTCAACATCACGCACAAGTGTGACAATTATTATTAACAGTGGGGTCTTTTTACTAAGCTGCGGTAAAAAGTGGCCTGCTGTAGTGCAGGACGTCAGACTCACAAACAGAATGAAGCCTTCCAGTTCAGCCAGCAACGCAGCCGTGCCGGAGAATAGGACTTCGGCTGGCGGAGGTTGGGGTCCCCCGCCAGCAAAGGTACATGACGGCAGCGGCAGGGGAGGGTTGGTGGCGGCGAGAAGGGGGGGTTGAAAGGGTTGGCACCGGGGGGGGGGGGGGCAAAGTTGGTGGTGGTGGCGGTGGGGGGGGGGTCAAAATGGCAGGGTGGTCTGCAGCGCCGGGGTGTGGCTAAAATGTGCCCCCTCAGCTTGGGCTCTGGACCCTCCTCCCGCCGAAGTCTGGCTACACCCTTGGTGTAGGCACTTGTTTTGGTCATGCACCGGGCCAATTTTTACTGCGTCTGCAAAAAGGGATTTTTTTTGATGGGATGGGAAAAGGGCATGCGTTAAAACTGAAACCGGCACAGGCAGCTCCTTGTGACTCTGGGCAAGTCACTTAACCCTCCATTGCCCCATGTAAGCCGCATTGAGCCTGCCATGAGTAGTAAAGCGCAGGGTACAAATGTAACAAAAATAAAATAGATACTATTGGAGATTCTACATGGAATGTTGCTATTCCATGTAGAGGCTGCGCAGGCTTCTGTTTCTGTGAGTCTGACGTCCTGCACGTACGTGCAGGACGTCAGACTCACAGAAGCAGAAGCCTGCGCGACCACATTGGTGATCTGCAAGGGCCGACTTCTACATGGAATGTTGCTAGTGGAGGAGTAGCCTAGTGGTTAGTGTAGTGGACTTTGGTCCTGAGGAACTGAGTTCAATTCCCACTTCAGGTACAGGCAGCTCCTTGTGACTCTGGGCAAGTCACTTAACCCTCCATTGCCTGCCGCATTGAGCCTGCCATGAGTGGGAAAAAGTGCGGGGTACAAATGTAACATTAAAAAAAAAAAAAACAGCGCGTGCCTAAAACTGGCCTGAACCCTTAATGCCACCCATCGATCTAGCGGTAAGGGCTCACATGCTACACACGTGGTGACTGGTTGGCGCGTGCCAACTGCCGATTACCACTGGAAACGCCAAGCTTGGGAGGAAATCAATTAATAAAAAATCCAGGTATTTTGGGCACGTGGCAAATCTGAAATTATAACCAAGGGAGACGTGGTAGACTGCCGGTAGTCTCATTTTGGCACACGCATAGAGACTAATGCGCCTTTGTAAAAGGGCCCCAGTATGCTCTAATTCGTGTGTTAACTGCTTAACACAAATTAGTATAAGGAACTCAAATAGAGCATTATCTGGAAGAAAAGGGAATGACCTGTTATTTCTATTTCAAACCAGCATCATGAGCATCACTTCCCGCCTCCTAAGTGGGGATATTCAATGGCACTTAACTGGAGAGTGCAGCTGAATATCCCCACAGACCAGCCAACCTTAGGCTCCTGCCTGTTTAAATTGTATTGAGCATCAGCCCCATAGACTTTGAGAAATAAACATAGGAATGCAGGGAAGACCAAAAGATGAAATGTGAACATGTGTGTGGAGTAGAAACAAAGCAGAATGCAAAGTGCCAGACATGGATAAAAGGGCCTGCTATCCCTTGAAATGCATTTCATGGGTTTCTACCAGAAACTGTAGATCTTAAAACTGGCTGTTTGTAAACATGAAATCTAGGGTACAACTGTAAACTCTGAAAAAAAAAAGAGGTAGCGGAAGAGGTCTGGCAAACATTTCTCAATATTGCTTTGCTCTGAATTCATGAAGGATTGAAAAGTAGGATGTTCCTCATACACCAGTCCACACTATGACCTTGAACCATCTTGTGTCTTAGGAAACAGAAGGCGGGGTCCATGGTACAACTCAAATGGCACTGATTTCATGCAGCCTCTCTGCTAAGTGTTCAGGGAGGTTGCATCATGCTATTTTCTGAATGTCAGGTCCATCTTACAGGTAAACCAGATGAACTCCCCACTCCCACCGCTTCCTGATGACTAGGTAGGCCCCTAGACTTCAAAATAGCTGCCACGACCTCTCATGGTAGCTCATGGTACTATATGAACCGGTCATACTCATAGCAGGGGCATGGGTGGGTCATGGGTGTTTTGAAATGTTGTTTACCTTAGTACAGAATTCCGGGGATACACACCAGGATTTACAGCAGGCTTCAGCTGGGATAAGTCCTCATGACTAATGTTGGGTACAAGAATCAGCACTATCCTGCTTATTTTCGAACAAGAAGGCCGGCCATCTTCCGACACAAATCGGGAGATGGCCAGCCATCTCCTGAAGCCGGCGAAATCGGTATAATCGACAGCCGATTTTCGCAGGCTTCAACTGCTTTCAATCGCAGGGCCGGCCAAAGCTCGAGGGGGCGTTTCGGCAGGGTATGGAAGGCGGAACGGGGGCGTGGTTACGAGATGGCCGGCTTTGGCCGATAATGGAAAAAAGAAGGCCGGCTCTGACGAGCAATTGACCAGCTTCACTTGGTCCATTTATTTTTAGGACCAAGCCTGCAAAAAGTGCCCCAAATGACCAGAGGGCTCACCTCCCCTTACTCCTCCAGTGGTCACCAACTCCCTCCCACCCACCCCAAAAAAATTAAAAATTATTTTTTTTCCAGCCTCTATGCCAGCCTGAAATGTCATACCCAGCTACATGACAGCAGTATGCAGGTCCCTAGAGCAGTTTTTAGTGGGTGCAGTGCACTTCAGGCAGGTGGGTCCAGGCCCGTGCCCCCCTTCACCCATAAGGCCTATGGTAATGGCGTACACTATGAATGCTGGCCCCTCCCATAACCAAATGCCTTGGATTTGGCCGGGTTTGAGATGGCCGGCATCGGTTTCCATTATCGGCGAAAACTGATGCCGGCCATCTAAAACCCGGCCATCTCTGACATTTGGCCGTCCCCAACAGTATTATTGAAACGAAAGATGGCCGGCCATCTTGTTTTGATAATACGGTTCGGGGCACCTCTTTACGGCGCCGGCCTTAGAGATGGCCGCCCATATAGATGGCCGGCGCCATTCGATTATGCCCCTCCACGTAGTATTGTGTAAAGAGTGCTCACCCCTTTATAGAATAGCGCTAAGCACCAAGTTTTCTCCGGTGCCTTACTTTATTTGCAGGCTCAATGTGGCTTACATGATGCCGGAGAGGTGATGGTAGGCTCCGGTGTAAACAAATACAAATAACAGGATTAGGTTGTGGTAGGAAAAGGTTCATGTGGTCAGGACCACATAGAGGGAAACAAGAACAGATGAGATTGTTGGAGATCATTACGAACTGTAGTGTTGTTGTGTCATGGAGTTCATGCATTTATGTTGGGTCGAGAGGCTAAGCCTTTTGAAACAGGTGAGTTTTTAGCTTTTTCCTGAATTGTAGGTGATCGTACGTTGTTTTCAGGGCTTTTGGTAGCGCGTTCCACAATTGTGTGCTGACGTAGGAAATACTGGATGCGTACGTTGATTTGTATTTTAGTCCCTTGCAGCTTGGATAGTGAAGATTTAGGTATGTTCTGCTGATGCGGATATGTTTCGGGTTGGTAGGTCGATCAAGTCTGTCAAGTAAGGTTTTCAGGATATCGACAATGTGCAAACACTGCCTCCTTGGTATACAAATGTTTCTCATGAATATTCATTGTGGATATCCTGAAAACCTGACTGGCTGGGGTGCCTCCAGGACTAGGTTTGGGAACCACTGCTATATGCTTTGAAAATGAGCACCTTAACGTACTGCTTAATACAGCCATGGTGTTAAATCGGTTTATAACTGTAATAACACGCATATATCCTTGTTGAGTTTAATCCTTTCTATATCTGAACATTTCTTCAATTCTCAAATTCGTATCCTATCCTCTGAGGTGCTTGTAATTTTTCCCAATGTGGCATCAAATAAGTGTATTCTCTATAACCTATGCTATACTCTCTTAAAGCCAACAAAGACAGGGTAAGTCTTTAAAAAAAAAAGCCTTAGGGTAGGCAGGGATTTTTAAAATGTTGCATCAAAGAGCTAGTTTATCAGAGGATATGGAAGAAGCAAATAAAACAGTGCATATATTTACGTTTAGGTTGTGTAAATGTCATGCATAGAACAAACTAGAAATATCTGTGCGTATGCTACTACTTTATCATAACTGGTACAGATGAGAGTTTGATCTTGCTTTTCAATATTTTTACTGTTATTGTTTTGTGTTCTGTCAATTCTCATCTCCCTAATTTAAGATGGATAGATGCCTGTGATTCCCTCGCACAGAGTCTGCCCTCGTCTCTAGTACTGTGTGTCTAGTAGAACTTGAAATACATGCATTAAAGATGTGGAAAGGGAACTGACATGTTGAAATTATAGAATAAATGAAAGCTGATCACACATTTTCTACATTTCAGCCTTTTTTTTATAGAATAACAATCGAAACTGGGGAATTTGTGAGAGATCACGGTGCATATATTTAAAATGATAGTATAACAATAAAAATCAATCAAACCGATGAAAATTGCTCTTCACACATCATGAAAAATAGAGCGAGAAAAATAATACATTGTGATGAAATCAGTAAAGCGCTGATGCTGATTTGCTTTGCTTGTAAAATTCATTATTTTATCCCTATAGGAACAGTAGAATCTCTCAAGCTTTTGATTTGTGCTTTCCTGGACCCAGACAAAGATTTCAAAAGATTTCTGACTTGATGCAGTACATTCTCCCCCAGATTCTATATATGATGCATAAAATTGCATGCAGGGAGCTAGTAATCAATTGTTGGCGCTAATTGGAAACAATTAGAATTGACACACACATCTTCCTTTGTGTATTCTATAAAGATGCGCGTGTAAATTCTAGTGCAAAGAGGGTGTGGCCCTGGGAGGGACAAGGGTAAGTCAAGGGCATTCCAAGAATTTAAGTGCATTGTTATAGAATACACCCAATCTGTGCATACTTTTTAGGTGCAGGGATTTGCACCAGGTTTCAGTCGGTATAAATCCTCGCGCCTAAAAGTTAGGCATGGATCCAGGGGCTGGGTGCTATTCTATAAATGACGCCCATCTCGTAGCACCATTTATAGAATAGTGCTTAGCGCTTATTTTTATCGGCACCAATATTTTGTCACCATTTATAGACTTCGGTATTTTGGACACGCATGCACAAATGCATTTCAACCACACAGGAAGGCCTGTCAACTAAGTTGACGGAATAGAGAATTTATGTTGGGCATAAATTGCTACGCAGAGTCCACCGAAGTAAAATTATTTTAGCACAAGTTCCGTTTTATGCAATGAGACCTGGTTACAATAACTGCGGTTAACAGTAGAATAATTTACCTTATTGGTAGCCCATGTTCATAATCCCCCCCCCCCCCAGGAAGTATCCTCAGAGGGCTAGGCTTGGTATAGCTATATGCTTATCTACTCTTGGTAGGGTTTGAGGTTGTTTATTTTAAAGGGCTCTTTTTTCCTCAATCTATTGGATTATTTTCCTTCCAGTAACTGTTGCTATTATGTAGCTGGGCTTCTCCTTTGTGGACATTTTGGAACATACTAGGTCAATATCAAAAAAGTTGGCAGAAGAGGCCTCTTGCCTGGTTAGATCCTGCTAAGTCAGCCAACACCTGATATTCAGCGTCACTTAATCAGTTAGTGCCATTGAGTGTCATCACTAACTGACCATCCCCTAACCAGCTAGGTTAGGGGCAGGCAGGGGGTAGAGTGGTGTGGTCTGAAGGTTAGTGTAGTGGGTTGTGCACCTTGGGAACTGGGTTTGATTCCTGCTGCTGCCTGATGGTCAGTAGTGGGTTGAGATCCTGGGGAACCAGATTCATTTCCCTCTGCAGCTCTGGATGTCCCTGGGCAACTCACTTAACCCTCCATTACTACATAAATATTGCCATACTGGGACAGACCAAGGTCCATCAAGCCCAGCATCCTGTTTCCAACAGTGGCCAATCCAGGTCACAAATACCTGGCAAGATCCCCCAAAAAGTACAAAACATTTTATGTACTACTTAGATTGTGAGCCCACTAGGGACAGACACAGTACCTGTAAAATGAAATGGTGAACTGCTTAGGTCTAAGCGGTATATAAATACTTAAATGAATGAATTTAGCCAGTTAGTGGGAATTTTCAGTCCTCTAACTAGTATAGTGACCACTTAAAATTTGGAGAGCAAAACAGCTTCCTAACTTTATGTGGTGAGTTAAGTAGCACTGGTCTAAATATTGACAAGTGACTGGTTATACCCAGATATTCAGTCTTGGGATCCTTGCATGTCCCTGCACTGTATATCCGAGGTTAGTTCAGCCCACAGCCAAAAGCAGCTTAGCAACCGCTTACTGCCACAGGCTGAATACCGACCCCATGCATGTTGAATTACTAGTTATTTGTCTTTTTTTTTTTTTTTAGGATTTCTGTATTCTTTCCATTTTCTTTGTGAGTCCCACTTAGCCATCTATCCCCACTTCAATCCGTTCAGAACTCTGCTGCGCGTCTTATATTCCGCCTGGACCGATATACTCACATCACCCCTCTCCTCAAGTCACTTCACTGGCTCCCGATCAGATACCGCATACAGTTCAAACTTCTCCTACTAACCTACAAATGTACTCAATCTGTAGCCCCTCATTACCTCTCTACCCTTATCTCCCCTTACGCTCCTACCCGAAACCTCCGCTCACAGGACAAATCCCTCCTCTCTGTACCCTTCTCCACCACCGCCAATTCCAGGCTCTGCCCTTTCTGCCTCACCTCTCCCTGTTCTCTATAGTGTACCTAGAGATCGTCGCCGAAATTGGCAAAGATTCTATAACAATGCACATGTTAAATTGTTATATAACGCACTTAATTTAACAAGCTTAGGGGCCCTTTTACTAAGCCATGTAGGTGCCTATCCAGTTTATTTTCGAAGGAGATCACCGGCCATCTTCCGACACAAATCGGGAGATGGCCGGCCATCTCCTGAAGCCGGCGAAATCGATATAATGGAAAGCCGATTTTGGCCGGCTCCAACTGCTTTCTGTCGCAGAGCCAGCCAAAGTTCAAGGGGGCATTTCGGAAGGATATGGGAGGCGGGACGGAAGTGGGATAGGGGCGTTGGTAAGACATGGCTGGCTTCAGCTGATAATGGAAAAAAGAAGGCCGGCTCTGAGGAGCATTTCGCCAGCTTCACTTGGTCCATTTTTTTTTAGGACCAAGTCTCAAAGTGCCCCAATTGACCAGATGACCACCAGAGGGAATCAGGGATGACCTCCCCTTACTTCCCCAGTGGTCACTAACCCCCTCCCACCCAAAAACAAATAAACAAACCTTTTTGCCAGCCTCTATGCCAGCCTGAAATGTCATACCCAGCTCCCTGACAGCAGTATGCAGGTCCCTGGAGCAGCTTTTAGTGGGTGCAGTGCACTTCAGGCAGGTGGACCCAGGCCCATCCCCCCCTACTTGTTACACTTGTGGTGGTAAATGGGAGCCCTCCAACCCTCCCAAAAAACCCACTGTACCCACATCTAGGTGCCCCCCTTCACCCATAAGGGCTATGGTAATGGTGTAGAGTTGTGGGGAGTGGGTTTTGGGGGGGATTTGGGAGGCTCAGCACCCAAGGGAAGGAAGCTATGCACCTGGGAGCTATTTTTATTTTTTAGAAGTACCCCCCTAGGGTGCCCGGTTGGTGTCCTGGCATGTGAGGGGGACCAGTGCACTACAAATGCTGGCTCCTCCCATGACCAAATACCTTGGATTTGACCGGGGTTGAGATGTCCGGCCTCGGTTTCCATTATTGGCGAAAACCGATGCCGGCCATCTCAAACCCAGCCATCTCTGACATTTGGCCGGCCCCAACCGTATTATCGAAATGAAAGATGGCCGGCCATCTTTTTTGATAATACGGTTCGGGACCGCCTTTTGCGGCACAGGCCATATAGATGGCCAGCACCGTTCGATTATGCCCCTCCACGTGTGCCCAACACACACCAATTTGGAGTTTCCGCCCGGCTACCGCGTGGCCTTGCAGTAACTTCATTTTTGGCGTGCGTCCGCTACGCGCATCCAAAAAATACTTTTTATTTTCTGATGCACGTCAAGTGGCATTTGACGCGCTTAGGTCATTACCGCCCGGTTACCACTTGAGACCTTATCGCTAAGTCAATGGCTGGTAGTAAGGTCTCAGACCCAAAATGGACATGCACCAATTTTTATTTTGTCGCACATCCATTTTCGGCAAAAATTTTAAAAAGGCCTTTTTTACAGGCGCGCTGAAAAATGGATCTGCGTGCACCCGAAACCCGTGCCTACACTACTGCAGGCCATTTTCAGTGCACCTTAGTAAAAGGACCCCTTAAGAAGCTAATGAGCACTGATAACAACTCTTAACAAGTAATAAAGAGCACTAATTGGCACTGATTGGAATTTAGGTACACAAGTCACAAAGAGTCCCTTTTACGAACATACGGTAGGCACTATGCTCATGCAGCACATGCTAAGATGAGACTACCACCAGGCTAACATGCTCCCTGGCAGTAATTTCAGATTTGGAGTGTGCCCATAGCAACAGGACAAATTATTTTTTATTTTGTACCATGTGCAGCGTTTCAGGCATTAATCGACAGTTGGCGCATGCCGACCGGTCACTGCACGTGTAGCACCTGAGCACTTACCGCTAGATCAACGGGTGGCATTAAGGGCTCAGGCCGTAAATAGGCATGCAATGGTTTCAATTTTACCGCAGGCCTTTTTCCCCGCCCATTGAAAAAAAAAGTCCTTTTTCCCAGATGCGGTAAAAACTGGCCCGGTGTGTGTGCCCACACTACTGCAGGCCACTTTTTGCTGCAGCTTAGTAAAAGGATCTCTAGGCGTATTTTGTAATGATGTGTGCTGAACTTCTAATGCACGCAGGCAAGAACTACTACTACTACTACTACTACTTAACATTTCTAGAGCGCTACTAGGGTTACGCAGCGCTGTACAAATTAATACTAAGGACGGTCCCTGCTCAGAAGAGCTTACAATCTAAAGGACGAAATGTCAAGTTGGGGTAGTCTAGATTTCCTGAGTAGAGGTGTTGTGATTAGGTGCCGAAAGCGACATTGAAGAGGTGGGCTTTGAGCAATGATTTGAAGATGGGTAGGGAGGGGGCCTGGTGTATGGGCTCAGGGAGTTTGTTCCAAGCATGGGGTGAGGCGAGGCAGAAAGGGGCATGGTTACAGGTGGGGAAATGGACGTTCTGAAATTTATGCGCCTAGTTATAGAATATGGCCCAGTGCAGCTAAATCTACACGCTGGGATTTATACCATGTTATCATTGGTGTGAATTTAGATGTGTATAGATTTAGACTCTGGAATATCAACTAAGTGTTTTCTATAATTGACACTTAAATCTAGGCACCAATTATAGAATATGCATAATCAGCACTGATTTCAGCACCAATATTTTAGGTGCCATATATAGAATCTCCCCTTATATGTTAAAATACTTCATTGGCCTTTAAAATTGAACAAAAAAATACTACCCAGCAGCATGATTTAATACAAAAACCCTTCCAATAAAAGGTAAACGTTGCAAAGAGAAAAAAAAAACATGTCATTTCCTGACGTTATGGAATAGAACGAAAATGTAAGCTGAATGTAAAATGAATAAGCTGTCTAAAATAAAAGGCCACTACTTCGGTATTTAATTTTCTTAGGGTGGCAGAACAGGATGAAGCCACAAACTGCCTTTTGTTTTCCATTTCGAGTCGTTTGTTATTATGATAATGGACTATCCTGAGAGGATTCTTGCCACAAAATTTGAAAAGAGCAACAGAACCTGATGAGCAGAACAATGAATGTCAGATAGATATCCTTAGCTGCCATGAAATCCCAAGAGCACTCATCATCCACTTGCTTAAAGTGACTGATGTATACATCATAACATAGCACAAATCAGTCAAACACCACTCGTGTCAAGGGTAGTCATATTTATTTCATGCATTATCATCTTAAATGAGAATATATTACAAGATTCAAAGATTTACAAAATTGCAAGCATTTACTCTGTTCACATAAATTACATAAGGACTCAATCTATTTAGCAAAGTTCAATAGTTTAATATCCTCCTTTTTATATGTTTTTTTTCCACTGTATTTCTTCAAGAAGTCTTAAATAAATCTTGCCATTTTCAGTTCATAACCATTACATAAACTTCAAGAATTGGTACTAGAAAGTAAATGCAATTTACTTTAGCAGAAAGTTAGCTGTTATATATTTTATTATATTTTAGTGCTCTGGGACATTACAAAAGGCAAATTTTAGATGCTAAGAACCAGATAGTTCAGACATTTTTCAACGGTTGAGATGCTACTTTACATTTATAGATAGGATTCCTTCAAAACCTTTTTTACCCATTATTCAAGCTCTGATCATGAATAATTGAGCAATCAGGACAGCAGCTGCCTATTAGGTATTTTCAAGAGACCCCTCTTTGGCCAATATGGAGTACTTCTCGGTTTTCTCTCTTCCCAGAGGGGTGCCACAGGGATTGTTTCTGGCACCTACGTTGTTTAATATTTTCATGGCTCCACTGACAGGTCTAATTGAGTCTCTGGGGTTGATCCTGTACATATTTATATATTTCACTTGTATCCCACCTTTACCCAAGCAGGTAACAAAAGAACACACATAGAATTTAATAAAACCAATAGGACGCAACAAACAACAATAATCATACAGCAATTAATACATCAACACACTTCCAAACAGTTAGATAAAGTAAAACAGTCACTTCAACACACTTCATTCTTATAGAAAGGCCTTTAGAAAGTAATGAGTCTTTAAGAATCATTTGAAATGTTGAATATTTTTGCACAGTCTTAAGCACCTGGGAAACCATCCTAAAACAAAGGACTAGCAATTGAAAATGCTCACATCTTTGTCTCAACATAATGATACGTGGATGGAGAAAACAAACAAAGGGGTCCATTTACAAAGGTGCACTGAAAAGTAGCTTGCGGTAGTGTGGGCGTGGGTTTTGGGCACTCGCAGAATAATTTTTCAGCGCACCTGTAAAAAAGGCCTCTCTTTTCCCCCCAAAATGGACGTGCGGCAAAATCAAAATTGCCGTGCATCCATTTTGGGTCTCTGACCTTACCGTCAGCCATAGACCTAGCGCTAAAGAATTTGGGCGGTAATGACCTACGTGCATCAGATGCCACTTGGCGCGCATCCGCTACATGCATCTGAAAATAAAAAAATGTTTTTCAAATGCGCGCATCGGACATGTGCCAAAAATGAAATTACGGCAAGAGCCACGCGGTAAGTCCATTTTGGCACACATTGGGTGCACATAGGTGCTTACGCAGCTTAGTAAAGGGGGCCCAAAGATACTTAAATTTCTCAGATCTTAAAGATTATCCTGGACAGTACATTTTTAAAACATTACCAAAATAAGCAGGAACAATCCCATATACACACTGATGTATTAATTCAAGAACCTTAAACATGACTCTAAGCATAACAGGCAGCCAATGTAATTTTTTCAGTACTCGAGTAATATGTTCTGATCTAAACACTCCAGTAATTAATCATACCGCCATATTCTGCATGATCTGCAGAGCTCGGAACCTAGATGATGACATTCCTAAATATAAAGAATTACAATAATCAATTTTCATAAGAATCAGGTTCTGCACAATCATCCAGAAATCATGCGGCGGGACCATCCCTTTCAATTTGCTCAAAACCCAAAGCTGAAAAAATGCTGTAGAAATGACATGTTCTACTTGCTTTTGCGTAGTCAAATTACTATCCAATTAAACTCCAAGACTGCGAAAAAAATGATTTCATGGTAATCTTTTCTCCTTAATATTGAAAAAATCATTGGTAGAGATGGATCCAACGTTCTACCCACATAGATCATTTCTGTTTTAGAATCAACAATTACAAAGTTACAATAGTATACGGGGAAAAGCCTCAAAGAGCTCCCAGATCCAAGATCGATCTGTCGGAGCTAAAATAGACCAACTGGTCTTCTCTTCATCTTTGAGGCTTTTCCCCGTATACTATTGTAACTTTGTAATTTTGTATTGGGTGGAAGTTTCTGTATTTAGAATTTGTTCTTATCTCCACACCACCAATTAGATTTGTTTAGTTGATTCTATAAGAAGGTGGATCACAAAATGACGTCACAACCCCAGACGCAGTCTTGGAAGACCGGACACGGCTTTTCTTCAGATCATATATGTGATACACTCAAAGGAGTTTCTCTTTTACAGTTAGACCCGTCTTCAGGGTCATCCATTTCATGGAATGCACTATTAAATACCATGAAACGATTAACAGGGAACAGCGCAGCATGAAGCAGTAGTAGCACTGAGCACTGAATATCAAGCAATAAAAAGCTAAGTGCATTGCAATATAGCATGTTTTTTCTCTAAAAAAATTCTTATTTTTGAAAAACAAAAAATTTAGAAAATTTACTGCGGTCCCAGAAGAAATTTACCTAGGGCTGCCTAAAAGGGGTTTTTGCCTATGATGAAGAGAAGACCAGTTGGTCTATTTTAGCTCCGATAGATCGATATTGGATCTGGGAGCTCTTTGAGGCTTTTCCCTGTATACTATTGTAACTTTGTAATTTTGTATTGGGTGGAAGTTTCTGTATTTAGAATTTGTTCTTATCTCCACACCACCAATTAGATTTGTTTAGAATCAACAATGACAAATTGTGCTGCCTCATCTATTTCATAATCTCATCAAAAAATTTCTGTAACCTCAATCTACAATCACAAATATATTTTTAAGGGGAGGGGACTGCACATCACTCGCATAGATTCTATAAGAAATATGCAAATTCTGAAACAGTTCCAAGAGAAACCATAAATAAATTGAATAATACTGATCCCTGGCAGATCTCTGCGTACATCTTGTGTAATAGTAAAATTTTCAGAAACATTATCCTGTACTTTGACATGAAATGATCAACCTTGCAAATAAGAGTTAAACCATGATAGCACATGTCTACAAATATTAAAATCAAACAATTATTAAGTAAAACTGATGATCAATAGTGTTGAAAGCAGATGAAATGCCTAGTGTAACAACACAAAAAACATACATTCTGATCCATGCCAATTCTTGATGACAGTAGAAATTCTACACTGTGATATGACTTAAAGCCATATCGATGATCGTCCAACAAGTGTCTTTCTCCACAAAATCCATCATTGAAGCAACACTGCCTTCTCAATAACCTTAGCTGGAAATGGCAAAAAAGATTAAAATTACTTAACACTGCTGCATCAAGCGATAGTTTTTTCAACAATGTTTTAACAGTAGCCTGTTTAAGGGGCCCTTTTGCTAAGCTGTGTAAGCATCTACGCGCGCTCATGTGCCAAAATAGAGTTGCCATACGGCTACCGCATTGTCCTTGTGGTAATTTCATTTTTGGAGTGCATCCACTAAGTGCACCCAAAAATATTTTTAATTTTCTGGTGCGCATCAGTTACACGTGCCAAGTGGCATTTGGTGCATGTAGGTCATTACCGCCCGGTTACTGTGTGAGACTTTACTGCTAGGTCAATGGCTGGCGGTAAGGTCTCAGACCCAAAATGGACACGTGACAATTTTCATTTTGCTGCATGTCCATTTTGGGTGAAAAATTTAAAAAGGCATTTTTTTGCAGATGTGCTGACAAATGATTCTATGCACGCCCAAAGCACGGGTCTACACTACCGCACACCATTTTTCAGCACACCTTAGTAAAAGGACCCCTAAGAGACTCTACTAAAGACCCTTCCTGCAAAGATTTAGTTACCAAATTCTTCAAAAAAGGCACAATCATATCTGGAATTGATCTATGCAATGCGGAAGAGCGTGGATCTAACTGAGCCCTTGTGGGTGTTAAACACTTCATAATATCCTCTTGTCTCTTTCTCATCCACCACAGAAACACTACTCCAGACAGTATCAACCTGTTTTTCTGCTGATGATGACAAATCCAATTTAGCAGTCTCAACTCAGGTTGCAGATTTTGCTTACTTTTGATATTTAGGTCTCAAGGGCATTATTTACCTTGCATTCTCATCTTTCTAAGATTGCTCAATTGAATATGTCTAAAACAAAGGCAGTATTTTGGGGATTTTTGGAAGAACACACAGTCTGGGGTCCCTATCCTTCTGTGGGAGCCAGATTCAGGTTAGCTCTGTCTCACAGTCTCAGGCTCTAAGCAAACAGTCACGGACTTTGGGACAACATGAGCCCTTGGGCTACTATCGACCAGTAGCAGCAGCAGGCAAAACCCTCCAACCAGGACTGGACTAACAAGCAAGACTGGAACAACAGGACTGGAATCAGAAGCTTGGCTGGAACCCGGACTGGAATCAGGACTAGAAAACTTATCAAATAAGGCATCAAACAAAATGTTCATTTGCTGCCAGCACTCCTGGAGGGAAATTTCTGCCAAGCTCATGGCTTTTGCAATCTGTCATGGTCTCAGGCTCTAAACAAACAGTCACGGACTCTGGAACAAT
Source organism: Microcaecilia unicolor (assembly GCF_901765095.1). Lineage (NCBI taxonomy): Eukaryota > Metazoa > Chordata > Amphibia > Gymnophiona > Siphonopidae > Microcaecilia > Microcaecilia unicolor. The sequence continues at coordinate 272,379,632 of NC_044037.1, read as the reverse complement.
GTGAGCCCTTGGGCTACTGTCGAAGAGCAGCAGCAGCAGGCAAAAGCCTCCAACCAGGACTGGACTAACAAGCAAGACTGGAACAACAGGACTTGAGCTGAAGCTGTAAGCAGGCAGAGCTTGAACAGACAAGACTGAAACAACAGGACTGGAGCAGCAGCTCACTCAAGGCTGTGCCACACGGCACTCAAGGATAAAGGGAAGCTACTCAAAGACAAGCTGGGGAACTAAGCAGAAGAGCTAAGCCTAGACACAAACAAACAGGAAAACCAAAGCAGAAGTGCTAACCCTAGCACACAGACAGACAGGAGAACTAAGTAGAAGGGCTAACCAAAGACCACAGACAAACAGAAAAACAGAAGTGCCCCTCAGGCACACTACCTAGGAAACATGAACGAAGTGCTAAACAAGCACACTAACTGGGAAACAGGGCAGAAGTGCTAACAAGCACACAGATAAACCTGGAGACCTTTGGCTTTTGCAAAGGCCCTGAATGAATGTCCACCACTTCCTTATACAGGCCCTCACTAATGATGTCACAACTACAGGACAGAGGCAGGAAACACACTGAACACCAAAGTGAGGCTTGGAGCACACAGGAAGTGGAAGCACTACAGGCAGCGGCTACCAAGGGCAGGGTGGTGGGGGTGATTCACCCTGGTTGCACTCTGCTGGGGGGGAGGGGTGCAGAGAGCAGCCGCGCGCCTGTCAGCTCCACTGGTTCCCTGCTTCCTCTGCCCCAGAACAGGTTACTTCCTGTTCCGGGCAGAGGGAGCCAGCAGAGCCGACAGCCATTCGGCTGCTCCCAGCAGCCAAAAATGCACCCGGCGGGGGGGGGGGGGGGGGGTGATGCGCCGGTGAGGGGTGTCATTGCACCAGGGGGGGTGTCATGCTGCACCCGGGGGGGGGGGGGGGGTTCGCATCGGCGATCTGCCCCGGGTAGCAGCCGACCTAGGATCATCACTGACTACAGGAAAGAGGCTTGAAACACACCGGAAGAAGAAACACTATAGGAAGGAAACAACAATGCAAGGGGAAAGAACAGACAGGAGCCAGCTCAGAAGCTAACCATTGGGAAATAAGGTGAGTCAAAGAGGGGTCACGACCATAGTCGTGACACTCTGAACCTAGGGTATTGGAGGTGCTGTTGGATTCTGGGCTATCTTACCATGCTCATATTCCTTCAGTTGTTCATAGATGTTTCTTTTAAATTACATCAACTTTGTTCAATATAACCTTTGCTGGATAGGGGAGCACTTCAGATTCTTCTGCATACACTAGTGTTTACACATCTAGACTACTGCAATTTCCTTTTTAAGGGTATTTGTTTAAGGGAACATAGGCATCTGCAGCTAGTGCAGAACACTGCAGTGAAATTACTTTGGGGAGGGAAGAAATGCAATCTTTTCACCCCCTTTTTACCAGCGGAACATTGATTGCTGATGTTCTTTTGGATTTCCTTTAGGATTCTCCTTCTAGAGTATCAGATCCTCAGAGTGGGCATCCTGGAACATTGTCACAGTATTTGGTGCCATATATTCCAGCTGGTAGTGCCATCCTTTCGCCAAGTCTTCCAAGTGACTCACAGGAATTCATCATTTAATGTGACAGGTCCTGAGCTATAGAATCAGATTCTAGTATTTTTGTGTGCTGAACCTTCTTTGCCTTCTTTTAAGAAGTTGAAAACACATTTTTTTAAAGAAAGCATTTAATATTAATCTTTAATTTGCATTTTTCATATGTCTAGCTGGGTCAGCTAGTATGGTGCTGTGGGCTGGGATCTGGAGGCATGATATGCAGGCAGTACTTTTTTTTCTACCTATCATATCATATCAAATTTTAGGAGTCACCCTGGACCGCTCACTGTCACTCGAGCAACACGTTCACGCCACCACAAAGAAGATGTTTTTCTCGCTGTGGAAACTAAAAAGAATAAAACCGTTTTTCCCTCGAGAAGTCTTTAGAAGCTTCATACAATCCATTGTACTATGCCACCTGGACTACTGTAACGGAGTGTATGCCGGATGCAAACGGCAGCTGCTTAAGACGCTGCAGACTGCCCAAAACACAGTGGCAAGATTGGTTTGTGGTACTTCTAAGTTCGAACCTGCCACGCCCCTTCGAAAAAATTACATTGGCTCCCTGTCACAGAACGTATCACCTTCAAACTTTGCTCTCTAGTACACCAAATACTTTACGGCGAAGTACCTGGCTACATGATAGATCTCATCTCCTTACCGCTCCGGAATGCATCCCGTCTTGCCCGCTCGTATCTTACCCTCCACTTTCCGAACTGCACTGGAGTCAAGTACAAAACTGCGTACGCTACCTCCTTCTCTTTCCTTGGGACTCAGTTTTGGAACTCTTTACCAAGGTCCATCAGAACCATTGTAGATCATCCAGCATTCCGGATCACTGAAGACCATGTTATTCGGAAATGCCTACCCTGCTGGCTCTCCCAGTGACTCCACTGCTGGACGCACACCAAACTAGACATTTGGACATATTCCCTTCCTACCAGCTTGCCCTCTATCCCCATCCATTCCTATTCTTCCCCATTATCACCTGTAGATTTGCAGTATTAGTTTCATTCTACTACATTGGCACTTGTAAGCCACATTGTAAGCCACATTGAGCCTGACATTGTTGGGAAACTGTGGGGTACAAATGAGATAATAAATAAATAAATATTGTTGATATTCTTTTCAATTGTTATATATTATGGTATTTATTTATTTATTGTTTTGCTCTGCCTTGATGGATGTTTGTTCAGTTTTACTAAGCTGTGCTAGTAAGTGGGTTTAGTGTGTCCTAAAGTGAGACTTTCCTGTGTGCTAAGCCCATTTCTATTGTGTTTGTAAAATAGGCATTTTTCCATGTATAGAATATCAAGCCATATGCTAATGTTAGCATTAGAGTGCGGCCATTTAAAAAATTAACACAAGAGCACTTACTGCCTCCTATTTAGGAGGTGCTAAGGGCTCCCATCTTAAGTTGTCATTTGAATTATGTGTTTTTGTCTTTCGAATATTATATGGCATGACACCGGATTACTTGCAACTCTTAATAATTATTCCCTTACAGAATATAACCTCTTGTTCTAGGGACTACCTTAGACTTCATCTTCTGGATTGCAAGAGAGTGTGTTATAAATTGGTTCACTCCACAGACTTTAGATACCAAGGTGCTAAGTGAAATCAAGCGCCTGTGGAAATCAAGGGTCCGTCTTATTACTTGGTATTTTGCAAAAGACTGAAATTGTTTTCTCTTTGAGAGATTTCTATCCAATGATGTAGTATGTTAAATTGTAACTGGCCATCAATTGTTTATTATTTCATTCTTATTTTTGCTACTCTGCTCTTACTTGATATTTTTTGTATGATATTGTAAACCTTGCCTGTCATTTTATTTATTCTAAGCCACATGTAACTCGAGTACATTTGGGATAATGTGGGGTATAAATGTCAAAATAAATAAATAAGTCCGAATTATTCAATTAGCATGTGCTAATATCAGTGTACTAGTTGCATAGCACTTCCGCGCCCATTGTCCACCGCTGACATGCACCGTATAAATAAAATATTATAGGTTAAAGATATTAGACTAAGAAAAAGTATGTTAAGAAGTTCAGAAAGGCAAAGTAGCAGTACTGCTTATACAACCAGCAAAAGTGCAAGTACATAGTTATCATTTTGCAAAGCCTTCAGGCTTAGTTTGATTAGTTATTAAAATTATGACTGGCCGATGGGGAAAATCATGATAATTGGTGTGGGTCATAGAAAATCAAGTGTCTTCCCCAGTGGGATGAAACCTATTAAAATCAGATATGTAAATCTCTTCACACTTCCATAGTCCATTCACGTGCAAAGTAACTGGTCCCAAATCTCAGTCTCCAAGGAGGATGGCAGGCATTTCTCATTGTTCTTCATTTGGTGCTAATTAACATTTTCCGAAGATTCAAGGAAGACTAATCCTTAGTATATATACCCTGAAGAAATCATTCATTTTACCTGTCAGATCATAGTTCTTTCCTTAGTATTAAATTCTAATGCTCTAAATACTTTAGGTTATTTTAAATGACATTTAAAGGGCTAGCAACAAACATTTAGGGACCCTTTTACAAAGGCGTGCCAAAAAAGTGATCTGCGGTACTGTGGGCGTGTATATTGGATGTGCACTGGACCATTTTTCCACTGTGTCTGGAAGAAAGGGGGGGGGGGGTTGCAAAATGAAAACCAGTGTGTGTCTATTTATTTATTTATTTATGGCATTTATATCCCACATTTTCCCCACCTGCGGGCAGGCCCAATGTGGCTTACAACAGTAAAGGGCTGAAAAGGCATACATTAATTTGGCATAAACAATCAAGTACATGGAAGTAGGAGTGATCAATAAGTAATTACAGAGAAGGGGAAGGGGGTAAGAAAGTGGAGGATGTCATTAAGATGGGTCCAGTTCAACAGTTAGGGATGCAACGGCGGGACTTTAGCGTAGGCTATTCCAAATAAGGTGGTCTTGAGTGCTTTCCTGAAGGTCAGATGATCGGGAGTAGTTTTTACAGATTTAGGTAATCCATTCCACAAATGAGCACCAACATAGGGGAAGGTGGATGCGTAAGTGGCTGAGCCCTTAATATCACCCATTGACTTAGCTGTAAGGGCTCACGCGTTACCTGTACGGTAACTGTCCAGCACCGCCAACTGCTGATTACCGCTGGGAACGCCTCCATGGTAGAAAATTATTTTCTACCACATGTTTTCAGCATGCACCAAATTTGGAATTACTGTGCACGGCACACGGTAGCCGGACAGTAATGCCGATTTGGCACATGCTAGATGCGCGTAAGCCCTTACATGCCTTTGTAAAAGGGCCCCCTAAGAGCATTGTTTTATAAAAGATCATGCAAATCAGAACTGAGGCATCCAGGTTGTGATATCTCAAGATCTGTTAATATATTAGAAGACAATATGCTGATGTAGAGCCTGTTCTAAAATATGTGGTAAAATGGACATTTGTGTACCAGTTACAGGCAGAAGCATCCATTCTAGAATCATAAATGTTTAACTTATGAATAGTGTCAAATCCAGAAGGTAAATAGTTATGTGCCAGTTCATAATTGTCAATGTTATGAAATGGTAATGTTTATGTTGACCATTTTAGAAACACAAACATCAATTTTCCCTAAGTTGTTCCAAATCTGGTATCCCTTACATACGTACATAAAGACCAAAGGTCCATCGAGCCCAGCATCCTGTTTCCAACAGTGGCCAATCCAGGTCACAAACACCCGGCAAGATCCCAAAAATGTACAAAACATTTTATACTGCTTATCCCAGAAATAGTGGATTTTCCCCAAGTCTATTTAATAACGGTCTTTGGACTTTTCCTTTAGGAAGCTGTCCAAATCTTTTTTAAACTCCGCTAAGCTAACCACCTTTACCACATTCTCTGGCAACAAATTCCAGAGTTTAATTACACGTTGAGTGAAGAAATATTTTCTCTGATTCATTTTAAATGTACTACATTGTAGCTTCTTTGCATGCCCCCTAGTCCTAGTATTTTTGGAAAGTGTGAACAGACGCTTCACATCTACCCGTTCAACTCCACTCATTTTTTTATAGACCTCTATCATATTTCCCCTCAGCCGCCTTTTCTCCAAGCTGAAGAGCCCTAGCCGCTTTAGCCTTTCCTCATAGTTTTACTTTGGCAGGAGGGGGGCAGAGGAAGAGAATGGACGTAGAAGCAATAGCCAGCTAGCATGTTACACTTACCACAACCTAACTGACTAACCACTTCCTAAATAGGAGGCACTAAGGGCTCTTCCATCAACCAACATATTTTATAAAGGTCTCCCTAATCCTAATTTGCACTCGCAACTAAATTAGTTAAGGGCCTTTTTACTAAGCCGCATAAGAACCTACGCATGCCCAATGCATGCCGATTCTGAGTTACCACCTGGCTATTACTGTTGCTCTGGCAGTAATTTCATTTTTGGCGCTTGGCTCCTACGCGCGGCTGAAAAATATTTTTTACTTTCTGGCGCGCATCAGCTATGCACATCAAGTGGCATTTGACGCATGTAGGTCATTGCTGTCCGGTTACCGTGTGAGACTTTACCGCTAGGTCAATGGCTGGCGGTAAGGTCTCAGACCCAAAATGGACGTGCAGCAATTTTCATTTTGCCGCATGTCCATTTTCAGCAAAAATTTTAAAAAGGCCTTTTCTACAGGTGCACTAAAAAAATGATTCTGCATGCACCCGAAACATGTGTCTACATTACCGTAGGCCATTTTTCAGCGCACCTTAGTAAAAGGACCCCTTAATGAGTCATTAACACTCAATAATTGCCTACGAACTAACTGACTTCCGCAAACTACTGAAGACTCATCTCTTCGAAAAAATCTATTGCAAGGATCAGAACACATGAATTCCATACACACTAATAGAAATGCATCAATACACTCTCTTCTGAACTCTCTTCCCCGCACTTTCACCACACCTAAAACTCTACCCTCAGATAAAATTGCTATACCCTAAGGCTCTCTTGCTATTGTTCTATTGCCCTATCATTTCCCCATCGATACACTGCATTGTTCTATCCACAAATGATATTTTGTCCATTGATACATTCCACTGTTCTACTTCCAAAATTACATTCTATCACCCTATCATTTCCCCATTGATACATTCCACTGTTCTATTTTTCCAAATGATATTTTGATTTTCACTTTGCCTTCACAAAACTCCTCACTATGTAACCATAACAGTACTGTAACAAATTGTATTTCCATCATTAACAATGTATTGTTACCATAACAGTATTGTAACAAATTGTATTTCCATCATTCACAATATATTGTAAGCCACACTGAGCCCGCAAAGAGGTGGGAAAATGTGGGATACAAATGCAATAAAATAAAATAAATAATTGGCTGCTAACAGTCAATTATGGCATTTTGACACTAATTTGGAGTTGTGCACACAACTGCCTATGTGTGATTCTATAAAGAACTTCACTTAAAATCTCGCGCACAACCCAAAAGAGAGTGTGATCATGGGGGAAGGCAGGGACGGGGCGGAACATTCCACAAAGTTACGTGGAGGGGCAATTTCGAACGGGGATGCCCATCTCTAAGGACGTCCCCGCGAAGGGGCAGGTCACATCCTGTATTATCGAAACAAGATGGACGTCCATCTTTTGTTTCGATAATATGGTCGGAGACGCCCAAATCATGAAATTTAGGTTGACCTTAGAGATAGTCATCCTTAGGTCGTTTTTGAGATGGTCGTCCCTGGTTTTCGGCAAAAATGGAAACCAAGGACGCCCATCTCAAAAATGACCAAATCCAAGCCATTTGGTCGTGGGAAGAGCCAGTATTCATAGTGCACTGGTCCTTCTGATATGCCAGGACACCAGCCGGGCACCTAGGGGGCACTGCAGTGGACTTCAGAAAAAGGTCCCAGGTGCTTAGCTCCCTTACCTTGTGTGCTGAGCCCTCCAACCCCCCCCCCCAAAAAAAAACCCCACTCCTCACAACTGTACACCACTACCATAGCCCTAAGGGGTGAAGGGGGGCACCTATATGTGGGTACAGTGGGTTTTGGGTGGGTTTTGGAGAGCTCACATTTACTAAAACAAGTGTAACAGATGGGGGGGGATGGGCCTGGGTCTGCCTGCCTGAAGTGCACTGCAGTACCCACTAAAAACTGCTCCAGGGACCTGCATACTGCTGTAATGGAGCTGGGTATGATATGTGAGGCTGGCACAGAGGCTGGAAAAAAAATATTTTTTTTTAGGGTGGGAGGGGGTTGGTGACCACTGGGAGAGTAAGGGGAGGTCATCCTCGATTCCCTCCGGTGGTCCTCTGGTCAGTTCGGGCACCTTTTCGAGGCTTGGTCATGAAAAAAATTTCACCAAGTAAAGTCGGCCAAATGCTCGTCAGGGACGCCCTTCTTTTTTCCATTATCGGCCACGCCCCCATCCCGCCTTCGGTATACTGCTGACACACCCCCCCCCCCTGTGAACTTTGGTTGTCCCCACGACGGAAAGCAGTTGAAGATGCCCAAAATTGTCTTTCCATTATGCCGATTTGGGCGACCTTGAGAGAAGGACGCCCATCTCCCGATTTGTGTCGGAAGATGGGTGTCCTTCTCTTTCGATTATGCCGCTGATAGTGGTACTAAATTTGGGGGATGAGGGTCCAACTTGTCCCCAGGATTTACACCTGGTTTCAGTTGGTGTAAGTCCTGGTGCCAAAAGTTGGGCCAAGATATTGAATAAAAAAATTTATTCATAGACTTATAGTCACAAATAAATGTCATTGCATACAACAAGCCAATAAAAATCCAATAGAAATGAAGTCTCAGCTTGTGAAAACATATGCCATATGGATGAACCCTACCCAGGTCATGTTTTGGCAAACAAGCCTTCTTGCTACTACTACTTATCATTTCTATCGCGCTACTAGATGTACGCAGCGCTGTACACTTGAACATGAAGAGACAGTCCCTGCTCGACACAGCTTACAATCTAATTAGGACAGACAAACAGGACAAATAAGAGATAAGGGAATTACTAAGGTGGGGATGATAAAATAAGGGTACTGAACAAGTAAGATAAGGGTACTCAGGAGTCCTTACAGTATCTAGCATAAAGTATAGTTGAAGAATTATCCACAATTGAGACCAATAATTACATCAAATCTGGGGACCCTTTTACAAAGACACGGTAAGGCTAATGTGCCAAATCAGCCCTACCGCCGAGGTAGTGTGGGAGCCTAGCAATAGTTCTGAAGTTGGCACTTGCAGTTTCCCACGGTAGAAAATAATTTCCATTTTCTACCACAGAAGGTATTCCCAGTGGTAATCTACTGTGGGTTTAACTGTCTCCTAAATAGATTGCTGTTTTGCATGTGAAAAAGGTATTTTATAAAATAGCGCAGCTAATTTTCTATTGATTTTCTATTTTCAATGATCCATCCTAACTACTAGACAATGAAACCCAAGCCAGAACTGGATAAAACCTAACTCTCTATACCTGACTACCAAGGTCTCCTCTACCACGAATGTACTTTAATACAATACCACCCTACCTCTTATTCCGAATATGAACTCCTTATACTTGACTGCTAATCTACTATGTTTAATCAAGTTCCCTAATGCAATAACTTGTATCTCTCACTCCGGAAATGGCGATCGCCATGACGGAACAATGTAAGCCATATCGAGCCTGCAAATAGGTGGAAAAATGTGGGATACAAATGCAATAAATAAATTAGGATTTTTACATGATAAGTCCACGAAAGTTCTTATTTTATATGTTACTAGTAAAAAAGCCCCGTTTCTGATGCAAATGAAACGGGGGCTAGCAATGTTTTCTTCTGTGTGCATGTGGGAGTGTGTGTGTCCCTGCCCTCTGGCCTCTCTCCCCTCCCCCTCTGAGTCCTTCACTGTTACAGAGCCAGCGATTTGATTTTGTGTTCTGCTGTTTTCCTTCACTGACTGTGTTACAGAGAGGGCGGGGCAGACACTCATAGGGAAACCAGATATCTCGCCCCCTTCACACTTCCGGCTGGAGGCTTCATAGAACGTTGGTTTTGCCTTTTATATAGAGAGATAAAAGCAACATATGCACCCAGATCCAATATAAATTCAAAGACACAAATTTACACCTGCTCTTAAGATGATGTAAATGGGCATGCGCAATCCATGATTGCAGTGGCATGTTTTAGAAAATACACATTTATATCACAACCCTGCCACCCAAAATATACCCTTGCGAACACGTCAATGAGATCTGGATAAAAGAATGAATATTCTTTCAGTGCGTGTGCTTTTCCTGTTCATATACATTAGGAAATTTTTATTATACACTTTTTTTTCTGCATGTAAAAATAGGCTTCATAAGCAGAAAAAAAACCCCACCTTTCTAAACTTACTTCATAATGTCCCCAAGCATCTGTCCTTTATTTCAGTATGGACACCTACAAAGCTTTCCTGCGTGAAAAAAAATTGTCAGTTATAATGCTTTTTAATTAAAAAAAAACCCTCTGCATATCCAGAAAATTAAGCAACTTGAGTGGGAGATTAAACTGTTAGAAACAGCATATATTATTACTAACAATAAAGCCATATTAATTAAGCACCATAAAGTTTCAATATAATGAGTTGTCAGCAGGGAGAAATATATTTCTGACCAAAGAAAAGAATTATGTTGGCTCTAATAAAATAGGGAAACAACTGGCTAAATTGAGGATTATGCATAAAGAATATGTCATATATACCATTATAGAGATCAGGCAACTGTGAGGCACTCTAAAACAATTTTTACATTACTATGCCAAATTATATAGTTTAGAACCTTGGTCTTCACTCCCAGTTCTCCAGGGTCACCAAAGGGTCAGGTTTTCAGGACTTCCCTAATGGATATGCATGAAGGAGATTTGCATGTCTACTACCTTCATTATATGCAAATTTGAGTTATGCATATCAGTTAGGGATATCCTGAGAACCTGACCCATTGGTGACCCTGGAGGACTGGGAGTGATGTTCAATGCTTTAGAATGTTAACCTACTGATCTTGACATGTAACAGTTTTTGAACATATAACAAAGTCCCAAAGGTTGAGTCCGTACAGGCCAATCAAGTAGATAAACCTATTTCTTTACTGGAAATTATTAAATGGCAAGGGGATGGGACTTGATAGACTGCTTTTCTGTAGCTACAATCAAAGTGGTTCACTAATTATGTTGGTATTTATTTTGTACCTGGGGAAATGGATGGTTAAGGTTCTCAGGGCATTTGCACTAACCACTAGGCTACTCCTCCACTCTCTCAATATTCAGAAACTCCCAGGAGAGGATAGCTTTATGGCTGAGATGTTTTCCTCCAATGTTTTACATTAATTCTATTTCCCTGCTGATTGGAACTATTTCAAAGGCAGTTACAGAACAAGATGGCTGCTGAGGTGGTGATTATTTTATTAGCTAATTTGTATTACTCAAATTATAGATGCATATGACTAATTTTGAGTGTGTAATCTGCACTAAAATTCTATCTAAAGGCTAATAGGTTTCGAGAAATCTGATGCTTCTCAACCAAACTGGTTTCTTAAATGTGAGAATGGCAGCCAATAATGCCGGGACTCTTCATCATATAATACATGCTACTGATTCCATTCAAAAGTCTGCAGTGGGTTCGATTCAGAGATATTTATTTGTATTTATTTTATTTATTTGTTGCATTTGTATCCCACATTTTCCCACCTATTTACAGTCTCAATGTGGCTTGCATAGTACGGTATTGGCGATCGCCAATTCCGGTTTGAGTAATACAGAGTGGTATTGCCTTAGAGTTACATAAGTGATAGAGTGAATTAGATAGTCAAGCAGAGAGAGTTAAGTTTTGTCCAGATCTGTTGTAAGTTTTGTTGTGTTGTAAGGTTCAGGAGTTTAGGTTGGATCGTTGTGGTATGCCTTTTCGAACAGATTGGTTTTTAATGATTTCCAGAAATTTGTTAGGTTGTGCATTGTTTTCATTTTTATATTTATGTTAACATGGTCAAACTTCTACCTTAATTCTCTTACATAGAAATTCCATCTTTATAAAGGACCCCAGTAGGGATATTCCCCATCACCTCTTGTATTTGCTTTAGCTATCAAGCCCCTCACCCCTGAAATTCATAACCAAATGTCACTGCTATGAATTTCTAAATACCAGGTCAAGCTCTGAGTCTATGTAGATGATATTTTACTGAATATTATGCACCAAGATAACACTGGACCTGTATTATAGAACCTTATACACAATTTGCTTACCTATCTGTTCATCCTGATTTAGATTTGAGCAGGGACTGTCTTCTTCGTGTTCAATTCTAAAGCGCTGCGTACGACTGGTAGCGCTATAGAAGTGATTTATAGTAGTAGTAGTAAGACTAAATGGGGGGACAAATGTAAATTTTGCTTTTCAATTTATTTTGTTATAAAACCTCATTGGCTCACTTTCTGTTCATATGGGGACCCTTTTACAAAGCTGCCGGAGGGCTAATGCGCGGGTAGCAGGTGCCAAATTGGCATAGAGGGTGGCATAGAGGCTGGAAAATAAGGTTTTTGCAAGTGGGATTTTTTTGGTGGGAGGGGGTTAGTGACCACTGGGGGAGTCAGGGGAGGTGATTCCCGATTCCCTGCGGTGGTCATCTGGTCATTTAGGGCACTTTTTTGGGACCTGTTCGTGAGAAAAAAGGGTCCAAAAAGTGCCCTAAATTCTCGCTAACAACGTCTTTCTTTTTTCCATTATCGGCCGACCGAGCCCATCTCTGCTCGGCCGATAACCACGCCCCAGTCCCGCCTTCACCATGCCTCCGACACGCCCCTGTCAACTTTATTCGTTCCGCAACGGAGTGCAATTGAAGATGACCAAAATCGGCTTTCGATTATACCGATTTGGCCGCCCACAGAAAACGGACGCCCATCTCCCAAACATGGGCGTTTTTCTCCTTTCGAAAATAAGCAGGATAGTGTGCGCTGAATCCTGAGGTAGAAAATATTTTTCTATGTTCATGCTCAACATATTTCTCCTACTCTTCCCTGCGGATAGACTCATAGTTGAGATTTTATGGAAGTCAGTACCTTTCATACATCAATTAAAATACTAACACTATTCAAGCCAAATGGAGGTGTCAGTTTTCTTAACTTCTCAACAAGCCACCAAGCTTGTAGTTTTAAGACAATCCTACAGTGGTTTGCAGCAGATTATGAAAGTGCTTTCCCAGAGTGGGTACATGTAGAAAAAAAGCTAGCTGATCCATTTGAACTATGATCCTTGTCTGCTATGTACCATTCTCCTCTGTTCAAAGAACATTTCATTACTGAGACCTCTCAAAACTATATTCTTCAAATGAGGAATAAGTGGTTGGACATAAGCCATCACGCCCACTGTGGTAGAACATTAGGGTAAAGATCGATAACTCTCCTTGGTGTACTTTTACTAAGGTGCGCTGAAAAATGGGCTGCGCTAATGTAGGTGCGTGTTTTGGGCATACACAGATCCATTTTTTCAGCACACCTGTAAAAAAAGGCCTTTTTAAAAATGTTTGCCAAAAATGGATATGCGGCAAAATAAAAATTGGCTCGCATCTATTTTGAGTCTGAGACCTTATTGACACCCATTGACTTAATTTTAAGGTCTCACATGGTAACCATGCAGTAATCATCTACGCGCGCAGAATGATGATTACTCCCCAGTTTCCGCTGTGCACCAGAAAATAAAAATTATTTTCCACAGCACATAGCGGATGCACGTAAAAAATGAAATTACTGCTCGTGCCACATGGTAGCCAGGAAGTAACACCAAATTGACACACATTGGGTGCAAGTAGGTGTCTATCCTGCTTATTTTCGAAAGAGACGTGCGCCCATCTTCCGACACGAATCGGGAGATGGGCGTCTTTCTCCTAAGGTCGCCCAAATCGGCATAATCGAAAGCCGGTTTTGGGCATCCTCAACTGCTTTCCGTCATGGGGATGACCAAAGTTCAAGGGGGCGTGTCGGCAGTGTACCAAAGGTGGGACGGAGGCGTGGTTAACAGATGGGCATCCTCGGCCGACTTTACTTGGTCCATTTTTTGCACGACCAAGCATCAAAAAGGTGCCTGAACTGGCCAGATGACCACTGGAGGGAATCGGGGATGACCTCACCTGACTTCCCCAGTGGCCACTAACCACCTCCCACCCTGAAAAAAGCAACTTCAAAAACTGTCCTTCACTATGCCTCCATCCCTGCAATGGCGTCCAAAATGTGGATGTTTCTGTGAGAAGGACATCCATGCCTTTACTATGCCTCTGACACCCTCTTTATTTATTTATTTGAATTTTGAATCACAAGTAGCAGCAGTGGGATTTGAACTGGCCACTTCTGGCTTGCAAGACCAGTGCTTTAACCACTAGGCCACTCCACTCCTCTCTGTTGAAATTTGACCATCCCTATGGGGGGGCAGTATGCAGGTCCCTGGGGGGGAGGTATGTGTGTGTCAGCAGAGGCATAACGAAGGCGTGAACGTCCTTCTTTCAAACATTTTGGACGTCCTCAACTGCCGTCACAGGGAAGGACATCCTCAACTGCCATTGCAGGGAAGGACATCCTCAACTGCCGTCGCTTCCCCTCCTTAGGAAAGAAATCGTGTGCAAATGTGCTAACAGCGAGCAGCTCATTTGCATGCAATTTCCTTCATGCATGCCTGTTCCTTTCCGGATTGGTAAGGGAAGGGCTTTTTCCATTCAGTTAGTGGGACCAGCATAGGCGTAGTTTGACTGTTTCATTTGGGGGGGCAAAGAATGGGCGGAGCATATTAGCATATCATTTGCATATATACATATGCAAATGAATATGCTAATATGGAGGAAGGAAATGAAATTTACAGGCAAAATATCACAGATGCACATTTCAAAAAGCTGACACATTTCAATTAATAAATTATGAATAAAATACTTTTATTTACCTTTGTTGTCTGATCATTTAGTTTTTCTATTCGCTTTGATCCCAGTGTCTTCTGTTTTATGCAGTGTCTTCTTTCCAGTAGGCTTCCCTCTGCTCCCCACCCTCCCAGTCCCATCCATCTCTTGCTCCTTCCCTCTGCTCCCCACCCCTCCCAGTCCCATCCATCTTCTGTTCCTTCCCTCTGCTCACCATCCCTCCGTCCCATCCATCTTCTGCTCCTTCCCTCTGCTGTGCCTGACCTCTCCCAATCCCATCCATCTCCTGGTCCATCCCTCTGCTCCCCACCCCTCGCAGTCCCATCCATCTCTTGCTCCTTCCCTCTGCTCCCCACCCCTCCCAGTCCCATCCATCTTCTGTTCCTTCCCTCTGCTCACCATCCCTCCCAGTCCCAACCATCTCTTGCTCCTTCCCTCTGCTCCCCACCTCTCCCAGTCCCATCCATCTTCTGTTCCTTCCCTCTGCTCACCATCCCTCCGTCCCATCCATCTTCTGCTCCTTCCCTCTGCTGTGCCTGACCTCTCCCAATCCCATCCATCTCCTGGTCCATCCCTCTGCTCCCCACCCCTCGCAGTCCCATCCATCTCTTGCTCCTTCCCTCTGCTCACCTCCTCTCCCAGTCCCATCCATCTCCTGCTCCTTCCCTCTGCTTCCCACCCCACCCCATCCATCTCCTGCTCCTTCCCTCTGCTGTGCCTGACCTCTCCCAATCCCATCCATCTCCTGGTCCATCCCTCTGCTCCCCACCCCTCGCAGTCCCATCCATCTCTTGCTCCATCCCTCTGCTCCCCACCCCTCGCAGTCCCATCCATCTCTTGCTCCTTCCCTCTGCTCACCTCCTCTCCCAGTCCCATCCATCTCCTGCTCCTTCCCTCTGCTTCCCACCCCACCCAGACCCATCCATCTCCTGCTCCTTCCCTCTGCTTCCCACCCCTCCCAGTCCCATCCATCTTCCCTCTGCTCCCCCCCCCGCGAGGTCCAAGATGGTGACTCCGTTTACCCCCTCTCTTCCTCCCTCCCTCCCTCCGGTGCAGGCAACAATCTTCAGCTTTTTCAGCGTTCCTGGCAGCGGTAGCGATGTACACGCTGCCTTCGGTCTGCCCCGGAAGCCTTCTCTTCAAGTTCCTGTTCCCACCTATGCGGGAACAGGAACTTGAAGAGAAGGCTTCGGGGCAGAGCCAAAGAGCGTGTACAACGCTACCGCTGCCAGGAACGCTGGAAAAGACTGCTGCCTGCGCCGGAGGGAGGGAGGAAGAGAGAGGGGCATAGGCGGTCGGCTTATAGCCACAATTAACACAGAAAAAAAATAAGTAAAAATAAAATAGTCACAATACCTTTTATTAAATTTAGATATTAGATATGTATCATATGTCAAAGAATAAAGTGGTTGCTCAAAGCATATACTAACTACAATCGCTCAACTGCAAAACACTATGCACAAATTTGTGCAAAAACATACTCAAACCTTACTGTACCATAACACTAGGCAGACCCTAATACACCAATATACTACCCATATAGAAAATGCAGACCGTCAACAATATGAAACAAGGGGATCATAATATCACAATTCTCATGTAGAGCCACAAAACACCCTTATAGGGTGGATAGTGTTCACAATGAGCTCCTTTTATTAACAACTATATATAGATCCTTCAAGAGGTAGTGTGTCATGATTTAGGCTCTAAAACCCTTTCCGATGTTTTGGTGTCACCTCAGTAATGCCAACACACAATCTCTCCACTGCAAAACACTATACACAAACTTGTGCAAAAACACACTCATAACCTTAGCAAACCATAACAGCACTAATTCCAAGGACAGGATGAGCTACAACCTTATGCGTGGAAAAGCAGCACTGTAATTACACCGGGCTCTAAAACACCAGTACACAACCTATTGAAACAAACAAAAAAAAGGGCTGTAAATACTACACACTAGTAGAATACTGCACCTTGATTACACATGAAAAACACATGACACAACAGATATGAAGGCAAAACTGGAAAGTTACCTCAAGAAGTCAGACTCAGCATGCAGCAATACTAGAAAAATTGAAACTTACATGCAAAATATCACAGATGCACATTTCCAAAAGCTGACATATTCCAGTTAATAAATTCTGAATAAAATACTTTTTTCTACCTTTGTTGTCTGATCATTTAGTTTTTCTATTCTTTGGTCCCAGTGTCTTCTTTCCATTTGATATTTTTTCTCTCAACATGTCCACCATCCTCCTGTGTCCTTATGCGTCCTGTCTACCATCTGTAGCCCTGTCCTTATCCTTTCTCCAGTTTCAGCATCTGCCCTCAAAGTGTTCCAATCCAGCCCTTAAATTCAGCAATTTCCCCTCCATCCAAATCCAGCATGTCTCCCCTCCATCCATGTGCATGAACTTCCTCTGTCTTTCCTCCCCTCCATCCATGTCCGGCATTTCTCCTCTCTCCCTTCTACTCCATCCGTGTGCATCTCCTTCTTCCCTCCCCTCCATCCATCCATGTCTTTCTCTTCTACCCTTCCATCCAGTGTCATCCCTCTTTCTCTCTCCATCCTTCTACCCATTACCCTCTCCCAATCCTTCCGTCTATTGTCTCCCTCTCCTTCCATCCATTGTCTCCCTCTATCTCCCTTCCTTCTAAACAGTTCTCTCTCTCGACCCTTTTCCATTCAGCATGTCCTCTCTATCCCCATCCTTCCAGTGTCTTTCCTCTTTCCCTCCCTACCCTTACGTCCAGTGTCTTCCCTCTTTCTGCCCCCTCCTTCCAGCATTTTCCCTCTTTCTCCCTCCTTTCATTCAGCATTTCTCCGTCTGACAGCTAGGGTCTGCCCCAGTTTCTCCCCAGCAGCTTCTCTCTCTCTCTCCCCATCTTTCCACTAATCTCTCTCTCTCTCCTCTTCCATCCAGCATCTTCTCTCTGGCTCTCCCGTGCTCTCTTCCATGTCCCCTCTTTCGCTCCCCATCTCTCTCTGGCTCTCCCCTGCTCTCTTCCATGTCCCCTCTTTCGCGCCCCATCTCTCTCTGGCTGTCCCCTGCTCTCTTCCATGTCCCCTCTTTCGCTCCCCATCTCTCTCTGGCTCTCCCATGCTCCCTCTTTTTCTCCCCATCTCTCTCTGACTCTCTCCTGCTCTTTTGCATGTCCCTGGCTCTCCCCTGCACTTTTCCACTTTCTCTCTCTCTCCTCCAGCGTCCTCATGCATCCTACCTTTCTCTTCCCTCCCCTTCTTGCTCCCATCACTCTCACTCCTTTCTCCACCCCCCTTTTCCTATTCCCTGCCATTGCTTTCCTTCCTCCCTCTTCCCCTTAGATGTGGCACCTTCCACCCCCTTTCCCTTTGGTCTAGCAGCTGGCTGGCATGATGCATCGCTCTCCCCCCCCCCCCCCGGGACTAGTTCGGTATCGCTTTCCCCCTCCGCTCCTGTCATGTCTTTGAACGTCGAGGATTCCTTCCGGTAGCAGCAGAATCGGCAATGATGTAAGCGCTGCTTTCAGCCTGCCCCAGAAGCCTTCTCTGGACAGCGTCCCTCCTATGCGGGAAACTGTACAGAGAGTGCTTCCGGGGCAGGCTGAAAGCAGCGCTTACATCATTGCCGATTCTGCTGCTACCGGAAGGAATCCTTGACATTCAAAGATGACGTGACAGGACAGGAGCGGAGGGGGAGAGCGATACTGCAGTAGTCGGGGGGGGGGGGGGGGCGGTAATGATCGCGCGGTCCACGGGAGGGAGGGAGATGTTCAAGGCAGCGGGAGCTGCACCCGGGGTGGTCCAGTCCGGTCCAGTCTGCCCTGCCCTTGCTGCACTTCTGGCTGGGGAGGCTTAGCCTCCCCAAGCCTCTTATACCGGGCGCCTATGGAGAGGGGTAGACGTACACGCTCCTCTCCGTCCGCTTGGCTTCCCTGCCCTCTCTGTCTGCGTCCCGCCCGAAAGGAAATGACGTCAGAGGAAGGCGGGACGCAGATAGAGAGGGCAGGGAAGCCAAGCGGATGGAGAGGAGCGCGTGCCTGCGTGGTTTTTTTTTTTTTTTAAACGAATGGCGCGGCGGCGCCTCGTGTCGTTTGGGGGGGCATTGCCCCCCCTCGCCCCCCCCAGTCTACGCCTATGGGGACCAGTGCACTAGAAATGCTGGCTCCTCCCATGACCAAATGTCTTGGATTTGGTCATTTCTGAGATGGGTGTCCTCGCTTTCCATTATCTCTGAAAACTGGGGACGACCATCTCTAAGGTCAACCTAAATTTCATGATTTGGGTGTCCCCGACCGTATTATCAAAACGAAAGATGGACGTCCATCTTGTTTTGATAATACGGGTTGCCCCGCCCCTTTACAGGGCTGTCCTTAGAGATGGGCACCCCCGTTCGATTATCCCCCTCCACGTGGCTTAGTAAAAGGGCCCCCTAATCTTTGACCCCTTTAAGTCAAGAAAATGATCCATATTTTGCTTGATATCTTAGTACAAGGTCAATTTATTTTCTTTAATTAAACATTGATGTTATCACTCTTGCTCTCATAATATTACCAGTATGCTCGGTTATTGCACTGTTTCAAGTTTGTTTTCATAACACATGATTCTCAAAGATATCATTCTGATTGTTATGTCTACTTTTCAAGTATTTGATGAGTTGATGCTATCATTTGATGTTATCATTTGCTTCATTCTAATGTTCAAAATAATCGGATCCAGCATATGTGGAAACATGATACCAATAGAAATCTTTCTATAACTTAAGTAATTACAAATGTCTGAAATAAAATAAATTAATTAAATGAAGCTAATTGGTCATTAATAGGGTCAAAATATAAGAGAGCCTTGACTTCATCCTGCAAGCCCTATATTGAGGTATGCATACATCTGTATGGACAGCAATTAAATTATACAAACTAGTTTGAATACCTAACAAATGTTGAGCATAAGGTATTTTCATGCCGCATCATTTTTGCCTTTTAGAATCAAGTTTGAGCCAGAATGATGGGCATACTGTCTCTGAAAGAGCGTCTGTCATTTAAAATGATTAAATTTAGATCCAAGGTTAATCCTATAATTACAGTCCTAAAAATAAGAACTATTTGATGTCTTAGCTGTGCTATCTCATCAAACCATCCTTGCTATTTGGAAAGAAGGCAAATATGTACTCAGTCTTATACTCAAGTATGAAGCAGTTATTGCTGGGAAGTATTCGAACCCTGCAACAAAGCAGTATGGGAACAGATACTCATCTGATGATGCTCTTGATTTTGTCGTCCCTGTAAGCTTTGCATGTTGTTTAAGGCAATTTTAATTTTTATTGCCCAATATTACTTTATTTTTGTTATTCTAAATTTGTGTTAAATATATAACGTTCATACTTTTGTACATTTCTTTTTTGTTTTACGTGACTCTGCAGGTCTAAACACAGGCTTTTTCTTAGTGATTTATCAAAAAACCACTTGATAAATCAGACATATGTATGCACATAAAAGGTCTTCTATTATTTCATTGTCATTCAGTCACACCTTCTTTATTCATTTATTCATGTACTTATTCAGTCATACGGTTTCAGATTCATTTATTGTGCTTGTTCTGATTATGTATCTCTGAAGTAAAGGCTGCAGTTCATTCCCTTGCTCTCAGACTTTTTTTGGGTATATTCAGACCTCCAACCACCCTAACAAAATGTCATAAGCATTTATCAAAACTTGAAAGAGAAGACTGGTGAATTAGAAACTATCCCCGGATTCTATATATCCTGCCGAAATTTCCATGCAGAAATCGAAGCATACTCTATAACAATGTGCAGTGGCGTAGCAAGGGCAGGGCGGTGGGGGCGGTCCGCCCTGGGTGTCAACGGGTGGGGGGTGCTCTGCTGGTGAGTCCCTACCAGCTCCATCCACCTGGCAGCTGTGTGGTGTGGCGCCTCGCGTCTGCGCTGCTGTAAGAGAAGAAAATCGCCTCGTCGGCCCTTTGTCCCGCTCTCGAGGAAATAGGACGTTACATCAGAGGGTGGCACTGGACACAGTGAGGGAAGGACAGACGAGGCGATTTTCTTCTTTTACAGCAGTGCAGAGTTGCACGAGGCGCTGGGTGGACGGAGCTGGTAGACAAGTGGGGACTGGGTTGGGGGAGTGCCATGTCGCCGTGTCATGCCGGGGGGGTGCTGTGTTGCCTTGCAGCTGGGGGGGGGGGTGCGCGCAGCAGCAGCAGCGATCTGCCCCGGGTGGCAGTGAACCACAGAACGCCACTGACAATGTGCATAAATAGTAACAAGCTAATCTTTACTGATAATTGGCTGTTAACAGCCAATTATCAGTACTAATTGGCATTAATTAGAATTTACACTCACTACTTGCTAAGCATATTCTGTAATGTGGTGCGCGTAAATATAAGTTGTATAGTTGAAAAGTGGGCGTGGAATGGGCAGTTTGTTGGTGTTTCTAAAATCTATGGGCTCCTTTAACTGATTGATGGTATGCTCAATGAGGGCTTACCGCTCGCTCTACGGAAGCACCGCCAAGCTACCGCAGCAGCCCGGCAGTACTTCCCACCCCTAGCATGCCGTTAATTCCAGAGCAACAAAAATGTATTTATATTTGTAGTGCTGGAGTGTACCCGGCAGTAATCGAGCAGTGCCACGTGTTGCCTGGTTACCGCTGGGTTAAAACTGGAGCCCTTACCGCCACCTCAATGGGTGGCAGTAAGGGCTTCCCCCCGAATTGGCTGTGCGGCAAGTGCTTTACTTGCCGCCCGGCCATTTCCTGTAGGAAGACAAAACTTCCCTTTTACCAGCTTTGGTAAAAGGGGGCCTCAGCACACGTGTAAAACACGCACCGACACCAGCACCAGCCCCCTTTTTCCACAGCTTGGTAAAAGGAGCTCTACGTGTTTTGTTATAGAATACACCCACTCCACGCCTAATTTACGCCTCGGGATTTATACCAGGTTTTACTTGGCTTAATTGATCATGACTAAGTTTAGTTGTGTGGACTGGCGCTCGGCGTATTCTATAAACAATGTGGAAATTTAGGCTTATTCTATAAAGTACGCCTAAATTAAAGCCAGTTAACAGAGATAGTCAGTGGCACTTTATGGTTAAGAGCCACTGAATATCAGCAGCTGGCCAGCTAAGCAGGATAAACTGGGTAGGACCTTCTCTTGCCCAGTTAAACCCTTTTTAGTATTGTTTCCTACATATTTGTGGAATAACTCAACCTTAACATGACTTTAGCATGATTTAAAATATAATAAATGTTTATTATTATAGCTGTCTCCCTTATTATATCACAAGGAAAAGTATTACCAGGCTTCAGCTGAATCTCTGTATATACACATGGAGAGTCATTTTATAACAAGTTCTCTAAGTTGAGAGCTCAAGCAGGCACATATGTTAAGCCTATTTTATAAAGACACTTAGGTGCCTATAGGGCTAATTTTCAAAGCACTTAGACTTACAAAATTCCATAGGTAACTAACCTGCTTATTTTTGAACGAGAAGGCTGGCCATCTTGCGATACAAATTGGGAGATGGCCAGCCATCTCCTAAACCTGGCCAAATCGGTATAATCGAAAGCCGATTTTGGCCCCCTTCAACTGCTTTCCATCGCAATGCCAGCCAAAGTTAAAGGGGGCATTTCGGCAGGGTACGGAAGGCGGGATGGGGGCATGGTTACGAGATGGCCGGCTTCGGCCAATAATGGAAAAAAGAAGGCCGGCTCTGACGAGCACTTGGCCAGCTTCACTTGGTCCATTTATTTTTAGAACCAAGCCTCAAAAAAGTGCCCCAACTGACCAGATGACCACCGGAAGGAATCGGGGATCACCTCCCCTTACTCCTCCAGTGGTCACAAACCCCCTCCCACCCCCAAAAAAGTTTTTTAACATTTTTGTGCCAGCTTCTATGCCAGCCTCAAATGTCATACCGTGCTCCATGACAGCAGTATGCAGGTCCTTGGAGCAGTTTTAGTGGGTGCTGCAGTGGACTTCACTTGTGGTGATATAGGTTGAGCCCTCCAAAACCCACCCGAAACCCACTGTACCCACATGTAGGTGCCCCCCTTCACCCATAAGGGCTATGGTAATGGTGTACAGTTGTGATGAGTGGGTTTGGGGGGGGGGGGGGTTGGGGGGCTCAGTTCATAAGGTAAGGGAGCTATGGATCTGGGAGCAATTTATGAAGTCCACTGCAGTTCCCCCTAGGGTGCTCGGTTGGTGTCCTGGCATGTGAGGGGGACCAGTGCACTATAAATGCTGGCTCCTCCCACGACCAAATGCCTTGGATTTGGCCATGTTTGAGATGGCTGCCATTAGTTTCCATTATCAGCGAGAAACCAATGACGGCAATCTCTAACGCCGGCCATGTCTAACACCAGCCCAAATGTTGAGATTTGGCCGGCCCCGACCATATTATCGAAACGAAAGATGGCCAGCCATCTTGTTTCGATAATACGGTCGGGTATGCCGCTCTCCGGGATCGGCCTTGGAGATGGCCGCCCATATAGATGGGCGGCCCTGTTCGATTATGCCCCTCTATGGGGCTCATTTTCGAAAATCCAAAAAGTATCATAAAGCAACATTTGGGTGTATTTCTTCTCAAAACATCCAAATTGGTATTTTCAAAACCTATTTTGCAGACATATATATATGCAATTTGTCTGCAGTATATCAAAATCACAAAGGGACATGTCAGGGGCGTGTTGGGGTGGGATTAAGGCAGGCTAATCCCTGAGATAGTTTGGCAGGAGAATTGCTTTGTGAGTTTCCAGCTTTGGACTTATGTGATTATACCATGTTTTCAATGTTGAATGTAGATGTCTCTACTTTGAGTTTGAAGTGCCGATGATCAGGAGCCCTGCGCTGTTCCAAACGGCACTCTAAAAATAGCAGTGGAACTGTGCAGGGCTATAATGCCCCTATGATCAAAGGTAATAGCATGCATATTTATGCACGCTATTAACTCTGATCATAGGAGTACTTCTGCAGGAGGATTGTGCCTGGGTTTGACAGGTCCGGGATTTTCTCCTGGACCTGTCAAACCTAAGCATGCCCCCCAAACACTAAAAAACCCCTGGTGGTCCAGTGAGACCGCTAGCCCTCCCTCCCTTACTCCGTCCCTCCCAGCACCCCCCATGGGCTACCTTGTTGTCTGTAGTTGGAGGAGAGAGAGACTAGCACTCCCTCTCTCTTTTTCAGGTGCCTCCTCAAATTGGCGGTGCCCTGCCCTGTCTGGTGTATCCTGGGATGCGCTGTACAGTGCTTAACCACTCCAGGATGCAAGGGGCAGTGCACCTCCATTTTGAGGATGTGCCTGAAGAGGAGGAAGGGAGTGCTAGTTCCTCCCTCCTCCAACTACGGACATAGAGGTAGGCCATGGGGGGAGGGGTGCCGGGAAGGATGGAGGTTTTACAAAGATAGCGGCATCGGTTCAACGAAGGACATCACATGTCACTCAAGTGAATGTACAGAAGACTTTCAATCTTTATCACATAAGAGTTCTGCAAGTTCAATTACCCCTAATGGTGGCCGAAACACAGCCCATGTCGGGTCTTTCCAGTAAAGAACTCTTCATTCTCCTGTTTCTGGAGGTCAACGTGTGCTTTTGTTTTTCTATGAGCCTAAATAAACAAAATCTTAGGCAAGTACAATACATTGAGAGATAGCATAACAGATAATACATATAATATTAACAGTCAACAATACTGATCGATAAATAGCCTCCGCAATACTTTTGCATAACTTCATCACCAGAAGGACCTAGTCCTTTACACGACTCAAATGATCTGATTAACTATGACATCTAAGTCCCAACATTTCAACCAATTTCCCCAGAGGCTGAGCATAGATATTGAAAAGTGCAGGAGTGATAATTGAGCCCTGGGGGACCATATATTCCATCTGCTATTGACAAGAAGAACTCTGTCTAACCTTTACACACAAAGCCCTATTTTCCAGAAAAGCCTAAAACCAGCTTAGCATGCTGCTTCCAATATTGAGATTCTTTAAATAATCAAGCAAAGTATTAAAGGTGACAGAGAGGTCTTAGAAATCAACACTGAATACATTTCCTTATCAAGTATTCCCTCAGATTGTGAAATAGAGAGGACACCAGACTCCATGCTATGACCTTTCCTGAAACCCAATTAATTCTTGTGTAAAATATATTCATCCCTTAATACAGTCTGTAATTGGAATAATGCAGTCTGCTCAAGCAATTTTCCCATAAAGGTCTGATGCAAAACCGGCCAATAGTTTTCCCACTAAGGCCAGTAGTTCTCAAACTTGGTCCTGGAGGCACCCAGCCAATCAGGTTTTCAGAATATCTACAATGAATATTCATGAGAGAGATATGCAGTGGCAGTGGAGGCAGTGCATGCTAATCCCTCTCTCTCTCTCTCAGTATTATCACTACCCTCCTCTCCCCAGTGGGAGAAATAAAGTGCAGGGTCCAAGCCTTCCCCCCTCCACTGGAAAAAAGAAGAAGCAGTCCAATCAGCCTCTGAAAGTATGCCTTATGGTTAGCCCCCGAACCAGTAAGAATAGGACAGAAACATCATGGCTCTCATGGGACTCTGCACTACCAATGCTGGCCTAAAAGAAGCTTCCATTGCAACTAAGGAGGCAAAGTGTGGAGGAGATCAAGCTAAAGCACCAGAAAACCAGTGAGCCAGAGCCCAGAGTGTGGGCTTAGGAAGAGACAGACTGGTGGGGATGGAGGGAGAGTAATAGCAGACAAACTGACAGGGAAACAGAGAGATAAACATTAATGGAAATGGGTGGAGGTGGAGACATTAGTGGAGGTATGAGAGAGAGGCCGGTGGTAAAAACCATGGGGAGGGGGGGTTGAGGGAAAGATTGTGCGGTTACGTAGGAAGGGGTTAAGACAGTTGAGACCAGGGGCGTATCTGGACTCTGGCGGTAGGGGGGGCCAGAGCCAGAGGGAGGGGGCACATTTTAGCCCCCCCCTGGCGCCACAGATCCCCCCCCCCGCCATTTCCGGACCCCCCCCCCCTCGCCACCAATGACACTCTTCCACCTCCTCCCGCCGCCGCCAACCCTCCCCCGCTGCTGTCACTTACCTTTGCTGGCGGGGGACCCCAACCCCCCGCCAGCCGAGGTCCTCTCTTCCATGCAGGCTGCGCCGCTGCAAGTTGCAATGCTTCCTGTTCTTCTGAGTCTGACGTCCTGCACGTACAACGCGCAGGATGTCAGACTGAATTCCAAATTCTGAGTCTGACATTCTGCACGTTGTACGTGCAGGACGTCAGACTCAGAAGAACAGGAAGCGTTGCAACTTGCATCCTGCACGGAAGAGAGGACTTCGGCTGGCGGGGGCTTGGGGTCCCCCACCAGCAAAGATCGGCGACGGGTTGGTGGCGGGCGGGACAGAGGGGGAGGTGGAGAGGGTCTGTGGTAGGGGGGTCCAGGGCGAAATCTGCGGGGGCCCAGGCCCCTGTGGCCCCACGCAGATACGCCCCTGGTTGAGACAGGCTCATATCCCTGAATTAGAGGGGTAGAGAGACATTTGGTGCATCAGTACCCCTCTTTTTCCACTCCACTACTCCAATCCTTCATCTCTCTACATGCACTGCACTGATTGAGTACTATGGATGTGCATTGATGAGAAAACATTTGTGTCTTTGAGTGGCTAAAAATTAAAAGTGCACACACATTTCTTCTACACATGTGTACCTATGAATTATCTCTTGGATTCTATATAGGTCGTCCAGTTTTGGGCATGGACACCAGATCTGCACCTGAACTAATTAGTTAATCAGGTGATCATCAATTATTGGTGTTGATTGGCATTAATTACAATGTAGGCATGCCTTGCATCCTATTTTATAGCGTGTGACCAGTGGCGTAGCGAGGGCAGCTACCACCCGGGGCACTTCACCGCTGCGCACCCCCCCCCCCCCCCCCCCCGGGTGCAGCATGACACCCCCCTCGGTGCATCACCCAAGCCCCCCCCCCTCAGTGCATCAACCCCCCCTTGGCACATCACCCAACCCCCCCCCCCCCCGAGTGCATTTATGCCTGCCGTGTGCACTCTGCTGGGGGGGGGGGGGTGTCAGTTCCGCTGGTTCCCTGCTCCCTCTGCCCTGGAACAGGAAGTAACCTGTTCCGGGGCAAAGGGAGCAGGGAACCAGCGGAGCCGACACCCCCCCCCCCAGCGGCATGCACCCTGGGTGGACCGCCCTCACCGCCCCGCCCTTGCTATGCCACTGCGTGTGACTCAATTTTATAACGTGAAACTCTAAATGAGTATGGCGATAGGAGGGGTATGGGTGGATCAATGGGCATTTCTAGAATTAAGGTGTGATGCTATACAGTAGTATAAAATAAATGCCCAACTGCTGTGAATTGGGTGCCAGCATTTACTCCAGGTTTTGGCAGGTGTAAATGCTGGCACCCAAAATTAACAAGATCAATTTTCCCAGCAAACATTCTTAAAAGTATCATTTTTTTAAATACCATCAAACTTGCAAGTGTATTCATGTTCGCACTAAAGTATTTTTTTTCAGTAAGGGGATCCTCGGGTATCACAATGCAAGTGCTATCAACGATCACTTTCCTGATGTAGCAGGTTTCGTAATCGTATGTTTTGCGAAGACTGCAGATGCTATTTTTGGAGATCTACCCTGAAGAAGATTGTGAAACCTGTCCATGTTGGCAGAGGCTCCATTCCTTTTGTAAGCCAAGTCAGCTTTTGAATTTTTGAAATGGAAAATTAAAGATAAAATGAGGGACCAATGAGGAGAATGCAGTGCTACATCATGAAAGTGAGCGGTGATAGCACTGGCATTGTGACAACTGAGGATCTCCTTACTAAAAACAAATGCTTTAGTGTGAACATGAATATACTTGCAAGTTTGATGGTGTTCAAAAATTGATACTTTAAGAATGTTTGCTGGGAAAACTGATCTTATTATGTATTAAATATCCCTGCATTTTTATTTGGTCCTGTTTATTGGAGGCACCCAAATTTAGGCACGAAGTCTGTGCTAAGCTAGTATGCTGGGAGCACCCTTTATAGAATACCAGCTTAGCACAAATCTTCCTGGTGCCTCTTCCTTTAGCTGCTATTTACTGAATCCGGCCTATGTATAGAAATGATACTCAATGGCTTATAGGGTAATTTTATGATAAAGTGCTTAGGTCAATAGGGCAGAGAACTGTTCTATAAAGAGACGTGGAGGGGCATTTTCTATATGACGTCTAAATCCAAATAGGAAATATGGCCATTTTTGAAAAGAAAAACTTCTATCTTTAAGAAAACAAAAATAGCCACATGCAAGGTGATTTCATGCTCTGTGCATTTATCTTTTTGAGCCATTTATGAAAAAAAATTGTCCACGTGAAAAACATAGAAGATCAAGCCATTGGGATGTAGGATGAGCCAGCATTCTTAGTAGACCTGCCACACAGACAGGGGGCACTGCAGCAGACTTCATATTTCATCATTACTCCAGTAAACTGTATGCTGAGCCCTCCAAAACCCACCAAAAACCTACTGTACCTAACTGTACACTAGTACAATAGTCCTTATGGGTGAAGGAGTCACCTACATGTGGGTACAGTAGGTTTTGGAGTTGTGTGGGAGGGCTTACACTTTCCACCACAAGTGTAACAAGTAGAGTGGGATACGGGCCTGGTTCCTCCTTTCTATAGTGCACTTCACTGACCAGCACACTACCCCATGGACCTGCTTGCTGCTCTAATAGACCTGGCTATGACATCAGAAGCTGTCATAAAGGCTGGTAATTAATATTTTACTCACATCTTTGGGGGGTGGGACGGGGCAGGGACCACTGGGGGTGTAAGAGGAGGGTCATCCCTGATTCATCCCTGATTCCCTCCAGTGGACAACTGGTCATTTAGGGCACCTTTTTGTACTTTCAGTCTAAAAACAAGTCTAGATCAAAACATTGAAATTGTAGCCCTAGAGGTTTTTGTTTTGTTCCATTATGGCTGTAAAACATCCAAGTGTTAGGAACGCCCTAAGCCAGCCTCTGAAATACTGGCTTGTGATTTGGATGCACTGAAGATTAATTGCATGTGCAAAATAGGTTTCAAAAATTACAGTTTGGATGTTTTGAGAAGAAGTTTATCCAAATGCTGCTTTATGACACTTTTTGGATGTTTTTCTCTTTCGAAAATGAGCCTCATAGACATCTTCAGGTAACTGAAATATGGATCAATTATAAAACTATCTAAACATTTGTATACTATCTAAGTAGTACCTGGGAAAACAGGACATATAACTGTTCACAGAGCCTCAGCAAAGAGATCCTACTCTCTTTTCTTCCTGGCTAAGACTGGGGCAAAAGCCAAATACTCTCCAAATTAAAATGAGCCCCTGGGCCAATCAGAGCCCAGAACAACAAGTTTGAAAGTATACTGTAGACTGCCTTTCCAAAAGGCTTAATACAAAGAAAACAGCCTTGGCTCTGCAGCAGCTTCAAAACATAAACATGCACCACCTGCTGGCCTAACTAGAGAAATGCGCTTCAGGAAAAACCCAATACAATTTACAAGCTTAAAACACACTGTTCTGTCACAGAGGTGCTCTGTGATAGCATTTATACAAGTTATAGGGCTTGTATATGTGATCAGGATTTAATATGTATCCATGTATGACCATTTGAGCTAGTGTTCTAGAAAGAAAAGAGGGTGCCTAATTTTCTTCATAGAAGAAGCTTAAAATAGGTTCCATAGCTAGCTCCTATAGTGGACCAGGGGCGTATCTGCGTGGGGCCTCAGGGGCCTGGGCCCCCGCAGATTTTGCCCTGGCCCCCCCTACCGCCATCAACCCTCCCCCGTGCCCGTTCTTACTTTTGCTGGCGGGGGACCCCAACCCCCGCCAGCCGAGGTCTGCTTCCACCTGCCGCTGCCTTCAAAACTTCTTCTTCAGCCGGCGGGGGACCCCAAACCCCCGCCAGCCGCCCCGCGCTGTTTAAAATTCATCTTCGGCCTCCGTGGCCGTGCTGCTGGGATAGGCGGCGCTGTTGAAATCCACTTCGGAGTCTGACGTCGCAGCACGTACAACGTACAACGACGTCAGACTCCGAAGTGGATTTCAACAGCGCCGCCTATCCCAGCAGCACGGCCACGGAGGCCGAAGATGAATTTTAAACAGCGCGGGGCGGCTGGCGGGGGTTTGGGGTCCCCCGCCGGCTGAAGAAGAAGGTTTGAAGGCAGCGGCAGGTGGAAGCAGACCTCGGCTGGCGGGGGTTGGGGTCCCCCGCCAGCAAAAGTAAGAACGGCAGCGGGGGAGGGTTGGCGGCGGGAGGGGGGTGGAGAGACTAAGTCATTGGTGGCGGTGGGGGCTCGGCGGCGGGGGGGGGGGCGGGGGGGGCGCTAAAATGTGCCCCCTCCCTCTGGCTCTGGCCCCCCCTACCGCCGGAGTCCAGATACGCCCCTGTAGTGGACGCCCCGCTACAGAATTACCCTTCGTGTGGATGAAAGAGATCATTGATATTAAAGCTCTTTCCTTAGAACAAGTCCCTTCCCATGTCTCTTGGAGGCTTCTCCCTTAGGTTGCTGTAAAAGACATTCTCCCTGTGTCCCGTCTGTGGCCGTGCCAACCCTCAGACTTACCCTGTTTCTGGGAGTCAGTGTCTGTGCTGGCTTCTGCTTGTCTCTGTGTCTGTGTCTGTCTTAGGTTCTCTCTGGCTCTGTGTGCTGATTGCCTTACTGAACCTCACCTGTGTGGGCTTTGCCTCTTCCAAGATGGCTGCCGCCTCCTCCTCTTTGCCAGTATCCAAGATGGCTCCCGCTGTTCCTTCCTATGGGCTGACTGCTCTGAGTGTCAAGCCTCTGTTTGGTTGCAAGGTGATTGCTGCAGCTGTAGCTCTGGTGTTGAGGGCTTTATTAGTCACTTGGAGACTACAGTCCTGGCCTTTGCATCTCATCTCATCTCATCTAAAGGTCCTGCTGTATAGAGTGCCCTGTACACAGTTTCAGTGTTTGCTCTGAGTGAGTTTCTATGTTTGTGTATACTAGCTAGCTTAGGCACCGTGTGGCTTGTAGCCTGTGTATAGCTTTGCTAGTGTTCTATGTTTGTTCAGACTAGCTAGCTTAGGCACCGTGTGCCTTGTAGCCTGTGTATAGCTTTGCTAGTGTTCTATGTGTGTTCAGACTAGCTAGCTTAGGCACCGTTTGGCTTGTTGCCTGTGCATAGCTCTACTAGTTCTCTGTGTTTGTTTCCAGTGTATGACTAGTTAGCTTAGGCACTGTCTGGCTTGTTGCCTGTGCATAGCTCTACTAGTTCTCTGTGTTTGTTTCCAGTGTATGACTAGTTAGCTTAGGCACCGTCTGGCTTGTTGCCTGTGCATAGCTCTACTAGTTCTCTGTGTTTGTTTCCAGTGCATGACTAGCTAGCTTAGGCACCGTTTGGCTTGTTGCCTGTGCATAGCTCTACTAGTTCTCTCTGTTTGTTTCCAGTGATAGACTAGCCAGCTTAGGCACCGTGTGGCTTGTAGCCTGTGCATAGCTCTACTAGTTCACTGTGGTTGTTTAGTGTTAGACTAGCCGCCCTTGCTAGTCACTATCCCAAGACTGTGTTTGTTCCTAGTGTTAGACTGGCCGCCCTTGCTAGTCACTATCCAGAGACTGTGTTCGTCCCTAGTGTTAGACTGGCCGCCCTTGCTAGTCACTATCCCTAGACTGTGTTTGTCCCTAGTGTTAGACTGGCCGCCCTCGCTAGTCACTATCCCTAGACTGTGTTTGTTCCTAGTGTTAGACTAGCCGCCCTTGCTAGCCACTATCCCAAGACTGTGTTTGTTCCTAGTGTTAGACTAGCCGCCCTTGCTAGCCACTATCCCAAGACTGTGTTTGTTCCTAGTGTTAGACTGGCCGCCCTTGCTAGTCACTATCCAGAGACTGTGTTCGTCCCTAGTGTTAGACTGGCCGCCCTTGCTAGTCACTATCCCTAGACTGTGTTTGTCCCTAGTGTTAGACTGGCCGCCCTCGCTAGTCACTATCCCTAGACTGTGTTTGTGCCTAGTGTTAGACTAGCCGCCCTTGCTAGCCACTATCCCAAGACTGTGTTTGTTCCTAGTGTTAGACTAGCCGCCCTTGCTAGCCACTATCCCAAGACTGTGTTTGTTCCTAGTGTTAGACTAGCCGCCCTTGCTAGCCACTATCCCAAGACTGTGTTTGTTCCTAGTGTTAGACTAGCCGCCCTTGCTAGCCACTATCCCAAGACTGTGTTTGTTCCTAGTGTTAGACTAGCCGCCCTTGCTAGCCACTATCCCAAGACTGTGTTCCGTTCAGCTAGCCGTCCTGCTAGCCCTCCTGCGGAGACAGTGACTTCAGCTAGCCGTCCTGCTAGCCACCTCCAGAGACAGTGTTGTATCTCCTGCTAGCCGTCCTGCTAGCCCTCCTGCGGAGACAGTGACTTCAGCTAGCCGTCCTGCTAGCCACCTCCAGAGACAGTGTTGCATCTCCTGCTAGCCATCCTGCTAGCCCTCCTGCGGAGACAGTGACTTCAGCTAGCCGCCCTGCTAGCCACCTCCAGAGACAGTGTTGCATCTCCTGCTAGCCGTCCTGCTAGCCCTCCTGCGGAGACAGTGACTTCAGCTAGCCGTCCTGCTAGCCACCTCCAGAGACAGTGTTGAATCCTGCCGACTGCCAGAACCCGGACAGACCCTGCTTGTCTGCCTTGCCTTCGCCTAGGGGCCAGGGGGCACCCCTGGACCTTCATTCCTGCTGTTCCTGTAAGTCCTACCGGCTGCCAGCACCTGAGGGCTCAACCCGAGGGGGAAGGCAGTCAAGTGTAGGTGAAGCCTAGGTCCAGGGTGTTCCAGTTCCGCGGGTTCCGCTCCAGTGTGTTCCAGTCCAGCGGGTTTCACTCCTGTATGTTTCAGTCCAGTGGGGCCACTCCAGTGTGTCTAGTCCAGTGGGCCCCACTCCAGTGCGCACCCATCCGGTGCGTTCCAGTTCCGAGTGTTCCGGTGTAGAACTCCAGTCCGGAGTTCCGGTCCAGTCTTACCTCCTCTCTACCTGGAAGGTGATTTTGCCTAAAGGACTCACAATCCCCGCGCTTCCGGGGAAGAAGCCTGAAGGTATGCCAAGGTCCTCGAGAGCTAGGCAAGCGCGAGAGATGCGACAGGATGCAAAGGCCATGAGTTCGGCGAGACCATCAGTCCAGGTGGGCTTCATGCCCATAAGTCCGTGCCCTATGGACAATCCGAGGGGAAAGTCTGATTATTTTTTTTTTTATTCCAAGGACATTCTAGTTTCTATTTTGGATCCCTATTTAAGCCTGTGGGAATACCGAGAGGAACTTCTGTCGAATCCAGCCTTTACGGCTACTCCTGAAGCAGCAGCGGAGAGAAAGCGTGTCTACCAGAGTCTGGGCCACTACAACCCAGTTTCTGACCACTATAACCCAGTTTCTGACATGAATTCGGCCATCACGCTCCGTGAGTACCGCCTCAGACTTCGGGAAGACCCAGCTCTGTGGGATACTCCGGAGGCTGAGATCGAAAGAAGACGCCGGGAACGTTCTCCGCCTGGGTCTTTTCAACCACCTCAGCCGAGTAGCCGGCCGTACCATGGTGGGGTAGCTCTTCGTCGGGATCCTAGTCCACCGATGCTGAGTCCGGTTCGAGGAGGGTTTCCGGTGGAGCCTTGGAAGCCTTTCCGAGTGAAGCCTCCAGCCAAGCCGCTGAGGTCGGGCCGAGGGAGGCGTCGGACCAAGCCCCTGACCTCAGGTCAAGTAGCGCTGCCTCCTAAGCGCCTGAGTCCAGTCCAGGGGATGCTTCATACTGAACCTCCAATTCCAGTCCAAGTAATGAGGAAGCTTAAATCTCCGAGGCCAGTCCGAGGAAGGCGTTTGATGGAGCCTCGGATTCCTATGCAAGTGGCGCTTCGGGTCGAGCCTCCAGTCCTCCTTCAAATGGCACGCCCTCTGAAGTCTCCGAGTCTAGCCCGAGGGAAGCCTTCGATGGTGCCTCAGATTCCTGTGCAAGTGGCGCTTCGGGTCGAGCCTCCAGTCCTCCTGCAAATGGCACGCCCTCTGAAGTCTCCGACTCTAGCCCGAGGGAAGCCTTCGATGGAGCCTCAGATTCCTGTGCAAGTGGCGCTTCGGGTCAAGTCTCCGGTTCTTGTTCAAGTGACCCGTCCAGTCAAGCCACTGAGTCCAGTTCGAGGGGGGCTTCTCACCAAGCCGCCGGTGCCAGTCCACAGGGTGGTTCAGGTGGCACCTCCGCTTCCAGTCCTGAGGGCACCTCCAATCAAGCTCCGAAGACCAGTTCGAGGGGCACTTCAGATCGAGCCGCCGATCCCTGTCCAAAGGGTGTGTTCTGCCAAGCCTCAGTTAAAGTTCCGTCCCTGCCAGGAGGCAGAGGGCGTCGTGAGTTGCAAGTCCAGTCAAGATGCTGAGTCTGGATCGAGTTGCAAGTCCAGTCAAGAGGCTGAGTCTGGATCGAGTTGCAAGTCCAGTCAAGAGGCTGAGTCTGGACCGAGTTGCAAGTCCAGTCAAGATGCAGAGTCTGGACCGAGTTGCAAGTCCAGTCAAGATGTTGAGTCTGGATCAAGTTGTAGTTCCAGTCAAGATGCTGAATCTGCACCGAGTGCAGAGGTCAGCCAAGATATTGAGTTTGCTATTGAGGATGAGATGACGTTCCCAGAGGACTGTGATAGACCTTGTGTTGATTCAGCCTGGGAGAAGACCTCCGAAGCAATAGCTGAGAGAAGGTGTGTTCAACGGCTTGGGGCCCGGAGAAACCCATTTTCTGCATTTCAGCCTGTTAGCATGCTCTGGGGATACCAGGGCCGTCTCCTCTTGAAACCTGCTCGGCGGACGCCGCCTGAAGCTAATGCTAGAGAGACATCCCAGTCCGGCCAGAGGGGTGTGTCCAGCCCTGCAGCTGAATCTTTTCCAAGTTCCAGTTCTAACCAAGATGCTGAGCCTGTTCCGAGTTCCAGTTCCAGCCAGGAGGCTGAGTCCGTGTCCAGTTCCGGGTCCGAACAAGAGGTTGAGGTCGCCCTAAGTTCCAGTGTCCGTCAGGAGGCGGACCGTATGCTGAGTTCCCGTTCCAGTCAAGGGGTTGAGGCCAGTCCGGGTCCCTATCCCGGCTCCGTGTTGGATGCCAACCCGGGGGCCCGTTCTAGATCCATTTCTGTTCAGACTTCTAGCTCCTGTCAAGATGGGAATGCCACTTTGAGCCTCAGCCCAGCTTCTGATGTCAGCTGGGGTAGTGACTCCAGCTCTGTTCCTGTCATTGCATGGATTTGCCAAGAGGTTCAGGACATTGTGGGTTCCCTCAGGGGAGGGTTACTTTTGAATTGTGTTCCTCTTGATGCATCCATGTTCCTGAGATTGCCCCGTGGTGACTCGAAGGAGCTTCCTGGTCACAAGTTCTACTTTTGTCTGCCAGTTTTGAACTTCTTTGTGACTTCCAGCCCAGTGATCTATGTCTGGCTTTTGAGACCTATCAGGAAGTTTCACCATAGTTACCCCTGGATACCGGATCGTCTCCGAGAGACCGAGAGGGGGGTCTTGAGGAGGGGATACTGTCCCGTCTGTGGCCGTGCCAACCCTCAGACTTACCCTGTTTCTGGGAGTCAGTGTCTGTGCTGGCTTCTGCTTGTCTCTGTGTCTGTGTCTGTCTTAGGTTCTCTCTGGCTCTGTGTGCTGATTGCCTTACTGAACCTCACCTGTGTGGGCTTTGCCTCTTCCAAGATGGCTGCCGCCTCCTCCTCTTTGCCAGTATCCAAGATGGCTCCCGCTGTTCCTTCCTATGGGCTGACTGCTCTGAGTGTCAAGCCTCTGTTTGGTTGCAAGGTGATTGCTGCAGCTGTAGCTCTGGTGTTGAGGGCTTTATTAGTCACTTGGAGACTACAGTCCTGGCCTTTGCATCTCATCTCATCTCATCTAAAGGTCCTGCTGTATAGAGTGCCCTGTACACAGTTTCAGTGTTTGCTCTGAGTGAGTTTCTATGTTTGTGTATACTACAGTAGCTAGCTTAGGCACCGTGTGGCTTGTAGCCTGTGTATAGCTTTGCTAGTGTTCTATGTTTGTTCAGACTAGCTAGCTTAGGCACCGTGTGCCTTGTAGCCTGTGTATAGCTTTGCTAGTGTTCTATGTTTGTTCAGACTAGCTAGCTTAGGCACCGTGTGGCTTGTAGCCTGTGTATAGCTTTGCTAGTGTTCTATGTGTGTTCAGACTAGTTAGCTTAGGCACCGTTTGGCTTGTTGCCTGTGCATAGCTCTACTAGTTCTCTGTGTTTGTTTCCAGTGTATGACTAGTTAGCTTAGGCACCGTCTGGCTTGTTGCCTGTGCATAGCTCTACTAGTTCTCTGTGTTTGTTTCCAGTGCATGACTAGTAGCTTAGGCACCGTCTGGCTTGTGGCCTGTGCATAGCTCTGCTAGTTCTCTGTGTTTGTTTCCAGTGATAGACTAGCCAGCTTAGGCACCGTGTGGCTTGTAGCCTGTGCATAGCTCTACTAGTTCACTGTGGTTGTTTAGTGTTAGACTAGCCGCCCTTGCTAGTCACTATCCCGAGACTGTGTTCGTCCCTAGTGTTAGACTGGCCGCCCTTGCTAGTCACTATCCCTAGACTGTGTTTGTCCCTAGTGTTAGACTGGCCGCCCTCTCTAGTCACTATCCCTAGACTGTGTTTGTTCCTAGTGTTAGACTAGCCGCCCTTGCTAGCCACTATCCCAAGACTGTGTTTGTTCCTAGTGTTAGACTAGCCGCCCTTGCTAGCCACTATCCCAAGACTGTGTTCCGTTCAGCTAGCCGTCCTGCTAGCCCTCCTGCGGAGACAGTGACTTCAGCTAGCCATCCTGCTAGCCACCTCCAGAGACAGTGTTGCATCTCCTGCTAGCCGTCCTGCTAGCCCTCCTGCGGAGACAGTGACTTCAGCTAGCCGTCCTGCTAGCCACCTCCAGAGACAGTGTTGCATCTCCTGCTAGCCGTCCTGCTAGCCCTCCTGCGGAGACAGTGACTTCAGCTAGCCGTCCTGCTAGCCACCTCCAGAGACAGTGTTGAATCCTGCCGACTGCCAGAACCCGGACAGACCCTGCTTGTCTGCCTTGCCTTCGCCTAGGGGCCAGGGGGCACCCCTGGACCTTCATTCCTGCTGTTCCTGTAAGTCCTACCGGCTGCCAGCACCTGAGGGCTCAACCCGAGGGGGAAGGCAGTCAAGTGTAGGTGAAGCCTAGGTCCAGGGTGTTCCAGTTCCGCGGGTTCCGCTCCAGTGTGTTACAGTCCAGCGGGTTTCACTCCTGTATGTTTCAGTCCAGTGGGGCCACTCCAGTGTGTCCAGTCCAGTGGGCCCCACTCCAGTGCGCACCCATCCGGTGCGTTCCAGTTCCGAGTGTTCCGGTGTAGAACTCCAGTCCGGAGTTCCGGTCCAGTCTTACCTCCTCTCTACCTGAAAGGTGATTTTGCCTAAAGGACTCACAAACCCCGCGCGCGCTTCCGGGGAAGAAGCCTGAAGGTATGCCAAGGTCCTCGAGAGCGCGGCAAGCGCGAGTGACGCGACACCCTGTATTTCTCCCTATTTGAGTTTACAGCTTTGCCTCTCAGCAGTACTGAGATCTGGCCTGTCCTTGCCTCTGAGGCAGAGAGTTGCACTTGGACAGAAATCTTATCCATGCCCCCCCCTACCCTGCTTTAATCTTACCCATCTCCACCCATCACCACAGGAATTTAACTCATCCCAACCCATCCTCGCAAGAATTTAACCTGTCCCCACTCATCCCTGCAAGATTTTAATGGTCAGCTCTCTCAATATCTCTGGATTTGAGCCACAGCAATGCAGACAAGGAAGGAATGAAAGTTGGAACTTGGAACACTCTGATATGCACATGTAAGATTTGTCTCTGATTCACTGGCACTGTGTGCTGAGAGGTCGCCGCATGCATGCACCAGTAGGTCAGATGACATCTGATGATGATGCCTGTGTCAGAGTTGAGGTCTGCACATTTGCCCGGGAGCAAAGATGTTTAACAGTAACATAGTAAGTGACGGCAAATAAAGACCTGAACAGTCCATCCAGTCTGCCCAATAGTCACACTCATTATCAATTCATGATTAAATCTACAAGTGTGATATTATATACTTAATTATGGTCCTTTGGTGTTTCTGTGACATAGACCATAGAAGTCTATCTGGCCCTATCCTTATGTTCCAACTGCTGGAGTGGTCGTCGAAGCCCACTCCAGTCTATTAATCTCGAGACACAGATCGTAAAAATCTGTCCAGCACTGTCCTCATGTTTCAGCCACCGAAGTTGCTGTCTAAGCCCTTTCCATTCCATCCTAAACCAGGTTGCCATATATGAGACACAGACCATACAAGTCTGCCCGGTATCGGCCCCAATTCATCACAGCCAGAGTCACCATCTAAGCGTCATTTGCAGGGCCGGTCTTAGGGCAAGGTGACCAAGGCGACTGCATAGGGCCTCGCACTCATAAGTACATAAGTACATAAGTAGTGCCATACTGGGAAAGACCAAAGGTCCATCTAGCCCAGCATCCTGTCACCGACAGTGGCCAATCCAGGTCAAGGGCACCTGGCACGCTCCCCAAACGTAAAAACATTCCAGACAAGTTATACCTAAAAATGCGGAATTTTTCCAAGTCCATTTAATAGCGGTCTATGGACTTGTCCTTTAGGAATCTATCTAACCCCTTTTTAAACTCCGTCAAGCTAACCGCCCGTACCACGTTCTCCGGCAACGAATTCCAGAGTCTAATTACACGTTGGGTGAAGAAAAATTTTCTCCGATTCGTTTTAAATTTACCACACTGTAGCTTCAACTCATGCCCTCTAGTCCTAGTATTTTTGGATAGCGTGAACAGTTGCTTCACATCCACCCGATCCATTCCACTCATTATTTTATACACTTCTATCATATCTCCCTCAGCCGTCTCTTCTCCAAGCTGAAAAGCCCTAGCCTTCTCAGCCTCTCTTCATAGGAAAGTCGTCCCATCCCCACTATCATTTTCGTCACCCTTCGCTGTACCTTTCCAATTCTACTATATCTTTTTTGAGATACGGAGACCAGTACTGAACACAATACTCCAGGTGCGGTCGCACCATGGAGCGATACAACGGCATTATAACATCCGCACACCTGGACTCCATACCCTTCCTAATAACACCCAACATTCTATTCGCTTTCCTAGCCGCAGCAGCACACTGAGCAGAAGGTTTCAGCGTATCATCGACGACGACACCCAGATCCCTTTCTTGATCCGTAACTCCTAACGCGGAACCTTGCAAGACGTAGCTATAATTCGGGTTCCTCTTACCCACATGCATCACTTTGCACTTGTCAACATTGAACTTCATCTGCCACTTGCACGCCCATTCTCCCAGTCTCGCAAGGTCCTCCTGTAATCGTTCACATTCCTCCTGCGACTTGACGACCCTGAATAATTTTGTGTCATCGGCGAATTTAATTACCTCACTAGTTATTCCCATCTCTAGGTCATTTATAAATACATTAAAAAGCAACGGACCCAGCACAGACCCCTGCGGGACCCCACTAACTACCCTCCTCCACTGAGAATACTGGCCATGCAATCCTACTCTCTGCTTCCTATCTTTCAACCAGTTCTTAATCCATAATAATACCCTACCTCCGATTCCATGACTCTGCAATTTCTTCAGGAGTCTTTCGTGCGGCACTTTGTCAAACGCCTTCTGAAAATCCAGATATACAATATCAACCGGCTCCCCATTGTCCACATGTTTGCTTACCCCCTCAAAAAAATGCATTAGATTGGTGAGGCAAGACTTCCCTTTACTAAATCCGTGCTGACTTTGTCTCATCAGTCCATGTTTTTGTATATGCTCTGCAATTTTATTCTTAATAATAGCCTCCACCATCTTGCCCGGCACCGACGTCAGACTCACCGGTCTATAATTTCCCGGATCTCCTCTGGAACCCTTCTTAAAATTGGAGTAACATTGGCTACCCTCCAGTCTTCCGGTACTACACTCGATTTTAGGGACAGATTGCATATTTCTAACAGTAGCTCCGCAAGTTCATTTTTTAGTTCTATTAATACTCTGGGATGAATACCATCAGGTCCCGGTGATTTACTACTCTTCAGCTTGCTGAACTGACCCATTACATCCTCCAAGGTTACAGAGAATTTGTTTAGTTTCTCCGACTCCCCCGCTTCAAATATTCTTTCCGGCACCGGTGTCCCCCCCAAATCCTC
This sequence comes from Microcaecilia unicolor, assembly GCF_901765095.1. NCBI lineage: Eukaryota > Metazoa > Chordata > Amphibia > Gymnophiona > Siphonopidae > Microcaecilia > Microcaecilia unicolor. The sequence goes on along the minus strand of NC_044037.1, from coordinate 272,339,988 downwards.
CTCGGTGAAGACCGAAGCAAAGAATTCATTTAATTTCTCCGCTACGGCTTTGTCCTCCTTGATCGCCCCTTTAACACCATTTTCGTCCAGCGGCCCAACCGACTCTTTGGCCGGTTTCCTGCTTTTAATGTATCTAAAAAAATTTTTACTATGTATTTTTGCTTCCAACGCTAATTTCTTCTCAAAGTCCTTTTTTGCCCTCCTTATCTCCGCTTTGCATTTGGCTTGGCATTCCTTATGATCTATCCTGTTACTTTCAGTTGGTTCTCTTCTCCACTTTCTGAAGGATTGTTTTTTGGCTCTAATGATTTCCTTTATCTTACTGTTTAGCCACGCCGGCTGACGTTTAGTCTTTTTTCCCTTTTTTCTAATACGTGGAATATATTTGTCCTGAACCTCCAGGATGGTGTTTTTAAACAGCATCCACGCCTGATGCAAGTTTTTTACTCTGCGAGCTGCTCCTTTCAGTCTTTTTTTCACCATTTTTCTCATTTTGTCGTAATCACCTTTTCTATAGTTAAACGCTAGCGTACTTGATTTCCTAGTTTCACTTCCTTCAATGCCAATATCAAAACCGATCATATTATGATCACTGTTATCAAGCGGCCCTCGTATCGTTACCCCCTGCACTAGATCATGAGCACCACTAAGGACTAAGTCTAGTATTTTTCCTTCTCTTGTCGGCTCCTGAACTAGCTGTTCCATGAAGCTGTCCTTGATTTCATCAAGAAATCTTATGTCCCTTGCGTGTACAGATGTTACATTAACCCAGTCTATATGCGGGTAATTGAAATCCCCCATTATTATTGTGTTGCCCAGTTTGTTTGCGTCCCTGATTTCCTTTAACATTTCCGCATCCGTCTGTTCGTCCTGGCCAGGCGGACGGTAGTACACTCCTATCACTATCCTTTTCCCCTTTGCACATGGAATTTCAATCCACAGTGATTCCAAGGAGTGTTTTGTTTCCTGCAGAATTTTCAATCTATTTGATTCAAGGCTCTCGTTAATATACAATGCTACCCCTCCACCAATCCGATTCACCCTATCACTACGATATAATTTGTACCCCGGTATGACAGTGTCCCACTGGTTATCCTCCTTCCACCAGGTCTCAGAGATGCCTATTATATCTAATTTTTCATTTAGTGCAATATATTCCAACTCCCCCATCTTATTTCTTAGGCTCCTGGCATTCGCATATAGACATTTCAAACTATGTTTGTTGTTCCTAAGTACATCATGCTTAGTACTTGACAGTATTAATTGGCAATCTTTTGTCTGACTTTTATTGTTATTTAAAGATACCCGATCTACTACAATCTCTTTTGCAACCTCACTATCAGGATACTCTATCTTCCCTGTTATGGTGATATCTTTGAAAGATACCTTATCCCGAACCATGCTCTTTTGAGCGACTGTCGGCCTCCCCCCATTTCTAGTTTAAAAGCTGCTCTATCTCCTTCTTAAACGCCGATGCCAGCAGCCTGGTCCCACTCTGGTTAAGATGGAGCCCATCCTTTCGGAATAGGCTCCCCCTTCCCCAGAATGTTGCCCAGTTCCTAACAAATCTAAAGCCCTCCTCCCTGCACCATCGTCTCATCCACGCATTGAGACTCTGGAGCTCTGCCTGTCTCTTGGGCCCTGCGTGTGGCACAGGTAGCATTTCAGAAAATGCTACCCTGGAGGATCTGGATTTCAGCTTTCTACCTAAGAGCCTAAATTTTGCTTCCAGAACCTCTCTCCCACATTTTCCTATGTCATTAGTACCCACATGTACCAAGACAGCCGTCTCCTCCCCAGCACTATATAAAATCCTATCTAGGTGACGCGTGAGGTCCGCCACCTTCGCACCAGGCAGGCAAGTCACCAGGCGATCCTCACGTCCACCAGCCACCCAGCTATCTATATGCCTAATGATCGAATCACCCAGTACAACAGCTGTCCTAACCTTTCCCTCCCGGGCAACATTTGGAGATATATCCTCGGTGCGAAAGGATAATACATCCCCTGGTGGGCAGGTCCTGGCTACAGGAGTACTTCCTACTTCACCAGGGTGATGCTCTCCTTCTAGGAGACCTCCCTCCACCAAGGTAGCACAGGGGGCCCTGCGCGGCGCGCTGAAGTCACCCCGCTCCGACCGCCCAAGCTTCAGTCCCCCCGCCCTCTGAAATTTAAGTTACCTCGTCGTCGACGTCGGAGCGGCCGGCAGGTAGCAGCAGCCGTGAAAAGCGTGTGAGCTGCTGGGCGGCGATTCAGGAGCCTTCCTTTCCCTTCCCTCGTTCAGCTCTGGTCCCGCCCTCGCACACATAAGGCCCCTTTTACAAAGGCACACTAGCGTTTTTAGCGCATGCTAAAAATAAACATGCACTAAGTGCTAGAGACACCCATATATTCCTATGGGCATCTCTAGCATTTAGCATGTACTAAAAACACTAGCGCAGCTTTCTAAAAGACCCCCATAAATAGCAGGAACTGTCGCGTGCACGAGGACCTTGGCACACTGTCAGGCTTCTTCCCCGGGAGCACTGGTTTCGTGAGTCCTTGGACCACTACCGTGGAGCGGCAGTGGCAGGCAAGATCACCTACAAGGTAGAGATAAGACAAGACTGGACCGGAACTCCGGACTGGAGTTCTACACTAGAACACTCGGAACTGGAACGCACCGGACAGGTGCGCACTGGAGTGGGGCCCGCTGGACTGGACACACTGGAGTGGCCCCACTGGACAGGAACATACAGGAGTGAAACCCGCTGGACTGGAACACACTGGAGCGGAACTGGAACACCCTGGACCTAGGCTTCACCTACACTTGACTGCCTTCCCCCTCGGGTTGAGCCCTCAGGTTCTGGCAGCCGGTAGGACTTACAGGAACAGCAGGAATGAAGATCCAGGAGTGCCCCCCGGCACCTAGGAGAAGGCAAGGCAGACAAGCAGGAACTGTCCGGGTTCTGGCAGTCAGCAGGAATCAACACAATGACTAGTAGACTGTACCCAGGCTAATAGGAACGCTATACCCAGGCAACCAGTCATACACAGGAACATACACAGAGCAAACTCAGGAGACTTAGAAAAGCTATACACCAGCTAACAACAAAGCTGTGCCCAAGCTAACAAGTCATGCACTGGAAACATACACAGAGCAAACTCAGGAGACTTAGTAAAGCTATACCCCAGCTAACAACAAAGCTGTGCCCAAGCTAACAAGTCATGCACTGGAAACATACACAGAGCAAACTCAGGAGACTTAGTAAAGCTATACCCCAGCTAACAACAAAGCTGTGCCCAAGCTAACAAGTCATGCACTGGAAACAGACACAGAGCAAACTCAGAAGACTTAGTAAAGCTATACCCCAGCTAACAACAAAGCTGTGCCCAAGCTAACAAGTCATGCACTGGAAACAGACACAGAGCAAACTCAGAAGACTTAGTAAAGCTATACACCAGCTAACAACAAAGCTGTGCCCAAGCTAACAAGTCATACACAGGAAACAAACACAGAGAACTAGCAGAGCTAGACACAGAAGGGTAGGAAACCCATAGAGCAATAAACACAGAAGGGCTGAAACCCTACAAGCGATAAACACAGAAGGGCTGAAAACCCACAGAAGGGTAGGAGACCCACAGAGCAATAAACACAGAAGGGCTGAAACCCTACAGAGCCATAAACACAGAAGGGCTGGAAACCCACAAGCGATAAACACAGAAGGGCAGAAAACCCACAGAGCAAAAGACAAGGAAAGCAAACGGTGCTAACAGCACACTAACCTCGGGACCTAAGGCACTGCGGAGGAAATGGCAATGCAAAGGCCAGGACTGTAGTTTCCAAGTCACTAATAAAGCCCCTCAACACCAGAGCCACAGGTGCAGCAATCACCTTGCAACCAAACAGAGGCTTGACACTCAGAGCAGGCATCCCATAGAAAGTAACAGCGGGAGCCATCTTGGAAACTGGCAGAGACGAAGAGGCGGCAGCCATCTTGGAAGAGGCAAAGCCCACACAGGTGAGATTCAGTAGGGCAATCAGCACACAGAGCCAGAGAGAAACTAAGACAGAGACAGACACCGAGACCAGCAGAAGCCAGCACAGCCACTGACTCCCTGAAACAGGGTAAGTATGAGGGTGGTCACGGCCATAGTCGTGACAGTACCTCCTCCTCAAGACCCCCCTCCCGGTCCCCACAGGGGATTCAGGTGTCCAAGGGTAAGTGTGGTGAAACCTCCTGATGGGCTTCAACACACCAACATGAATCACTGGACTGGCAGTAGCAAGCACAACTGGAACTTGAAAAGAGGAGTGGCCCTTGAAACCAGGAAGTCTTTTTGGGCAACCACTATGCCGGCTTAGAGTCTGAGATGCAGCATCTTGGCTGGAACTGGAACTTGGAGCAGGTGTAGCATCTTGGCTGGAACTGGAACTCGGAGCAGGCTCAGCATCTTGGCTGGAACTGGAACTCGGAGCAGGCTCAGCATCTTGGTTGGAACTGGAACTTGGAGCAGGCTCAGCATCTTGGCTGGAACTGGAACTTAGAGCAGGTGTTGCATCTTGGCTGGAACTGGAACTCGGAGCAGGCTCAGCATCTTGGCTGGAACTGGAACTTGGAGCAGGCTCAGCATCTTGGCTGGAACTGGAACTTAGAGCAGGTGTAGCATCTTGGCTGGAACTGGAACTCGGAGCAGGCTCAGCATCTTGGCTGGAACTGGAACTCGGAGCAGGCTCAGCCTCTTGGCTGGAACTGGAACTCGGAGCAGGCTCAGCCTCTTGGCTGGAACTGGAACTCGGAGCAGGCTCAGCATCTTGGCTGGAACTGGAACTTGGAGCAGGTGCAGCATCTTGGCTGGAACTGGAACTCGGAGGAGATTCAGCTGCAAGGCTGGGCGCCCCCCTCTGGCCGGACTGGGACGTCTCTCTAACATTAGCTTCAGGCAGCGTCTGCCGAGCAGGGTTCAAGAGGAGACGGCCCTGGGATCCCCAGAGCATGCTAGCAGGCTGAAATGCAGAAAATGGGTTTCTCCGGGCCCCAAGCCGTTGAACACATCTTCTCTCAGCTATTGCTTCGGACTGAACAGGAGCTGAACCGGGACTGGGACCCGGACTTGAATCAGAGTCTTGACTGGAGCGGGAACTCTGGACAGGAGCTGAACCGGGACCTGGACCCGGACTGGTATCAGAAGCTTGACTGGCACAGGAACTCGAGGTGCCCTCTGCCTCCTGGCAGGGATGGAACTTTAACTGAGGCTTGGCAGAAAACACCCTTTGGACAGGGATCGGAGGCTCGATCTGAAGCGCCACTCGAACTGGCCTTCGGAGCGTGATTGGAGGTGCCCTCTGGACTGGAAGCGGAGGTGCCACCTGAACCACTCTGTGGACTGGCACCGGAGGCTTGATTAGAAGCCCCCCTCGCACTGGACTCAGTGGCTGGACTGGACGGGTCACTTGGACAAGAACTGGAGACTTGACCCGGAGTGCCACTTGCATAGGCCTTGGAGACTCCATCGAAGGCTTCCCTCGGACTGGACTCGGAGACTTCAAAGGGCGTGCCACTTGAACGAGGACGGGAGGCTCGACCTGGAGCGCCACTTGCATAGGAATCTGAGGCTCCGTCAGAAGCATCCCTCGGACTGGACTCAGGGGTTTCAAAGGGCTTGCCACTTGAAGGAGGACAGGAGGCTCGGTCAGCTGTGCCACTCGAACAGGAATCGGAGGTTCAATTTGCAGCGTCCCTCGGACTGGACTCAGAGGCTTGACTGGGAGCGCTACCTGAACTGGAATCGGAGGCTCAGTATGAAGCACCCCCTGGACTGGATTCAGGGACCTAGGTGTCGGCCCTTCTTGGACTGGAATCAGAGACTTGGTACGCCGTCTCACTTGGCCGGACCTCATGGACCTGCATAGAACCGTCCCTCGGGCTGAACTCAGAAACTTAGCTGGCGGCTTCACTCGAACAGGATTCGAAGGCTCTGCTTGAAACCCTCCTCGGACTGGACTCAGCGCTGGTGGACTGTAATCCTGAATAGGAACTAACCCGCTATGGTACCGCAGGCTGCTCTGCTGAGGGGGCCTGAGCGGAGGAATTCCCCGGCGTCTTCTTTCGGCCTCAGCCTCCGGAGTATCCCGCAGAGCTGGCTCCTCCAGAAGTCTGAGGCGGTAATCCCAGAGCGAGATAGCAGGATTCATGTCAGAAACTGGGCTATGGCGGACCAGACGCCACCAGAGACGCTTTCTTTCAGCTGCTGCTTCAGGAGTATCCTTCAGGGCAGGATCAGACAAAAGTATTTCCCGGTAATCATGGAGCGTCAAAACAGGGTTCAGAGAAAAAATTGGGTTGTAGAAATCCACACCATAATCAGGAACTGCACTGGTGCTGGACCCTGGATTGTCCACAGGGAACGAAGCTGTGGACAGGTAGCCAACCTGGACGGCTGATCTTGCCGGACTCATGGCCTTTGCATTCTGTCGCGTGCACGAGGACCTTGGCACACTGTCAGGCTTCTTCCCCGGGAGCACTGGTTTCGTGAGTCCTTGGACCACTACCGTGGAGCGGCAGTGGCAGGCAAGATCACCTACAAGGTAGAGATAAGACAAGACTGGACCGGAACTCCGGACTGGAGTTCTACACTAGAACACTCGGAACTGGAACGCACCGGACAGGTGCGCACTGGAGTGGGGCCCGCTGGACTGGACACACTGGAGTGGCCCCACTGGACAGGAACATACAGGAGTGAAACCCGCTGGACTGGAACACACTGGAGCGGAACTGGAACACCCTGGACCTAGGCTTCACCTACACTTGACTGCCTTCCCCCTCGGGTTGAGCCCTCAGGTTCTGGCAGCCGGTAGGACTTACAGGAACAGCAGGAATGAAGATCCAGGAGTGCCCCCCGGCACCTAGGAGAAGGCAAGGCAGACAAGCAGGAACTGTCCGGGTTCTGGCAGTCAGCAGGAATCAACACAATGACTAGTAGACTGTACCCAGGCTAATAGGAACGCTATACCCAGGCAACCAGTCATACACAGGAACATACACAGAGCAAACTCAGGAGACTTAGAAAAGCTATACACCAGCTAACAACAAAGCTGTGCCCAAGCTAACAAGTCATGCACTGGAAACATACACAGAGCAAACTCAGGAGACTTAGTAAAGCTATACCCCAGCTAACAACAAAGCTGTGCCCAAGCTAACAAGTCATGCACTGGAAACATACACAGAGCAAACTCAGGAGACTTAGTAAAGCTATACCCCAGCTAACAACAAAGCTGTGCCCAAGCTAACAAGTCATGCACTGGAAACAGACACAGAGCAAACTCAGAAGACTTAGTAAAGCTATACCCCAGCTAACAACAAAGCTGTGCCCAAGCTAACAAGTCATGCACTGGAAACAGACACAGAGCAAACTCAGAAGACTTAGTAAAGCTATACACCAGCTAACAACAAAGCTGTGCCCAAGCTAACAAGTCATACACAGGAAACAAACACAGAGAACTAGCAGAGCTAGACACAGAAGGGTAGGAAACCCATAGAGCAATAAACACAGAAGGGCTGAAACCCTACAAGCGATAAACACAGAAGGGCTGAAAACCCACAGAAGGGTAGGAGACCCACAGAGCAATAAACACAGAAGGGCTGAAACCCTACAGAGCCATAAACACAGAAGGGCTGGAAACCCACAAGCGATAAACACAGAAGGGCAGAAAACCCACAGAGCAAAAGACAAGGAAAGCAAACGGTGCTAACAGCACACTAACCTCGGGACCTAAGGCACTGCGGAGGAAATGGCAATGCAAAGGCCAGGACTGTAGTTTCCAAGTCACTAATAAAGCCCCTCAACACCAGAGCCACAGGTGCAGCAATCACCTTGCAACCAAACAGAGGCTTGACACTCAGAGCAGGCATCCCATAGAAAGTAACAGCGGGAGCCATCTTGGAAACTGGCAGAGACGAAGAGGCGGCAGCCATCTTGGAAGAGGCAAAGCCCACACAGGTGAGATTCAGTAGGGCAATCAGCACACAGAGCCAGAGAGAAACTAAGACAGAGACAGACACCGAGACCAGCAGAAGCCAGCACAGCCACTGACTCCCTGAAACAGGGTAAGTATGAGGGTGGTCACGGCCATAGTCGTGACAGGAACACACCTGACCTGCCTTTGACCCTCCCATGGCCATGCCCCCTTTTTGGCACAGTGTGTAAAATTTATGCACGGATCAGGGCACGTAAATATGTGCGCTTAAATTTAAATGAACACCAATTAGCACAACAATTGAATGTTAGAGCCCAATTATCAGCGCTAATTGGCTTGTTATTCTATTAAATGGTGCGCACATATATTTGTGCGTGCAAATTAAAGTGCAATTTATCGAATTTGGGGGCAAATATGAAATGCATTGTGCTGAGTGCTAGAAGAGCTACTTGGTTAGTAGAAATGTGTGTCTAGAAAAAATGATACCAGCATCTATCCTACAAGCAGAATATATGCAAAATTATACTTATTTTGTTTTGAGTTTTCATTTCACAGTCTTCAATCATCAATGGTAGCTGTATAATATGAAATTTTCCACCAGTTATGCGTGAATATGAGTTCATCAGTGCACCTCTCCTTGTCTGCCTATTGCTTTTCGCATACTCCCAGGCTTTTGGGAAAAAATGTCTTGCAGTAGAAAAGGACATTTAATTTTCATGTCATTGTCTTAACACTGGCCTTGGCTTAGTGATCTTAAATCCTTATATTGACTTGGACTTGGATTTTGTCCATGGCTATTCATTTGTTCTTTAAACAAGGGACTTACATTGACTGAGAGACAAGGAAATCTTCTATCTGTTTTCTGCTAACTAGCTTCTAGAAGGATGAATAAACGTCTCCACAACAGGTACCATCTGAACTCATGCAAGTCACTTCATTCCACGACCACATGTACAGCTAAATTGTAAGTTCCCATGGTGCAACCTCACCTTGAGTATTGCATTCAACTCTAGTCACTGTATCTCAAAAAAGATATAGAAAGATATAGTGAAATTAGAAAAGGTTCAAAGAAGAGTGACCAAAATGATAGAGGGGATGGAACTCCTCTCATATGAGGAAAGGCTAAAGAGGTTAGGGCTCTTCAGCTTGGACAAGAGATGGCTGAAGGGGGATATGATTGAGGTCTATAAAATCCTGAGTGGTGTAGAACAGGTAGAAGTGAATCGATTTTTCACTCTTTCAAAAAGTACAAAGATTAAGGGACACTTCATGAAATACTTTTAAAACAAATAAGAGGAAATATTTTTTCACTCAAAGAATAGTTAAGCAGTGGAACTCGCTACCAGAGGATGTGGTAACAACGGTTCACATATCTGGGTTTAAAAAGGGTTTGTACTAGTTCCTGGAGGAAAAATCCATAGTCTGTTATTGAGATGGACATGGGGGAAGCCACTGCTTGCCCCAGGATTGGTATCATAGAATGCTGCTCTTAATTGGGTTTCTGTCAGGTACATGTGACCTGGATTGGCCAATGTTGGAAGCAGGATACTGGGCTAGATGGACTATTGATCTAACCCAGTATGGCTATTCTTATGTTCTTATGTATGAATGTAGGAGTGGGTGGTTGGGGGGGGGGGCAGGGAGAAATGAATGGGTGAGCAGCAGGTGACAAAGCAGTTTAATTTTATGGTTTGTGATGTTAAAGAAAACCCAGATCTTTGTTAAGTCCCGTTTAGTGGATGCCAAAATATTTCATCATTTTAACTTCAAAGATTTTACATTCCTGGATGGTTTTGAAAGCTAATTTGCTCTTGTACTTACTTCTATACACTTGATTGAAATGATTAAGGATTTTGCAAGTTTGTACCTAGGCTATATTGGAGAGTCAGTACTACAATGCTTTCATACCTGGAACTCTCAGTTATGATGGTCCATCAACATTTTATAATTTAAGAAAACTTGAGCACTTGATGTAAATGATTTCCTGAGATGAGAGAGTATGGTTATGTCTACTGATAAAGATCTCATATATTGGATTTTATAAAATTAGGAGTAAAAGTATTGCTTTGGTTTGAACTTTTGATGTAGGTGTACTTTTGTTGTAGGACTTGCTGGGGCTTGGTCTGGACAGAGTCACAAAGTATGCATGTTGGGATAGATATTCAAAGTGATTTAACCTGCCAGAAATTACTCTCATCCAGTTAAATCAACTGTTCAGGACTATGTTACTATGTAAGCCGCATTGAGCCTGCGAAGAGCGGGAAAGCGCGGGGTACAAATGTAATAAATAATAATAATAATAACTGTTAACTCTCAATAGCACTTGACAGTTAGTGCCACTGAAAATAACTGGTTAGCACCAACTGAAAACCAGCTATTTTGGGGGCTATACGGGCTAGATTCTATATGTGGTGCCTTCAAAAACCACGAGGAAATAAACGTATTCTATAAAATTTAGTTGTGGTATATAGAATACGCCTTATCAATACTGGAGTGCGTAAATCTGCGCGCGTTCATTTAGGCCAATAAAAAGTTGGTATAAATCCATACGTGTAGATTTAGGCACACTGAGCTGTATTCTGCAATTGCACGTGTAACTTTTGGAATGCCCATGTAATGCCCATAAACGTGTCCATAAACACGCCCCTTTTAAACTACGTGCAATTATTTTGAACTGAGTGCTTTGCAATTTAGGCACAGTTCTTTATAGAACATGCTTAGCGATTTATTTTTTTTATTTTTATTTTATTTATTTGTTACATTTGTATCCCACATTTTCCCACCTATTTGTAGGCTCAATGTGGCTTACATAGTACCGTAAAGGCAATCGCCAAGTCTGGTAGAGAAACAAATACAAGGTGATGTGGTGGTCAAATAAAGGTACATGTGTTTCAGATACAATGGGGATCAAGGAGAGGGAAGGTTATAAATTTATAGTGTCCATTACGAGCTTTGGTTTTGCTGTGTTTCCACGCATAAATTGTAATTATTGCCAATTAGTGCTTGTTATTGCTTGTTTAATGCTGTTAAAAATGCTAATTTATCTTGTTCTGTCAATTAAGTTACACTCTTATGTCCACGTGAATCTAGGTGCCATATATAGAATCTAGCCCTACACGGGTTATTTTGGGGGCATTACAGGGAAATTCAGAACTTAACCAGCCAGGTTAATCACATAAATAGGACCACAAAAAGTCAGTCCTACAATAAACCATAACCGGTTAAGTGCTGAATGTCACAACATTAGCTGGCTCTGGAAACTAGGAAATTCAATGCCGGAGCCCAGACATGGCCCATCATTGAATTTCCAGGTTTATCACTGGCGGCATTTAGCAAAATACTAATCATTGCTGGCTGAATATCAGGCTCGTTGGTTATAGAGTATGATGATCTATGCCTGTACTTGCATTCTACATGTACTACTTACTACTACTTATAATTTCTAAAGCGCTACTAGATGTACGCAGCACTGTATACTTGAACATGAAGAGACAGTCCCTGCTCGAGAGAGCTTACAATTGGATCTTTACACCGAATCTTGAGCAGGTGTAATGTCCAAACCTTCAATGTAGACGCTATTGCTGCTGGAATTGTGCTCATATTTTATAAGAACACAAATGCTTTCCTACCATTTTAATCTAGATGCCACATTGTAAAACTATCCCCAATGTGAGTTGAGCAGGGGCAAAGCTGTGACGTGTGTGCTTTATCTCCCATTCCGAATTTGAATCTACTATGTCCTCATCAAGACGTACTCCAACGATCCATCCTATGAACTTTTAATTGAATACCACTCTATCTCTTATTCTGAACATGAACTCTTTACACCTGATTGCTTAATCTACTATCCGCCTTATTTTCGAAAGAAAAATGCGCCCATATTTCAACCCAAATCGGATAGGCGTCTTTCTCCCGTGGGCGCCCAAATCGGTATAATCGAAAGCCGATTTTGGGCGTCTTCAACTGCAATCTGTCACGGAAACGGGCAAAGTTGACGGGGGCATGTCGGAGGCGTGGTGAAGGCGGGACTGGGGCGTGTTTATCTGCTGAGGAGAGATGGGCGTCCTCGGCCGATAATCGAAAAAAGAAAGACGTTTTAGCGCGAATTTGGGTCACTTTTTTTGGACCCTTTTTTTCACGAACAAGTCCCAAAAAAGTCCCCTAAATGTTCAGATGACCACCGGATGGAATCAGGGATACTCTCCCAGTGGTCACTAACCCCCTCCCACCCAAAAAAGAACAACTTTAAAAACTTTTTTTTTCCAGCCTGTATGCCAGCCTCAAATGTCATACCCAGCTCCATCACAGCAGTATGCAGGTCCCTGGAGCAGTTGTTAGTGGGTGCAGTGGACTTCAGCCAGGTGGAACCAGGCCCATTCCCCCCTACCTGTTACACTTGTGGTGGTAGATAGGAGCCCTCCAAACCGCCCACTGTACCCACATCTAGGTGCCCCCCTTCAGCCATAAGTGCTCTGCCTCGCCTCACCCTATGCTTGGAACAACCTTCCTGAGCCCTTACGCCAAGCCCCCTCCCTGCCCGTCTTCAAGTCTTTGCTTAAAGCCCACCTCTTCAATGTTGCGTTTGGTCCTAACCCTTACCGTTCAGTGAATCCAGACTGCCCCAATTTGACTGCCCCTATCGGACCGACCGTTCACTTGTCTATTAGATTGTAAGCTCTTTGAGCAGGGACTGTCTCTCTTTGTTAAATTGTACAGCGCTGCGTAACCCTAGTAGCGCTCTAGAAATGTTAAGTAGTAGTAGTAGTAGTAATGGTGTAGAGTTGTGGGAAGTGGGTTTTAGGGGGGATTTGGAGGGCTCAGCACCCAAGGGAAGGGAGCTATGGATTTCAGAGGTAGTTAACTGGTTTTTTTTTTAATTGTTACAAGTGCCCCCTAGGGTGCCTGGTTGGTGTCCTGGCATGTGAGGGGGACCAGTGCACTACAAATCCTGGCCCCTCCCACAAACCAATGCCTTGGATTTGTTTGTTTTTTAGCTGGGCGCCTTCGGTTTCCATTATCGCTGAAAAACGATACCGCCTCAGCTCAAATCCGCACAAATCCGATGCATTTGGCTGGCACAAACCGTATTATCGGAAAAAAGATGGACGCCCATTTTTTTCCAAAATATGGTTTGCCCTGCCCCGTCACATACCCGTTCTCTGAGATAGACGCCCATGGAGATGGGCGTTCGCGTTCGATTATGCCCCTCTATGTCATTCATGATCTTTATGTAATACCTCTTGTATTTCTTACTCCGGAATGGCGATCGCCATGACGGAACAATGTAAGCCACATTGAGCCTGCAAATGGCTGGGAAAATGTGGTATACAAATGCAGTAAATAAATAAATAAATAAATAAATAAATAATGTATAAATTATGCGAGTACAGACATGGCCCCAGGTTCTGTAAATGGCGTGCAAATTTATGTGTGCAAAATTTCATACTATTCTGAGATGTGCTTGCAACTAAGTTGGCAGATGAGCCAATTATCACCTATAATTGGGTGCTAACAATCAATTGGTGTTAATTGACAACATTTTGGATTTGCTTGAGGATCTTTATAGAGTAGCATTTTGCAAAATGCTACTCTATAAAGATCCACATGTCCTCTTTTTCTTACGACCAAGCCACAAAAAGTGCCCTCAATGACCAGATGACCACCAGAGGGAATCGGGCATGACCTCCCCCTACTCCCCCAGTGGTCACTAACCCCCTCGCACCCTAAAAAAATTTTAAAATACCTTTTCCAGCCTCAAATATCATACCCAGCTCCAAGACAGCAGTATGCAGGTCTCTGGACCAGTTTTAGTGGGTGTAGTGCACTTCAGGCAGGCGGACCCTGGCCCATCCCCCCCTACCTGTTACACTTGTGGTGGTAAACGTGAGCCTTTCAAAACCCACCAGAAACCCACTGTACCCACATGTAGGTGCTCCCCTTCACCCCTTAGGGCTATGGTAGTAGTGTACAGTTGTGGGGAGTGGATTTTGGTGGGAGGTTTGGGGGGTTAAGCACACAAGGTAAAGGAGCTATGCACCTGGGAGCAATTTCTGAAGTCCACTGCAGTGTCCCCTAGGGTGCCCGGTTGGTGTCTTGGCATGTCAGGGGGACCAGTGCACTATGAATGCTGGCTCCTCCCACAACCAAATGGCTTGGATTTGGTCATTTCTGAAATGGGCGTCCTTGGTTTCCATTATCGCCGAAAATCGGGGACGACCATCTCTAAGGACGACCATCTCTAAAGTCGACCTAAATTTCGCGATTTGGGCGTCCCCAACCGTATTATCAAAATGAAAGATGGACGCCCATCTTGCTTCGATAATATGGGTTTCCCTGCCCCTTCGCCGGGACGTCCTGCGAGGACATCCTCAGGAAAACTTGGGCGCCCCTTTTGATTATGCTCCTCAATGTGTTTCTAAAATAGCAATTTGAACATTTTAGCAAGCAAACTTCCAAATGCTGCTTTGTGCAACCTTTTAAACATGTTTCTCTTTTGAAAATGAGCCCCATAATCACATTTAAAAAAAACAATAGACATGGTAAAACAGTTACTAAAAATGTCTTAATCTTAAGAGAAATTTGTCATACTGTGAACAATCAATCTGAAAAGGCCTGAGAGAGAGAGAGAAAGCACTTCAACGGTCAACATCATTCATTAATGAGTCTCTAGTAGCATGTCTGCTGGTGAGTGAGACACTGACAGAAATGTTACTAGGGACTCCAGTGCCCTCCTGAATTAATGAATGAAATTGACACCTGAAGCAGTCATCGTCTGATAAAACTCAAGTTAAGGGGAGAAGGATTTTGCTTAATGTTGGCTTTCAGATAAATAGCTGTATTGCATACAATTAATTTTTAACAATATCCTATATAATAAAACTCACCTCCAACGTTCTAATGCTTGGGACCGTGGCTCCCTCAGCATGGAGGTGGTCTGCTAGGCAGCATCGAACTCAATGACCTCAACAAACACAGCTGAACGCAGGAACTGGCTGCTGGCACGTGCAAAAAAAAAGAAAAAAAAAGGCACCAGACCCACAGTAACAAAAAAAAAAACAACCCAAAAGGGTGAAGAGAGAGCCTTCGGGCAACTCAGCAGGGGACCTGGACCACACTGCAAGCTGCAGGAAGCTGAATCGCCCTCCAGTCCTGCACTAACCAAAAAAAAAAAAAAAAAGTGAACACACAGGCTCCGGGCACCGCAGCAGGAAGCTGAACAGCCCTCTGGACCTGCACTAACAAAACAAAAACAAAGGTGAAGACACAGCCTCGGGCGCATCAGCAGGGGACGTGGACTATAACTCAAGCTGCATGAGGCCTAGCAGAGGGACCAACTTTCCTAACAGCAGGTACACTTATGGGAGAGAAAGGGCAGGAAAAAAAAAGAGCACAATCACCAGATTAAAAAAAAAAAAAAGAAAAGGAACTGAAAAACCAAAGGGGGGGGGGGGGGGGACTACCCTGCACCTCAGACAGAAGGAAGGGGTCATACACACACACACACAACACAGTCTTTCACTCTTTGTGTGACACACACTCTCAAACACACACACTCTCTGTCTGACACACACACATGTTCTCTCTCACATGCAGGGAGGGGGGGAGGAAAAGAGAGGGGCCTGGAACTTCAAGGGGAGACAGACAAAAACACATGGAGAGGGGGGAGAGAACAGAATGAGAGGGAAAGGGGAGAGGACAAATGTTACACATGGATGGATGGAGGGCATGGACAAAAGAGCACAATCGCAGGATTAAAACAAGGAAAAGTTACTGAAAATACAAACACATGGGGGGGAGGGGACGACCCTGCAACACGGACAGAAGGAAGGGGTCATGCACACACACAAATACACACACACAGAGACAGACACACTCTCTCACACACACACTCACACATACACTCACACTCAGACTCACTGCTCGCCCCTGTGGTCCCAGAACTTCAAACACAAAAGGTGGGGGTAACTGCACATCGGATAGAATGAGGGGGTCATGCACACACGCAGACACATACTCTGGCACACTGTAGCTCTGTGTCACACACACACACACTCTTTTCCACTCTCTGTGTCTCACTGTGACACACACACTCAAACACACACACTTTACTAACAACTCTACAGATACCAAAAAAAAAAAAAACCATTGCTAGCGCCCGTTTCCTTACAAACAGAAACGGGCCTTTTTTCCTAGTCTTTAATAAATTAAAACATGTATACACTGTACAGTGGAACCCTGTTATAATGCAATGTTTGGTATCCATAAAATATCATCGCGCTAAATGCGGGGTCGTGTTATTTCATGGTCAATGGAACATGAACACAAATGAAGCAAAAGTTGATCTGTTGTAAAAGATTTATTTGCTACAAACTGAGGTATTCACACACTATTGAGCATCAATGTGCCTTTCTGTGGTTACAATCAAAGCAGTTTATATACAGGTACCTGGGGCAAGAGGGGGTTATGTGACTTGCCCAGAGTCACAAGGAGTTGCACTGGGAATTAAACCCAGTTCCCCAGGATCAAAGTCCACTGCACTAACCACTAGGTTACTCCTCCACATATACTCCACATATTCAACATTATTGAAACATACAATACTATACAGTACTGTACTAGTACAGGAACTTACCTAGTGTGGACTGTTTTTTTAATGCAAACTGTTGACTTCTTGCATAAGTACATAAGCATTGCCATGTTGGGACACATCAAGGGTTCATCGAGCCCAGCACCCTGTCACCGACAGCGGCCAAAAGAACAAGTAATTTGTCCCGTCCATCCTAGAAATACTGTATTCCCTCGTCCATTCAATAACATTCTATGGCTTTTTCCTCCAGGAAGCCGTCCAACCCTTTTTTGAAGTCCACTAAGTTAACCGCCTTAACCACCTTTTCCGGCAGCAAATTCCAGAGTTTAACTATGCGTTGAGTGAAGAAAAATTTCCTCCGATTCGTTTTAAATTTACCACACTGCAGCTTCATCGCATGCCCCCTTGTCCTAGTATTTTTGGAAAGCGTAAACAGACACTCCACATCGACCCGTTCCATTCCACTCATTATCTTATAGACCTCTATCATATCTCCCCTCAGCCGCCTTTTCTCCAAGCTAAAGAGCCCCAGCCTCTTCAGCCTATCCTGATAGGGAAGCCATCCCATCCCTTGTATCATCTTTGTTGCCCTTCTCTAAACCTTTTCCAATTCCACTATGTCTTTTTTGAGGTGCGGTGACCAGAATTGAACACAGTACACGAGACTGTTTTGTAGCTGTAAAATTTTAATGCTGTCCACATCCTGAGTTTCTAGCCTCTGATATTTTTGGTGGGGGAGCAGGAGGAACATCGTCATCATCTTCCTTATCATCAGGATTGTCTGATGGCATGGCTGTGATTTTGCACATCACATTTGCCACAATTTCTTCATCAGTAACATTCTTGTAAGTGGAGTACTCATTATCATTTGAAACCCAGTTCAGGATATCATTATGTGCATGTTCAAATTTTTGTAATGCCTCTTCAGCCAAGTGTATGTCCTCTACAGAAAAGCCCCTCCCCCCCCAAATGTCATCTTGAGCATCATCATCGTCATCAATTGTCAATGAAGAGAATACAGATTTGAACCCCTTTATCCAACATCACTCAACATCACTTATTGCTGAGATAGCATCCCAGGCTTTCCACCAAGGTGACAAACCTCCTTCATGTTGAGTGATGCCAGCACTACATCAACTGTGGCAGTGGCCCTATGTAAACAGGAAGCGCATCAGAGAGGACCAGCTGGACATGGCAAAGGGGAGTGGAGCTGCCTGTGTGAATGGCAGCGCTGCCGGCGACGGGCAAAAAAAGGAATGCTGCAGGGACCGAGGCAGCAGCGGGGAGGAGAAGAATTTCAGGGCAGGCAGGCAGGCAGGCAGGCATGCAGGCAACGCTGAATGCTCCCGGATGGCTGTACCCGGAGCCGTGGGAGAAAAGGCAACGACAGTGAGGGATGTTGGGATGGGGCAGGATCAGGAAGGCAGAACTAAGTGCTGGACTTGTGGGGGGAGGACGGGATGTGGAGGGAAGGGATAGTGCTGCCGGACTTGTGGGAGGAAGGGGATTGGAAAGAAGGGAGACAGTTGCTGGATGTGGGAGGAAAAGGAGGAGGGGGTCTAGATGGAAGGGAGAGAACTGCTAGACATGGGAGGGAGAGGAGGAAGGGGCTGGAGAGCTGCAGGACAAGGGAGGAAGAGGAAGAAGGGAGAGAGTTGCTGGTCATGGGAGGAAGAGGAGGAGAGGATCTGGATGGAAGGGAGAGAGCTGCTGGATGTGGGGGGAGGAGGAGGGAGCTGGAGAGAAAGGGAGCTGCTAGTTGTGGGAGGAAGTGGGGAAGGAGAACTGGAGGGAACGGAGAGAACTGCTGGTACAGCACAAGGGGAAGGGAAACAGAGATACCAGACCAAGGAGATGAAGGAAAATGGGAACAAATACTAAACCTATAGTGTGAGGGAGGAAGGGAGGAAGGGAGGGTGGGTGTGAGTGGGCAGGCAGGGAATCAAGCAACCAAACTAGATGCTGGAAAGGGGAGAGAGTGAGAGGGAGAGAAGCTGGATGGGGTAGGATCAGAGTGGGTAGAGATATATTGGCACTGGGGGCGAAGAGAGGGGACAAGCTGGACGGAGAGATACTAAACATGGAGGAAGATAGAGGATGGATAGTGGACATGGAGAGAGAGTAGAAATATCAAATGGACATGAGACCTTGGTGAGTGAGTTAAGAGAAAACAGAAAGATGTAGAAACCAGAGCCTGGGACCAAAGTGACTTGAAAAATAAAATGAGCAGACAACAAAAGGTAGAAAAAATAATTTTATTTTTCTATTTTGTAACTAGAATATGTCAGATTTGAAATGAACATCCTGCTAGTTATGGCTGGGACCCAAGGCAGAAATTTGGGAGGGAACACAAAAGCTTACTAACAGGCTGCACCTTCTTCAGCTTCCAGCTGGCCTGGGGTTCTCTCTGGCTAGGGGGCCAAACGCATTTGCCCTAGTTGTACATCTCCTAACACTGTCTCTTGCATGTGCTATCATATTTTGCACAGTATAGGAGAAAATACATCTCTTTGTATTTCTATGTGCTGTGCCTCTTGGGATTTTGATTTAATTTGTTTATGGTTTGTGGTCACTTATTCTGTATTTGGTATTTGTGTTCTATGTGTGTGACCAAAGTATTCTGTTAGCATCAATTTTCTATGTAGTATTCTAGAGTACTTTGGCTTGTTCAGTTTTCTTGATAGATGTATTGATATTTTAGGGCCCCACTGTAATATGTAAGGTATATTTGGGGGAAGCAGATGTGTGTTGGCGGACTGTGGCTCAGTGGAGGATGAAGGAGTGCACCCTCTTATATTTCCCCAAGCTCTCAATGTGGCCTGCAGCCACTGAGGCCAGCACTGCTTCTCCCATTAAAGTTATTGGGAGTGGGGTAGGTATGCGGTAGGAGTAGGGGCATATCAGGGCATATCAGGTGGCAGGTGTTTCTCTAGTGCCCATCCATCCAACCAGTTGGCCCACCCAAGAATTGCCTTCTGGCTACGCCACTGCTTCAACCTCAATTCATGTCCTCTAGTTCTACCGCCTTCCCGCCTCCGGAAAAGGTTCGTTTGTGGATTAATACCTTTCAAATATTTGAACGTCTGTATCATGTCACCCCTGTTTCTCCTTTACTCCAAGGTATACATGTTCAGGTCACCAATTCTTTCCTCGAATGGTTTGCAACACAAATCCCATACCATTTTTGTAGCTTTTCTTTGCACCCCTTCCAGTCTTTTTACATCTTTAGCCAGATCCGGCCTCCAAAACACCTCATTTCTTCTGCTGGTTATGCCCCTCTCTATGCAGCCTAGTATCCTTCTGGCCACGGCCGTCACAATGTCGCATTGTTTCTTCACCTTTAGATCCTCAGACACCAACAGCCCAAGGTCTCTCTCTTGAGTCGAGCTTACTAATCTCTCCCCTCCTATTTGGTATCTCTTTTTTTGTTTTCTGCACCCCAAGTACATCACTCTACACTTCTTGGCATTAAATTTTAACTGTTAGATACTACATGAAAAACCTCTATACCATATTTGATATTATACCTAAAAAACCTTCTGGTGCTAAGTACGTGCTTTTTTGTTCTTTTTTTTTGTTTGCTATTGTGCTCAGTGATGGGGAAAATCAGCTGAACTTTCTCGCAGTATTAAGCTGTGGTTATTCCCGTTGTGACATCATCGCACCCCTACCTCCTCCTTATCTTAATTGTTGTCTAAAATTTAATGCTTTTTTCCAAATTACTGATGTTAAATGGATATAGCATATGGCACTTATCTCAATGAGGGGTGATCGCGATACCAGCGAATTACTGGAGTGGTGCTCTCGGATTCCCGACTCCAACTAGTGCTGACTAGACTGCAGTTTTCAAATTCTGCGGCTCCAGTAGACAGCCTTGCCAAACCCTCGATCATTGTTCTAAGGTTCGGAGATCCCTTCTCATCGTTTCTACTCCCTCCAGGGTATCCACTTTATTGGCTATTTTTGTGTCATCCACAAAAAGGCACACCTTTCCTTCCAACTCTTCAGCAATATCTCCCACAAATATGTTAAACAGAATAGGCCCCAACAGTTCTTTAATTTAATTGATTTCACTATTTTTTCCATTCACCTCACTAATTTCAGTATTCTCTTGAAATCTTTACTACTGCCAACAAACCTTCTAGATACAAACAAGTACACCTTGCATCACCTACTAAACTGCACGTCCAACAAAATAGATACCACACAAAATTTTGTGTATTCTGTACCCGAAGCCTAGTCACAACTTATTGCTTTCACAAGGAGGTTCAACTAAAGGGCAGGGGGAGAAGGAAGGCGAATCTGAAGTGCCCAGTCATCTCTATATTACTATGTTAAAAAAAAAAACTGGCAGCAAAGATTAAAGTTTGTAGAATATAATCATCTTTCCAGCAAAACTGAATTATTTAAAGAATGTATGAAAAAAAAAGTGCTGTAGTCAGTCCATTGAACACTACTGCCATCTCCTGATACTAAAATGCAGAATTGTTTAAGGAAAAGTTCACCATGCTCATGGGTTTCCAAACTATTTGTCCAAAATACTCTTAGAACTATTAATCATTCACAATGGTTTTTTAATTGCGGGGGGGAAGGAATAATATTCAGGAGCACCTATGGGTTCAGCAGTTGTGCTTTTTCTACAAATCGCTGGTACTTGTACAGATTCATTTTCGCTGGTTATATCACTGTGCATATAAGGGTCACCGTACCCATCTTTGGTGCTTTAGGAGATGAAGTGGATAGATGGGATGGAGATTTCCAAACATACACAAGCCTGTGGACAACAACAGATTGTTGTGAGCTGGAGTCCATTTTGATTCTGAAACCTCAATTTTAATTATGTAGAAACAAGTGGGGAAAGCACGTGGCGTACTGCTCATGTAATTCTTTCCAAACATACATATATACTGTATGTATGTAGGTGAATATATGTCTGTTTTGTCTGGGGGATGTTGAGTGTTGGATTATGTGTGTGAATGAGTATGTCTGCATGCATGTGTTATGTTAATTTCTTATATACTGCCTGCAGGTTGAAAACTATTGAAGCAGTGTATATATTCAGGTACTGTGTGCATGTGTGTTTCTGTTAGTTCTGCCCTGTGTATGGCAGTATTAGAGTATACATTGATACAGTAAATGCTTGGCATATTATTTTGAAAAGTATGTGTGGGTCTTAAGAGATTGATGCAGAATATCTGTAACACAGCAGTACTTGTACTAAGCTGTGGAAAAAGTGACCTTAGCATGCCCTTATATGGGTCTTTCCTATGCACTAAGGTCATTTTTACTGCAGCCAGAAAATAGACAGTTTTTCTATTTTTTTGTATTAATAGCCATGTGCAAATTTTGAAATCAGCCTGCAGCCATTAAAAAAAATTAGCACATCTATTTCTTAGTCAGTAAGGGGCCCTTTTACAAAGCGTGGGCTTACTGCTCGCTAACAGGGAAGTACCGCTGGGCTACCACAGAATCCTGGTGGTAGTTCCCTACCCCGGCGTGTGCCATTTCCAGCACTGAAAAAATATTTATATTTTTTGTAGCACCAGTGTGTACTCAGCTGTAATTGGGCAGCGCTGTGCACTGCCTGGTTACCACCGAGTTAATGCAGGAGCCCTTACCGTGAGGTGTCGGTAAGTGCTCCCTCCCAAAATGGCCGTGCGGCAAGTTCTTTGCTTGCCACATGGCCATTTCTTGGAAAAAAAGGACCTGTCTTTTACCTGCTGTGGTAAAAGGGGGCCTCGGCATGCATAAAAAACACACTTTGATGCCAGCGTAGGCCCCCTTTTGCCGCAGCTTGGTAAAAGGACCCCTAAGGGCTCACATGCTAATTCCACGCTAATCAGTTAGCATGCAGTAATATAGATGCATTAACTGATTAGCACAGAAACAGCCATTCTCCACCCCCCCCCCAGACCTATCCCCGCCCAGAAAAAAATTAAAATATTTTTTACCTTGTGGTTTGCACGCACAGATCCAAAACTTATCGCAGGATGCTTGAGCCCATCCCGCAGTAAGACCTTTTAAGCTGCAGTAAGCACATGCTAGCACTTATCACAGCTTAGTTAAAGGACCCCACAGTGATTAGGGAATTGCACCTTTAAAATCACACTGCCTTTTCATCAACTCTCCCTATTTCAGACTTTTTTTTTCTCAATGTCTTATTTTGAATGTAGCTCACACCTTTTCACTAGTAGTTTAAGACAAGTGACATTCAGGTACTGTGGGTACCTGAAAGCCAACACAAATATAGTAAGCTTTGGCCATGAGGGTGTTTTGCAGTGTGGTGAGCTAGTAGCAGGGGTATTTGGGGGGGGGGGGGGGGGGGGGGGGGGTCAAAGCAGTTTTTGGAGCAATAGGACAGTTGCACAGGAACAGTTTTGGAGTGTAGTGACTTTATGTGGGATACTGGTTTAAAATGTCTTAGCTTAGGAGAGCATTTTTGAAGCTACATTAAGCAGCTAGCATGATAAACAATGTAGACCTGCACTTACAGCTACTATATGCTATTTATTTAATTTATTTATTTATTTGTTGCATTTGTACTCTACATTTTCCCACCTATTTGCAGGTTCAATGTGACTTACACAGTACCGTAAGGCGGTTGCCAATCCAGTAATGAACAGATACAAGGTTATGTTGTGTTCGAATGAGGTAGATATATTCCAGTTCCATTAGGGTCGAAAGGAGAGAGGTTGTATAATGTCCAGTTTGTCACAATTAGTGTGACTGCGCTTAGTACTTCCTATTGAAGCGGTGTTAAGTGAAGTCATGCTAACTGCACAAATGGATGTTAGCCTAAATGTACCTGTGTTCTCCCGTCCTAGGGATTGCTATCAGGAAAGTTGGTCTTTGCCCTCAAGGATCTCCCCTTTCACCAGTACTGTTTCATGTACTTATGTCTTTTCTGGATAGACATTTGGAAAAGGAAGGTTACTCTGTTTTTTTATATAAGTGGACAATATAATTTTCCATGTTTTACTGATTTAAAGGATATTTATATTATTTTTTATTGTTTTTCAATTATTGCAAATTGGATGGCGTTTCATTATCTAATTAAACAGAGAAAAAACAAAACTCCTGTTGCTGGCAGAATCAAACTAGGGATTTAAATCTCACCATTAATCTTATTCATTAGATTGTTCGAGTAAAATCTTGGGTGTTGTGTTGGATAATAAATTATTCATGGAATATCAGGTTAACTCACTTGGAAGGAGGTCTTTTTATGTTATGAGAAAATTAAGAAGCATTTCAAAATATCTACCGGAATATCTGTTCAGATTAACGTTATAATCACCGATTCTTAGTAAATTAGATCATTGTAATATTGTATATCTGGATTTATTGAAAGGATTATTGAGAAAAATTCAACTATTCAAAATCTGGCTTTATGTCTGATCTTTCCTCTTAAGAAATCAGATAGAATGACTCCATGTTTTATTAAGCCGCATTGGCTCCCTATAGAAGCAAGGATGCTGTTTAAACTAGGATGTATGTCTATTATTCAAGATTGTATGATTCCTCAATATGATTTTTCTTGCATGTTATTCAATATCAGGACAACACTATATAATACTCAAAGTTCATTCTCATTTTCTTTCCCCAGTCCATGGGGGATTACCTAAAATAAATTGTTTACTTGCTTATTTGCATATCAGGCAGTTAGTTTATGGAACTCCCTTCCACTGAAACTAAGGCATCTGACTAGTTATGATAGCTTTAAGAAGGGATTGAAGACGTTTTATAAATATGCGATAAGGAAGTAATATTTTGCAGTTACATTAGTGAAGATGCTGTTTTTGTAAGGTTATTTATGTCCATCATATTAATATCATTAATATCTGTGGCAATTTTGATCTAGTATCATAGCTGTAATTCACTATGAACTATGTTATTGATATTAGTGCTCTATAAATGAACTAACTGTAACTGTAATTGTTAGTATGCATTAATTACCAAACACTCACTCTATATGCAGTCCATTCCCATTCTCCCATGACCTGCCTAGTTCTTGTTGTTAATGTGCAAATTACCACACGTAAACTGTCATGCCACTGGGGCAGCTATTAGCATGCTTCTGTGGTAGCAATAAACAAGCCCTAATTCATGCATTAACAGCTGTACAAACTTTGGTAGAAGGTTCCTAAATCTGGTAGTTAGGAGCTTAAGGATTTTTTAGGGCCACCTTGCAGTATCTCACATGTGATTTAAAGTTGGCTTCTATCTCATCTTCAGCTAGAGTCTCTTGTCCTATTAACCCTATCAGAATTTCTTATATATGCTGCTCATCATATGTTTCTTAATTCTGTTGAGTAGATTGCTATGCATTTTCTTATTCATCTAACCCACCAAATTATTCAAGCAGTAATTGCCCCTGGAGTTTAGATACATTGGTGACAATAGTTAATTAAGATTGTGTTTTTCATTACATATTTGACATTATTTATGCTTGTGTGACTTCAATTATTTTGGATTATTCATTGAGATGCTCTTTTTGTTTCTTTCTGGCCATTTTACTTCGGGGTATTTGTTTTTGTTGTTTTTGTTAATTAGTCTCTTATGATCAGACAAAAGCAATTTCCATGCGCAAGGAAGGTCAAGATTAATAGTTCTTTGACTTTCCAACTATTGAACCTCTCTATGATTGTCGAGAGCAAAGTAGATTATAGAAGCCTTTTAATATTAATATTAATATTTTAAAAATTAAAAGACCCTTTAACTTTTTTGGGGGGATCCAGTGAAATTACAATTTTAAACCTCTGGATGGCAATGGCAATTTCTAATGACTTACTTCCTTGGTTCCTTCTTTTTAGGCAAGGTTACAGAGCACCTCAGGATACTTAAAGCAGCAGGATTTAATCATAGTAAGACTAGTACTTGGTGGATGAACAGGACTTTTTAAATTGCAAATTAAGGGGTTCTTTTACTAAACTATGATTTAAAGTGACCTTTGCACTGCCCTGGTTTAACTATGAAGCAAAATAAGCATGTGCTTAGAGCACCAAGGGAAGGAGAAAGGGCACCATAAAGTTTTTCCCCCTAGCTATCATGCCCTTAACTCTTTCACTGCCATCTGCCACACCTATTACCCAACATGAATTTCAGTGTTTTTCTTATCATTATGTTTTATTTCATACAATAATGATATTTCTCAGAACTTATTAAGTCTTAAATGCCTTGCGAATTAAGTAATAGAAGGGCACATTGTTGGGCTGTGCTTAGGGCATTAGTTGGCCTTAATCCAGCCCTGCCTTAGTGCACCATTTATACGGGTTATCCCACATCTTAAGGTCATTTTTACCACAGCCAGAAAATGAGTGAACTTCTACTTATTTGTTTGGATTTTGCTCACACCTTTTTCAGTAGTAACTCAAGGTGAGTTACATTCAGGCACACTGGATATTTCTCTGTCCCTGGAGGGCTGACAATCTAAGGGAGTCTTTTACTAAAGCTTAGCTTGAGTTATCTGCAGCAGGGCCCATTTTATTCCTATGAGCCCTGCTGCAGATAATTCGAGCTAAGCTTTAGTAAAAGACCCCCTAAGTTTGTAACTGAGGCAGTGGAGGGTTAAGTGACTTGCCCGAGATCAAAAGGAACAGTAGTGGGATTTGAACTGGCCACCTCTGGATGTCCAAACTGGTGCTCTAACCACTAGGCTACTCCTCCATTCCACTTTAATTAAAGGCCAGGGGCTAATGATGCCAATAGTGCACAGCCATTAAAACAAATTAGTGTATGAACACTAACACCTATTTTGTAAGCAGTAAGGGCTCACACGCTAATCCTGCACTAATTAGATAGCACACAGTAATGTAATGTGTGGTTTGTGCACACAGATTAGGACATTACCACCAGATGCTTGAGGGCATCCTGCAGTATAATGGAAGATGTAAAGGATTGCTTTTCAACCCTGCTTTGATCGATAATGAAATAGTCTGAAATCTTCTGTCTTTGACCAAAAGTAACTTTCCTTGTAAACACAAAAACAAGTTGGAAGATAAGAATTAATTTGGTATGCAAAGGGGAGGATGGTTCTTGTTTTCGGAAGTTCAGCTTGGCCACCTGGACTTGGAAAGCATATGACCACGTTCCCACAGTATGGCTTGTTTACCTAAACAGACCACGTTCCCATAGTATGGCTTGTTTACCTAAACAGAGAAGCATTCTGTAATTTTCCTTAGCTCTGAACATGAGTTCTGAGCCTAATAGAAAGGGGAGTTTCTTTCAGTGAAATTGGAAGCTCATCTGTGAGTAACGTACGTACTGCACAGAGGACTTGTTCCTGGTCTAAAAAGCTCCTGGCCTTCGCTGTAAAGGGCCCCCCCCCCCCAAGCTGATGATAAGAGCCTGGATGATGTAAGGACCAGTGATGATTGTATGTATAATGTATTATTGCTTCTTTTCCTGATCTAAGAACTCTTAGCATTGCTTAGATGTAGAGACCAGTGATGTAATGATTGTTTATACAGCTAATCATTGTGTTTACATAGCTAATCACTGTATATACCTTAATCATTGTAGAATTTAGCACCTCTAATAAAGGTTTCATTTATCTAATATGAATCCAAAAGAATCCATGGTAATTATTGAGTAGTCTGTGTCAGTGAGACAGGCTGTAAATCTATAGCAGTACATGCAGTAAGCCATCTAAGCTGCGGTAAGAGCATGGTAGCACTTACTGCAGCTTAGTAAAAGGGTCCCTACGTCATGAACTATGTGTGACTAATAATTGGGCCCTGTAAGAATTGGCCTCAATACACTCTTAAACAGTTTTTTCCTGCATGCTAAGGCCATTTTTACCATGACTGTTATTTTATTATTTCAATATATGGCCATGAGCTAAAGTTAGCATTAGTGTGTGACCATTTTTTTTTAAAATGACCACAGGAGCTTACTGCCACCTCTGTGTTAACCATGTGTTATCCAGTTAGAGAGTAGTAATTTAAATGTACTAACTGGTTAGCACAGGAACACCCACTCTCCATCCCTGACACAACTCCTCAAAATTAAAATTGCTAAAAAAATCATTACCTTGTACTTAGGGAGAGATTCTATATATGGCGCCTAAAACATTGGCGCAGAAATCAATGCCGACTAAGCATAGTCTATAAGTGGCACCTAGATTTAGGTGCGGTATACAGAATACGCTTAGTTGATATCTCAGTGCCTAAAACTACATGCCTCCATTTACACCAAAGAAAACATGGCGTACATCCTGGTGTGTAGATTTACACACACTGGGTCATATTCTATAACTACGCATGTGTACTGCTATGGATTTACAAAAAGTCTGGTCATAAGGAGACTTCAGGCTTTCGCTGCAACGGGCCTCCCAGCTGATGAGCTAAGGGCCTGAAATTCCTGATCAGTGATGTTGTATGTATAATATGTATATATCTGTCTTATAGTTTTCTTTTAGTTAGATGATTTAATCATTGTATATATATCTTAATCATTGTATATTTTAGCACCTCTAATAAAGGTCTCATTTACCTAATACGAATCCAAAAGAATCCATGGTAATTATTGACTAGTCTGTGACAGTGAAGCAGGCTATAAATCCACAGCAGTACAGCATGTAAATTTCAGAACACCCATGAAACACCCATTTCCCCTCCTATAACCACGCTCCTTTTTGCCTGTGCACATTAGAAGTTAGGCACACTACATTATAGAATATGCTTAGCGAGTTGTGCGCTTTAATTCTAATTATTGACAATTAGTGCTCATTATTGCTTGTTAAGTGCCTTCAATGCTAATTAGCTTGATAAGCTAATTAAGTTATGTGCATTGTTATAGAATCTGCTTGGATTTCGGCACAGGTCTCTAGGCGCGCTATATAGAATCTGGAGATCAGTGCACAGATGTGCCAGATGCAGAACAATTTAGCATATTTTACATTGTGCTATTTTGCTGTATTAAGCACACATTAGCACTTAACACCATAGGAGCCGACTCTGTGGGTGCTGTGGGTGCTTGAGCACCCCCAATATTGAGAAAATTCCTTGTATGTGTCCAGGGAGAGGTTATTTCCATTGTGCATAGCACCCCCAATAATTTTGAAAAGTTGGCTCCTATGCTTAACACTGTTTAGGAAAAGGACCACAATGTAATTATTTGGTCGTAATGCGTTATGGTGCAATTGTACGAAGGTGTGTTAATTAATATGTGCTGAAAGTACCTTTAGCAAGCACAATATTCTTCACCTGCTAATTAGCTTGCAAGGTAATTAGATGCAGATATACGAAACGAGCTCATTGTCTATTAGTGCAGTGGAAAACTACAGGCACTAATTGCTTCACAGATGCATTAATGCACAAAATAAATAGATGTGATTGGAAAATTTTTCTGTAATGTTTGTAGGTAATATACCACAGTTTACTCATTTGCATAATGTTAACTTTGACATGGGTGTTTGCAAATGTCCACTTTTGAATTTCTTACCCCAACAACCAGATCTGTGTATATATGTGTGTGTGTGTGTGTGTGTGTGTGTGTCTGTCTGTGTGTGTGTCTGTGTTAGAGGGTGTATTTTGTTTTACACTATGGAGAGGGTTTATGTGTATGTCTATATATGAGGTTTCTGTTTGTCTGAAGGGTATCTAAGAGAGATGTATGTAAAGGGGGTTCCTGTGTGTATCTAGGGGTGTGTTGGGGGCAGGGAGGGGTGTCTGAGCAGGAGCTGTCTGTGGGTACATGTTGGGAAATGGCACACAGGGAATGACTAGGGCAGCGCGTACTGTCCCCAAGATTCTATATATAGTGCTTTGAATTGCGTGCACAAATTTGGATGCATGTCAAATTTGCACGTGCAACTTAATTGAATAACAAGTTAATCAGTGCCGATAATTGGGCACTAATTGGCAAAAGTTTCAGCGTGCTTGTCTGACATTGCTGTCTGGATGTCTCAACGCCACCTGAAATTAAATATGACCAAAACCAAGCTTCTCATTTTCCCCCCCAAACCCACCTCCCTGCTCCCCCCGTTTTCTATTTCTGTTGATGGCTCTCTCATTCTCCCTGTCTCCTCAGCTCGAAACCTTGGGGTTATCTTTGACTCTTCTCTCTCCTTCTCTGCTCATATCCAGCAGATCGCCAAGACCTGTCGTTTCTTTCTTTACAACATCCGTAAAATCCTTCCCTTTCTTTCTGAGCACTCTACCAAAACCCTCATCCACACCCTTGTCACCTCTCGTTTGGACTACTGCAATCTGCTTCTTGCTGGCCTCCCACTTAGTCACCTCTCCCCTCTCCAGTCGGTTAAAAACTCTGCTGCCCGTCTCGCCTTCCGCCAGGGTCGCTTTACTCATACTACCCCTCTCCTCAAGTCGCTTCACTGGCTCCCTATCCATTTTCGCATCCTGTTCAAACTTCTTCTACTAATCTATAAATGTACTCACTCTGCTGCTTCCCAGTATCTCTCCACACTCATCCTTCCCTACACCCCTTCCTGTGCATTCCGTTCCCTGGATTAATCCTTCTTATCTGTTCCCTTCTCCGCTACTGCCAACTCCAGACTTCGCGCCTTCTGTCCTGGTGCGCCCTATGCCTGGAATAAACTTCCTGAGCCCCTACATCTTTCCCCATCCTTGACCATCTTTAAATCTAGATTGAAAGCCCACCTCTTTAACATTGCTTTTGACTCGTAACCACTTGTATCCACTCGCCTCCACCTACCCTCCTCTCCTCTTTCCTCTACACATTAATTGATTTGTTTCGTTTATTTTTTGTCTACTAGATTGTAAGCTCTTTGAGCAGGGACTGTCTTTCTTCTATGTTTGTGCAGCGCTGTGTATGCTTTGTAGTGCTATAGAAATGCTAAATAGTAGTAGTAGTAGTAGTAATTGTTGGCACTAATTGGCAATAATTAGAATTTACATATGCATCTTTTTAGGTGTATTCTATAAAGAGGAGAGCATAAATGCTTAGATCTGAAAAGGGGGCTTGGCCATGGGAGAAGCATGGATGGGTCAAGAGAATTCCTAAAATTTATGCATGCTGTTATAGACTTAGGGGGATCTGCAACTAATTTGCACCAGGGGCGTAGCTACTATGGGGCCACGGGGGCCTGGGCCCCGTAGATTTGGCCCTGGGTCCTCCTGCCGATGACCCTCTCAACCCCCCCTCCCACTGCCAACCCGCCATCAACCCGCCATCTGCTACCTTTGCTGGCGGGAAACCCCAACCCCCTCCAGCCAAAGTCTTCTTCCTTCGTTCTGTTTCTGAGTCTGACGTCCTGCACGTACAACGGGGGGGGGGGGGGGGGCGAGAGGTTCGGCGGCGGGGGGGGTCAAAGTTGTTGTTGGTGGTGCTGGCTGCGGCGGTGGGTGTCAGCAATGGTGGTGGGGGTGCCTGCTGTGGCGGGGGGGGGGGGGGGGGAATGTGCACCCATCACCTCAGGCTCTGGACCCCCCTCCTGCCGATGTCTGGCTACGCCCCTGATTTGCACATAGGAATTTACACCAGGTTTTCATTGATGTAAATGGCCACGCCTAACTGCAGTTGTGGTTCCTGGCATTAAGCACTATTCTATAAATCACACCTAACTGTGGGGTCCTTTTACTAAGTCACACGTCCAATCCATGTCAATTCTGATTAACCACCCGGCTACTGCGTGGCCCGGGTGGTAATTTCATTTTTGACGTGCATCCGATACGTGCATCAGAAAATATTTTTATTTTCTGGCACGTGGGCAGTAATTGATATTTGGACACATGTTGACCATTACCGCCCAGTTAACGCGTGAGACCTTACTGCTAAGTCAATGGCTCAGACCCAAAATGGATGCGCGCCAATTTTCATTTTGCCACACGTCCATTTTTGCCCCCCCCCCAAAGGCATTTTTTACAGGTGCACTTAAAAATGATCTTGCCCGTGGCCAAAACACACTCCTACACTACCATAGGCAAT